>NC_080423.1:68484213-68807936 GCF_029873635.1 Malania oleifera
TGACTAACTTCCACCAATGATCCACTCCAGTAGATTTGGAGATAACTTCCCTAGGAGCATCATGGTGGCTTCAGATCATCGATCTGGCGAGCGATAGAGCCGAAATCGAAGAGAGAAGGAAGAGAAACCGAATGGAGAGAGAGAGAGAGAGAGAGAGAGAGAGAGAGAGAGAGAGAGAAAGAGATTTTTCTTAATTTTTGTGTTTAAATCCAGGTTTTGGTTATTTATAGGACTGGATTTGTCAACGAGACACGTCACCTCGTCGACGAGTCCTGTAGAAGGTTCATCGATGAACCTGTACCTTCATCGATGAATTTCAAACTTCCCAAAATCCTCTTTTGGTATCTTCTCATCGACAAAACTTGTCTTCGTCGATGAGGTCCTCTTGTACCCTCATCGACGAATCCCCTGTGTTCGTCGATGAGGACCTGATAAATTCCCTTGGTTATTTCTCCCAAAGTGCAATGTCATCGACTACCTCCTTCTGTTACTATTTCAATTTCCCTTCCTCTCTATTTAAATACCATTTTTATTACTCGGGTCATTACATTCTCTCCTCCTTATAAAATTTTATCCTCAAAATTTACTATCAATTTAATTCATTATCCTTTAATAGGAAAAATGGTCTATTTATTTTATTACTTGCCCTCACTTATGGTGGAGGAATACCGTGGTTACATTTCAAGTCCTGGGAGATTACATAAACCAAAAGAAAATTCTCCTAAAACTAAAATACCACTTACTACTAGAATATTACATTTACCTGCAAAAGAAATACTATATATTTATTTACATTTTCCAATTAAATCTGAACTTCTTAGAACAATTGTGGAAACTTCTATCTAATCTGTTTCTCAAGCTCTTAAGAAGTCTCTTCTATTGCATGATTCCTCCATAGAACCTTTATCAGAGGAATCTTCTTATTACGTAGTTCCTATTCCTTCCTGTCCAGAACCTGCACTGGTACCTCCTCATAGAGTAGCGAATCACTGAGCTCTAACTCACCATAGCTGATAATATGAGAAGGATCTGGGACGTATTTCCTCAACATAGATACGTGGAATACGTCATGCATCCTGGATAGTGGAGGTGGCAAAGCTAGGCTATAAGCAACCTGTCCCACTTTCTTTAAAATCTCAAATGGACCGATAAACCTAGGGCTAAGTTTACCATTCCTAACAAACCTCATAACCCCTTTTAACGGAGTTATCTTCAAAAATACATGATCACCCACATCGAACTCCAAATTCCTGCGGCGATTGTCGGCATAACTCTTCTGTCGACTCTGAGCTGCACTGATTCTATCCCTAATAAGCCAAACTTTATCGTACGTTTGTTGTACTAGCTCTAGACCCACAACTCACCGCTCACCCATCTCATCCCAATACAAAGGAGATCGACATCTCCTACCGTACAATGCCTCAAACGGTGTCATACCGATGCTGGTTTGAAAACTATTATTATACGCGAATTCCACTAGCGGCATGAGCTGAGTCCAACTACCCCCAAAGCATGATGCATATGCTTGGAGCATATCTTCTAGTGTCTATATCATCCTCTCAGTCTGCCCGTCTGACTGAGGATGGAATGTTGTGCTGAAAGATAGATGAGACCCTAAAGCTTCCTGCAAGCTTCTCCAAAACCGTGACATGAAACGCGGGTCTCGATCTGACACTATAGATACTGGCACCCCATGAGAATGAACTATCTCCTAGACATAAATCTTCCCCAAATGGCAGAGGGGAAGGCTGATCTTGATAGGGAGAAAATGGGCAGTCTTAGTCAACCAGTCTACTATCACCTAAATCGCATTCTAGCTATACGATGTCGACGGTAGCCCTAAAAAAAAATCCATAGATATATGATCCCACTTCCACTCTAGGATAAATAACGGCTGCAACTGACCCGCTGGCCTCTAGTGCTTAGCTTTTACCTGTTGGCACGTCAAGCACTAGGTTACATACTCGACAATTTCTCTCTTCATACCACTCCACCAATAAAACTCTCACAGATCCCTATACATTTTCGTACTATCGGGATGAATTGTATACAAAGATCTGTGAGCCTCCTTCAAAATAGTCTTCCTAATGTCAGTATCGGCAGGAACGCATAATCTGGAATGGAACTGCAATGCTCTGTCGTCTACAATACTGAATTCCTCCCCCTGACCATTTTGCACTCTGTCCATCACCTCTACTAATTCTGAGTCTTCTTTTTAGGTGACTTTAATTCTTTCCTGCAGAGTAGGTTGTACCACTAGGCTGGCGATACATACTGAAGGATTACTCTCTATCAATTCAATGTTGAGTCTCTCTAGATCCATCATGATCGGACACTGGATCTTCATAGCCATCAACGCTGACTTCCTAGATTTCCTGCTCAGTGCATCAGCTAGCAAGGTTGCTTTTCCCGGGTGGTAACTGATAGTACAATCAAAGTGCTTAATCAACTCTAACCACCTTCTCTACCTTATATTCAATTCCTTCTGGGTAAAGAAATACTTTAAACTCTTGTGGTTGGAGAAAATATCACACTACTCGTCGTACAGGTAATGCCTCAAATTTTCAATGTGTGTACTACTGCAACCAATTCAAGATCATGGATAGGGTAGTTCTTTTTGTATTTTTTCAACTATCTGGATGCATACGCCACTACCCTACCATGCTGCATCAATACACAGCCATGTCCTTTCAAGGACGCATCACTGTAGATAGTATAACCCTCACCCCAGACAGGATTATCAGCACTGGTGCTGTGACTAACCTTTGCCTCAATTCCTGAAAACTTTGCTCACAGCTGTCGTCCCATTCAAATCTGGAATTCTTCCTAGTCAATCGTGTCAGAGGCCCTGATAAAGCTGAGAATCCCTCAATAAAACGATGGTAATATCTGGCTAACCCCAAGAAACTCCTAATCTCTTATATGTTTCTCGGTCTAGCCCAATTCACTATTGTCTCAATCTTACTAAGATCCACAGAAATTCCATCTCCTGAGATAACATGCCCCAAAAATACAAATTTCTCGAGCCAGAAGTCGCATTTACTAAATTTAGCATACAACTTCTTTTCCCTGAGCATCTGCAAGACTTGCCTCAAATGTATCTCGTGCTCTTCATAGCTCCTCGGATATACCAATACATCATCAATAAAAACAACCACAAACTGATCTAAATATGGATGAAAAATCCTATTCATCTAATCCATAAATATCACAGGAGCATTTTTCAGACCAAATGGCATAACAAAGAACTCGTAATACCCATATTTGGTCCTAAAAGTTGTCTTCGATACATCTTCTGCTCTCACCTTTACCTGATGGTAGCCTGACCCGAGGTCAATCTTAGAATATACCCGTGTATCCTGGAGCTGGTCAAACAAATCATCTATATGAGGTAGAGGATACTTGTTCTTGATGGTCACTTTATTAATCTCCCTGTAGTCTATGCACATCCTCATAGACCCGTCCTTCTTCTTCACGAATAGTACATGGAAATGCACTAGGTCGTATGAAGCTCTTATCAAGCAAATCCTGCAACTGATCTTTCAGTTCTGCCAACTCTGCTGGTGTCATTCAGTACGGTGCTTTAGAGATCGGCACGGTATTTAGAAGTAGATCAATGGAAAAATCTACCTCACGATCAGGTGGCAAACCCGGAAATTCATCTGGAAACGCATCGGTAAACTCCTTTACTACTGGTGAGCTTCATTTCATTGCCTATTGTTTCCTTCGTGAAGGCCACGAATCCCTGACAACCACTCAAGTGCAGTCTCCTTACTTGAACAGCTGAAACCATTTGAGGTAAAGATTGCACTCGTGACCCTGTAAATATGAATTCTGGTCGTGCTGGAGGTATGAAAATTACTTCTCTCGCATAGCAGTCTATACTGAAAAAATTAGCTGCTAGCCAATCCATGCCGAAAATAAAATCAAACCCATGCATGTCTAGCACTACCAAATTAGCAGATAGAATCCTCCCCTGAACATCAACTGGACAACCACGGAGTACCCTACTACACCTCACTGCTGACCCAGTCGGTGTAGCTACTAATAATTCAACATCTAATGTATGTGTTTCAGCCCCACATAATTTAACACATTCCACAGATGCAAACAAATGCATAGCTCTTGAGTCAAAAAATGCAATAACTTTAAATGAAAACATATTAATCGTACCTATCACCACATCGTCGGCTACTTCAGCATCACCCGATGTCAGAGCAAAGACCCTAGTTGGGGCCATATTTCGCTGCTGGCCTCCACGTGGCGCCTAGTAGCGTCCTCGAGCAGGTCTAGGAGCAGGAGCAGCACCAATCTGTGTTGGACACTCCCTCATCATATGTCTTGGCTCCCTACACCGGTAGGAGACACCTCGCCCTGTACGACACTCCCCCAAGTGTCTCTTTCCGCAAGACGTGCAAGCTGGAGATGGCTACACACCCTGAAAATCACGATTCTTGGTCTCTTGTCTCTGGTATCTGTAATAGCCACCTCTCTTCCACGAACCATGGCCGACTCCCTGCTGGGAACCAGAAGGTGCAGATCTCTTCTTCTGCCTCTGCTCCTCAACCTCCAACCACTCCCCAATCTCTGCTATAGTGGCTCTATCCACTAGCTCAGCAAAATACTGCAACTTCAGAATCGACACCTGCTTATGTATTTCTCTGCTCAGACCTCTCTCAAACTGCCGTACCTTTTTTGTTTCATCTGATATGATGTACGGGGTGAAGCAAGATAATTCGATGAACCTCGCCGCGTATTGCTATACGGTTTGCTGTCCATGCTTCAGATTCAGGAACTCCTCAATCTTTGCTTCCCTAGACGAGGCTGGAAAATACCTATCGAAGAATGTCTCCTTAAACCGCTCCCATGTCATCTCCACAGGTACTGTCCTCTGCTGCTCCAAAAATTTTCACCGCCGACCACCATCTCTTGGCCTCCCTAGTCAGCTTGTAGGTAGTAAATAGCACCCGCTACTCCTCTGAACACTGTAGTATCGCAAATATTTTCTTTATCTCCTACACCCAATTTTTAGCGACTATAGGATCTGTTCCCCCTGAGAAAGTCGGAGGATTCATCTTTATGAATTTCTCTATCGAACTACCATGGCCTGCTGATGGATCACCCTGTTCCCTCGAACTCTTGGTAATTTATGCCATAACCTGCTGTGCCACGCTGCATAAGATGGCATCTGAATCGCTACCCGCAACGCCTGAGGGTCCAGTACCCTCATTTCCACTAGCATGGGCGCTATTGATACCAGGGTCTATCCTGAAAAACAAATAACTTAATTCAGAACCCCTTCACTACATACATCCCCCAACCACTATAGTATTTATTCCTAATTAATCCATCTCTTCTGATCTTAATTCAAGATTCAATCCTGCAACCTAGATACCCAACCCGACAATAGTTTACCATGACCTTCCTAAAATCGTCACCCTAGGAAAATCACACAAACCACCACAAAAGTCCTGTTTCTAGACTACAAAATCAGACCTCAAATTCCCTTATCCTATACTCTGGTATTATTATTGTTGCACTCTAGAGTCTATAGAACCTAGTATCCTAGGCTCTAATACCAAAATGTAACAACCTTCTTATCTTAATATAAAATGAAACATAATAAATAAAATAGTCAACTTGAACCCGTGGGTAGCGGGGACACTTGTCATACACAGCAGAACCTAGGCAGCAGTAAATGTAAATCACAACCATCAACCAATAATTACATAATACTAGAGTCTACTATAACCCCAATATACTGTGTTCATATACAACCTCAAAGTATCAAAAATACATCTAGAATCCCACGACAAAAAAAATCTTCTGATCCTAGTACAAGACTTACCCTCCTAACGGAGTAACTCGATAAACTCAATGGCAGCCATGCTCCGTTGGTCTTTTTGGGTTTCTTGAAAATCATTTATTGTTCAGGGGTGAGACACTTCTCAGTAAGGGAAAATAAACTAAATACAGCTGTGTGGAAACATGAATACTTAATGATAATATAAATATACAGTACAATCATCATACCAGAAAACATTCATCATTTAATAACTGCAAAAACATATACTTTCATATTTCTAATAAATCATACTAATCATAACTGTCTGGTATAACTAATAATACTGAAAATATACCCAGGATGAATAACTAACTAATATCATGTATTACCCCCCATAACGGGTTGTGCAGCTTGAAGGTGGGACCCGACAATGGCTGGCCAACCACTACTGAGTCAAAAATGTCTATAAGTACGATGGGCACACCACACCCTAGTCCGGACTGCCAGGTGGACATCTACACTCTACACTGAAAGCCATATCGACTATCCATCTCCCACCCCCTCGTGGGGTGGTTAGCACCAATCTAAATATAGATATCTGATCTATAAGCTATGATACCATACTTTTGTACTGAACTAAATTAACATCCGAGTTCTAATAACATATAATACATGATAATATAGTGTTTAACATAAATGGATCGATATCATTTTCTATAATTTCATAAATACGGCCTCGTGCCAAACATTTCATAAATACGGCGTTGTGCCGAACATTTCATAAATTCAGCCTCGTGCTATACATTTAATAAATACAGCCTTGTACCGAAATCATACATAAAACACGGCCTCGCGCCACCTATCAATCACGGCCTTGCGCTGAATATTTCATACATATCATTCTAATTAATAAATCAATTATCATATATTTTCAACATCATTTTGTACTATTATATTTTGTATTCCTGAAAACATGCTTCATTCATAACATAGCCATATCATAATACTCCTCACATAAAGTAATATTCATGCCATACATTTGTTGTATAAAACCATACATTGTATTCTAAAATCATAATTTCTCGCATCTCATACATACATATACATTTCAATATAATAGTAGTATTTTCCTAAAATGTTCATTTCCTTCATAATATACAAATATAATACATGCTTTCCTAAAAATTAATTTACTGATAAATAATAATAATTTGCATGGAAAATAACTGCTTTAGTTTATTCCCTTACCCAACACTGAAAGAAACCCCCTAAAATTTACACTCCTACACTCGCAGGGTTCCCCGTTCAACTCCCTGGAAACAAAAACTCGCAGAACTAAACCTCGGTATTTTCGCGTGAATATCATTTCCTATAACTACAGTAGGACCAAATTTGGCATAAAAAAGTCTTACTTCAACTCAGGGATGAATTTCGACTAACTTCCACCAACGATCTGCTCCAGAAGATTTGGAGAGAACTTCCCCAAGAGCGTCGTGGTGGCCTCAAATCGTCGATCCGGTGAGCAACAGAGCCAAAATAAAAGAGAAGCCAAAGGGGGGGGGGAGAGAGAGAGAGAGAGAGAGATTTTTCTTAAATTGTGCATTTAAATCCGGGTTTTTGAATCTGCACTGGTATTATTACTATTGCACTCTAGAGTCTACAGAACCTAGTATCCTAGGCTCTGATACCAAACTGTAACAACCTGCTTATAAACTCATTTAATATAATTAAAATAAATAAAATAGTCAACCCGAACCCATAGGTAACTGGGACACCTGTCATTCACACCACAAACCTAAGCAGCAGTAAATATAAATCACATTCTCAAAACCATAGAATCTATAATACTAGAGTTAATTATAAACCATCACGTTCTGTATTATATATAATCACCAAAATACCCTAAACCACCAAAAGTATTTCCTAGGATCCTATAACAAAAACCATTGATCCTAGCACAATACTCACCCTTCTAACGGGGTAACTCACTAAACTCAATGGCAGTCACGTCCCGCCGGTCCTTTTGGGTTTCTTGAAAATCATTTAATATTTGGGGGTGAGACACTTCTCAGTAAGGGAAAATAAATTAAATACATCTATGTGGCAACATGAATATTTAATGCAGTTATACATACTCAGTACATTTCATATATCTAAAAACATATATCATAACATGGTGAATAATCATATACTTTCATATTTTCTAATAATTAATACTGATCATGAAATGTCTGTTATAACTAATAATACTGAAAACATACCCAGGATGAATAGCTAGCTGATGTCATGTATTACCCCCCATGACGGTTGTGCAGTCCGAAGGCGGGACCCGACAATGGCTGGCCGACCACTGCCGAGTTAAAAATGTCTGTAAGCACAATGGGCCTGCCACCCTAGTCCAGACTGCCAGGTGGACGTCTACACTCTACACTAAAAGCCACATCGACTATCCATCTCCCACCCTCTCGTGGGATGGTTAGCACCAATTTGAACATAGATATCTGATCTATAAGCTACGGTACCGTGCTCCTGAACTGAACTAAACTAACATCCGGGTTCTGATAATAAATAATACATGATAATATAGCGTTTAACATAAATAGGTTGATAGCATTTCTATAATTTCATAAATATGGCATCGTGCCAAACATTTCATAAATATGTCCTCGTGCCGAACATCTTATAAATATGGCCTCGAGCCGAAATCATACGTAAGACACGGCCGCCTTGCCCCAGCTATCAATCATGGCCTTGCGCCGAATATCTCATACATATCATTCTGAGTAATAAATCAATTATCATGTATTTTAAAATCATAATGTACTTTATTCTTTCATAATCTCTGAAAAACATACTTCATTCATATCATTGTCATATCATGATATTTCTTACGTAAAATAATATTCATGCCACACATTTGCTGTATAAAACCATACATTATATTCCAAAATCATAGTTTTTGACATCTCATACATACATATATATATATATATATATTTCAATCTATTAGCAGTATTTTCCCAAATGTGCATTTCCTTCCTATTATACAGATATAATACATGCTTTCCTGAAAATAAATTTACTAATAAATGATAATAATTTGTATGGAAAAATCACTGCTTTAGTTTATTTCCTTACTTGACACTGAAAGAAACCCCCTAAAATTTCCGGTCCTGCACTCGCAGGGTTCCCCATTCAACTCCCTGAAAACAAAACTTGCATAACTAAACTTCAGTATTTTCACGTGAATATCATTTCCTATAACTACAGTAGGACCAAATTTGGCATAAAAAGCCTTATCTCAATTCAGGGATGATTTTTGACTAGCTTCCACCAACGATCCAATTCGGCAGATTTGGAGAGAATTTCCTCAAGAGCATCGTGGTGGCTTCAAATTGTCGATCCGGCGAGCGACGGAACCAAAATTGAAGAGAGAAGGAAGAGAAATCGAATGGAGAGAGAGAGAGAGAGAGAGAGAGAGAGAGAGAGAGAGAGAGAGAGAGAGAGAGAGAGAGAGAAAGTGAGATTTTTATTAATTTTTTATTTTAAATTCGGGTTTTGGGTTATTTATAGGACTCGATTCGTCGATGAGACACGTCACCTGGTCGACGAGTCCTGTAGAAAATTCGTTGATGAACCTGCACCTTCGTTGATGAATTTCAGACTTCCCAAAATCCTCTCTCGGTATCTTCTCGTCGACGAAACTTGTCTTCATCAACGAGGTCCTCTTGTACCCTCGTCAACGAATCCCCTATGTTCATCGACGAGGACCTGATAAATTCCTTCGATTATTTCTCCCAAAGTGCAATGTCGTCGATGAACGCGAAGCGTTCGTCGATGAAGTTGACTACCTCCTTCTGTTATTGTTTCCATTTCCCTTCCTCTTTATTTAAATACCATTTTTATTACTCGGGTCATTACAGCTGAGGCCAATTTCGCGAGGGCATCAGCCTTGGCATTCTCGGCCCTTGGCACATGCTCTATATCAAAATGAATGAGGGTCCTTGCATATTCTTGGGTCTTGACCAGATACTTCTTCATTTTCTGATCTCTAGTCTCAAATTCTCCTTTCACTTGCTTTACCACCAGCTGGGAATCACTTGACACTTTGATTTGTGCTACCCTTAGTGCTTTTTCCAGGTACAAACCTGCTAACAAAGCTTTGTACTCAGCGTCGTCGTTCGTTGCTGAGAACTCTAGCTTTAGTGCATAAAGAGTCTCGGTACCATCCGGTGCCGTGAGGATTAATCCTGCCCCTCCTTTGGCTGCGTTTGATGACCTGTCAATGTGTAGGGCCCATACATCTAATTTTTTTATTACTTCGAGGAGTCTTTTGGCTGTGAAATCAGCGATCCCTTGGGCCTTGACTGCAGGCCTTGGCAGGTATTGTATGTTGAACTCACCTAATTCAATGGACCACTTTGTCATCCTTCCCGAACTCTCTGGTCGCTGAAGAATCTGCCTCAGTGGTAGATTGGTCAATACAATTACCTTGTGGGCCTGAAAGTAGGGCCTTAATTTTCGTGCAGCACAGATGACAGAAAAAGTTGTCTTTTCAGCCATACTGTAATTCTTTTCAGCTTCGATCAGCACCTTGCTAGTGTAGTATATGGGTTGATATTGCCTGCCTTCTTCCCGGACTAGAACTAAGATGACCGCATTTTCCGTTGATGTTATATATAAGTATAGGTCTTCTCCCATATTTGCTTTCGTTAACAGAGGTGGGGAGCCGAGGCACTGTTTGAGCTGTTCGAAGGCTTTGCTTTGAGGGAGGTTATCCTTTCGGTTAAGACTTGGACCTCCTTTTTCGTCTGCGGAGCCTCCATTTATAACAATGCTCTTATTTTGTCCGGGTTGGCCTCTATACCTCTGTGCGTCACCATAAAGTCAAGGAACTTTCTTGCTGAGACACTGAACACGCACTTTAATGGGTTTAGTTTCATGTGGTACCTGCACAAAAGTCCAAATGTCTCCCTTAAATCTTCGCAATGCTTTTCTACTTTTAAGCTTTTTACTAGCATGTCGTCTACATATGCCTCCATAGTTTTTCCGAGCTGATCTTTAAATATCTTGTTCACCAACCTTTGGTACGTGGCCCTTGTAATTCTTAATCTGAAGGGCATCACTCGGTAACAGTATGGCCTCCTATCGGTGATGAAAGATATTTTCTTTTCGTCATCTTGATGCATGGGGATTTGATTGTATCCCGAGTAGGCATCCATAAAACTGAGAAGTTTGTGTCTAGAAGTCGAATCCACCAGCTGATCAATTTGGGGAAGAGGGAAGCTATCCTTTGGACATGCCTTATTTAGATCTGTGAAGTCTATGCAGGTGCGCCATTTTCCGTTCGGCTTCCTTACTAGAACCACATTGCTTAGTCACTCCGGGTAGTTCACCTCCCTGACGAAGTTGGCTTGCACCAGCTCTGTCACCTCCTCATCAATTACCTTGATTCGCTTCATCATGAAACTCCTTTTCTTTTACTTCACGGGCCGGTGGTTGAGGTCAACCTGCAGCCTATGTTCTATGATGGCAGGATCAATGCCCGACATGTCTTCGGCTGACCAAGCGAACATGTTCATGAATTTGTTTAGCAGCTTACTTAGCTCTACTCTTAAGGTGTCAGGCAGGTGACTCCTGACCTGTACGCATCTCTCCTAGTGGCCGTCTAGAGGCACGTGAGTGATGTCTTCATCTACTGTGCTGATTTGGGGGTATTCCCCCCTCACTTCTAGATCTTCAATAGTTAAGGTTTCTGTCACCTCCATTTTTCCTTTCAAGGCCATAACGTAGTAGTTTCAAGCTGCCGCTTGATCCCCCCTGACCACCTTTGTCCCGTGGGGTTTAGAGAATTTCATTTTAAGGTGGTACGTCAATGTTACAGCTCGAACTGCACTAAGCAAAGGGCGGCCCAATATGATATTGCATACCAAAGGCCGGTCGACCACTAGGAACTTTGTCAGCAAAGTAACTTGCTGCGGGGTCGTCCCCATTGTTACTGGTAGTGTGATCATCCCTATGGGATGAACTACATCTCCACCGAACCCAACCAGGGGGGTTGAGATTGGTTTGAGTCATTCCTTACCAATCTTTATTCCTTTGAGTACTGACCAGAACATAATGTTTGCCGAGCTCTTGTTATCTATCAATACGCATCTAACTTTGTAGTTCGCCACCAACAAAGAGAGTACCAGTGCGTCGTCGTGTGGTTGTTGTACTCATTCTTCATCCATGCTGTCAAAGATGATATCATCATCTTGTTTATTTCTTTTGCTACTTGGTTCCCCTCTCTCTGTTGAGAGCACCTGTTTAGCATACCTTTTGCGAGCACCTCCGCTATCTCCTCAACTAGTAGATCCTCCGAAGATCACCACGATTTCTTTTATGACCTGTTTTTCCTTCTCGTTCGCGTTGGGTCTCCTTTGCTCGCGAGGTTCCCCTTATGGATCTTTTTTCTTTATAAACCTTGATAGGTATCCCGTTTTTATCAAGGCTTCAATCTCATTTTTTCAGTTGAATGCATTCCTCTATGTCGTGCCCGTGATCCTTGTGGAACTGGCAAAACTTGGACATGTTTCGTTTATGTAAAGGGGACGACATAGGTTCGGGCCACGATACATACTCCTTCTTTCTTATTTGCATCAATACTTCAGAACACGGTACATTTAAGGGTGTATAGGTGGAGAACTTACTAGATTACCCTCTCACTTTAGGGCTAGTGAGCAGCGTGCTTGTCTCCTGCCTCTTCATGGATCTAGAGGATTCTCCCATTTCTCGAATATTACTTTTCCTTTTTAGCTCCATGCGATTTCCTTTGCTGTCCATCATTTCCTCCAGGTTGATGTATTTCTGCGCTCGGGCCATCAGTTCTCCCATGTCAACCGGAGGCTTCTTCCCTAAAGAGTACAGGAAGCTTCCAGGCTAAAGGGCCGTGGTCAGAACTGCCAAGGCAACCCCCATGTATAGGTTGCGGATCTCCAAGGTTGTAGCGTTGAAGCGAGGCATGAATTTCTTTAACGTATCTCTCTCTCCCTGGACCATACTCATTAGGTGGGATGTTGTTTTGACGATCCTCCAACTACTGAGGAAGTGGCTGGTGAATAGTTGTTCCAACTCCAAGAAATAGCCAATTGATCCAGGTAGTAGGGTCCGGTACCAATCTCCGACACTACCTTTAAGGGTTGTTGCAAAAGCTCGGCACATAATGGCATTAGGAGCGTCTTGCAGCTGCATCAACACCCTAAAGGTATCCAAGTGGTCGATTGGGTCGGAGAGACCTTCGTACCTTTCAAAAGTGGGCATCTTGAATCTGCTTAGCAGTGGGACCTCCATCACTTCTCTAGTGAACAGCGGTTATGAAGACCTTAGAGATGCTTCCCCATAGAAAAGGTTGGTCTTGCATTCCGTCATCATTTTTTCTATCTAATCAATTTTCTTGATTCTTTAATCCAGCTCGGAGGACCTTTGTTGGTTGATATGTACGCTATATGCATCTTCTACCTTTTTGGTAGGGAAGGTTTTATCCTCACTCTCCTTTGGTTCCTCTATTTTTTTGAGTTGATTGGGACTCACCTATGGTTGACGGTGTATGTCCTTCTTGAATATTTTGTTGTAAGAGTAGGTTAAACATATCCTCCATCTTCTTCTAGAAGGCAAGGAACTCTTCTCTGGTGACTTCCGAAGGTATTGCGGGCGTGGAGCGTATGGATAGAGGTGACTCTTTTCCAGTGGGGCCAGAGCTAGAGCCGTGTGTGGTTGGAATTTTTTTAACGTTGGAGGTTGAGAGCAAAAGATAAGCGCCTTTTTGGAGCAATTCCCACAGAAGGCACCAACTGTTGCAGGATAATATCGATGATAGCCAATAAGACTGCTCCCAGATCTCCAATGACCTGAAAAGGATAGAAACAGAAAGACTTGGAGGACCCGGGGTGTACTCCGGGGGATCACTCTGATGCCTAAGTAATAGGAATGCTTTAGAGAGGCTGAATGTAATAGTAGAATGAGTTGAATGGCTTATTGGCCTCTTTCCAACGTCCCCTCTTATAGGGGCTGAAGTTGACCTTTGGTTGATTCGTCTTTATTGCGTGGGGGCGTGAATCGCTACTGGGTCATAAAGTGTCTGCGTGCATCACTCGGCTATTTAACCTGCTGGCATGGATCTCTCCTCCTTTTTATTGGATTGGAGTTGATTGCTCTCGCCAGTAGGTTTAACTTGGGGGGTGCGGGCTAGGTGTTAACTCGCTCTTATTGGCTGGGTTATTTTGGGCATATCATCCTGAATTATTTCCTTGATAAATATATTTTAGGAGAAGTTATTTATTGCACAAATATTTTATTGAACTTAACTCCTAGATTCTCCAAGTATTTCTAACTTGCATAAGTCTTTGATTGGAGAACATAATACACATTTTTCATACACATTCTATTTGTGCAAAAATCATTGAAAATGAAAAACCCTAGGTTCTCCTATATTTTCATTGAAATACCTTTTTGGAGAAAACCTTTTATTAGGGTTTAAATATAGTTAAGCACCCTTACTCCCTTGAGCATTATTTCATATCATTGGAGTGTGTATTTGTTTGAACTTATTGTGTACATCTCTACTTGTATTTTTTTAGAAGCATTTTCATGTATAAAAATAGTTTTAATGTAATGGTTGAGTTTAGCCCGTTAATTGAACTGGGGAGTCTCAGTCCCGTAAATGAGACCGGTTCGGTTTAGCTTGGAATTGAACTGGGAAGTCTCAGCCTCGTAAATGAGACTAGTTCAGCTCAGCCTAGTAATTGAGCTGGGGTTTTCCTTGCATCGTAAGGAGAGGATGTAAAAGGCTTTTGCTTCGCTTGGTTAAGTGAGCAGGTATAGTGGAATCCTTGGGGGATATCCCCAAGGCGGGGATGTAGGCTGGTTTGGCCGAACCTTGATAACAAATCTAGTATCGCTCTCTCTATCTTATTTAAATTCTTACACTTTAATTTCAGCATGCGTATGAATGTTTGTTTAATGTCTTAATTATTTTCATACACACATTTAATTTAAATAAGATATACTGCGCACGTGGATGTTTGCTTTCAACGTTAAAATCACTTTACATACACGTGTATATGTTGAATGGGATATGATACAGGGTGAATTGGCGTAACGTTTTAAATTAGCCGAAAACTGTTTTAAAACCCAATTCACCCCTCCTCTTGGGATCACACCAATTCCAACAAGTAGTAGTAGAAGAAGAAGAAGAAGAAGAAAATGAAGCAAACCTAGATCCTGGTAAAGAGCAGCGGTAGCAGCGGTCGGAGTAGCGAACGGCGACGAGCGAAAGCTGGGCTGTGACGGCGATGATGATCCAATGGTGACGGGCGACGGTGGCGGGCGAGGCAACGGCGAACGGCGATGAAGAGAGGAGGATCGGGAGGGAGGAGCTGCGAGAGAATGGAGGGAAATTTTGGGGGAAAAAAATGGGAAAATAAGAGATTAGAGGGAAGGGGCCAATAGTCGTCACTAATAGTTTCTAGATAATTTTTTAATTATTTTTTTAAAAAGGAATTATTAGTGACGGTTCTCAAATCTATCACTAATAATGGGCCAATAATGACGAATGTGTAAATTCGTCACTAATACTTAGAACAAAAAAATTTTAATTTTTTTTAAAAAATGGAAGTATTAGTGATGGTTTTTAAATTCGTTACTAATAATGGGCCAATAGTGACGAATATGTAAATTCATTACTAATACTCTGAACTAAAATTTTTTTATTTTTAAAAAGGGAAGAATTAGTGACGGTTCTCAAATCCGTCACTAATAATGAGCCAATAGTGACGAATTTGTAAATTCATTATTTATAGTTTTAGATAATTTTTTTTTTTAAAGGGAAGTATTAGTGACGGTTCTCAAATCCGTCACTAATAATGAGTTAATAGTGACGAATATGTAAATTCGTCACTAATACTCCGAACTAAAAATTTTTAATTTTTTTTTAAAAAGAAAGTATTAGTGACAGTTCTTAAATCCATCGCTAATAATGGACCAATAGTGAAGAATATGTAAATTCGTCACTAATACTCCGAAATAAAAAATTTTTATTTTTATTTTTAAAAAGGGAAGAATTGGTGACGGTTTTCAAATCTGTCACTAATAATGAGCCAATAGTAACGAATTTGTAAATTCATCACTAATACTCTGAACTAATTTATTTTTTATTTTTATTTTTAAAAAGGGAAGTAATAATGATGGTTCTCAAATCCGTTACTAATAATGGGCCAATAGTGACAAATATGTAAATTCGTTACTAATATTCTGAACTAAAAATTTTTAATTTTTCTTAAAAAGGGAAGTATTAGTGACAGTTCTTAAATCCGTCATTAATAATGAGTCAATAGTGACACATTTAGAAATTCGTCACTAATACTTTGAACTACTTTTTTTTTTAAATAATAGTAGTGATGGTTATTTAATTGTTACTAATGTTTACCTTTTAATGACGGATTTAATTCGTCACTAATATCACAAAAATCGTCATTAATATTTTCCCGAGATAATTTCTGTGCAAAAAATATTTTCACGCGATATTTTTCGATTTTTAGTGACGAAACTATTAGTGACGGATTCAATTTCGTCACTAATAGTGTCGTATTAGTAACGGTTACTAAAACCGTCACTAATTTCCTACTATTAGTGACAAATTTGAATCCTTCACTAATAATTTCGTCACTAAAAACCAGTTTTTTTATAGTGTAAGCCTATATTGCCTCTATTGATATGAATTTTAATGCATGTGAGAGGCACAAAGTTGGAATGACTTTCGATTTAAACTGCATGCGCATAGGTCTACTTGAATTTTATACATTCATCAAGACTGAGACCTAGGCGAATTTATTAGCCATTCAACTTATCTCTTAAGTATATAAAGCTCTAATGAGTTTGACTTAGGGTTTGAGAGCTTTGTGTGAGAAGTAAAGAATGAATACTCTTAAAGATTGAAATTTTTATTTAAGTTCAGGAGAGTATTCAGAAGTAGGACATTGTTCAAAAGGTATTTGTGCTAGTTAATATGTCTTAGAAAGATGAGTTAATTTTGATTTAGGCTTTTAAGTTCAATGATGGGTTTAGGATTAAATGATATATAGTGTGAGATGGATTCCCTAAACCACAAGCTAGTGCAATGGACAAAAGGTATGCTTAACTGTAGATATTCATATTTAAGCGTGAGTTAAGCAATTTGAAATTTAAATATAAGGCAAACATGCCATGTCCATTTGGAAGTGAATTTTTATTGAAACAACCAATAATTCATATTTCAACCAATGAATATATGCATCAATTTCATATTGGTTATTTTGCTTGAATTTCCCTAGTGGCTTAATTTTTTTTTTAAGATCCTTAGTATGTAAAATTTTGAATAGTGGATAAAATACTAAGTTTTTACGGTTTCAGCTTGAACCACTTCCTAAGTCTTTAGATGACACTACCCCCTATAGCTAATCCTAAATGCTAAGGAAGAATTATGTGATCATGTAATTCCTGTTTGAGTAAATTCTTCCTTGAATTTCAAGGGGTTTGTTTTCTTAACAATCCATACCATTTTTCTATCTTTTATTCTTGATGGGTTAGGACTAGATGGTACCTTGATTCTTCATACCTAATTGCATTTAACACCTTTCTTTTTAAACAAGCAATCAAATTTTATGTGCCCCTTCTTTTTTACATAAAGCTCAATAGGTATGGGTGTAAGGACCGGAGGAGATACTAGCATAATGATCAAACTCTCTCACAAAGTACCTCATATATAGATTTTTCTTCTTTTTATTTTTAACTTCATTATATCATATACCTTCCCTATCTAAGGTAATCTTTTGTGAACCTAACAACTTATTAAAAGTTGTTCTTGCCTCTAGTGAACGTATAGATGATCTTCGCTTGGTCTTCTATTTTCTTTTCTAGATCTTGCATTTTTGAATCTTTCAAGTTTTTGCAAACACTTTGTAATTTTATGAATTCATTGGACATTGTGTTTTCTTTACACTCAAGTTATGTAATGAGAAGATCTTTTTTATTATCACTTGAAATTTGAGATCTTACAATATTCATGTAACACCCCGACCTCGAGGGGTCTGGGATATTAACTTTTTACTACTAATTTTCAGTAGAAGCAAAATAAACTCAACTTTTATTAAACTAGAGCGCTAATCATCCATATTACAATCATTTATTTCAAAAGAAGAAAAATTACACAAACATAAATATCTGAAACCATACTAATATTTCTAACCAATCTTTATTTTTCTAATCCCCACCCGCATGCTTGCTAAGCCTGATTTCCGACATGTCCTTCAGAATTATCTGAAATAAAATGTGATTGGGGTGAGACAACGCTCAGTAAGTAAATAAGATTATTATTAGTGTGTGGCCAAAATGAACTTTTAAAGAATTTCGTAAAACAATATTTAATACTATAACTTCAAGACTACTTTTAGAATAAACATAAGTTTAAAAATTTCTGCATAAAACTTTTGTCATCAATTTCAATAGTAAATTTTTACAATCATATACTATAACTGCTAAATTAAACTTTTAACTTTAAAACTGTAAAAATATTTAATGATAAACATACATATACTTTTCCTTATACGTTTTCCTTAGATCGTCATTTAAGCACCAAAATGATCCTTTTTACGTAAACTTACACTTTTCCTTCAAATCATCAGTAACTTTGTACACCTAATTAAATATGTATAAACATATATTATAAAAACCCACCCTTAGGCCTGTTTGCCGTAAGTCATGTTTACCCCCATGACTGGGTTGTGCGGTCCGAAGACTGGACTTAGCTGGCTGGTCGACCAAACTAAATCAACGTACGTAAACTTTAAGTGAGATTTTCCTTATTAAGTCCCTGTCCGGAACCAGGTGTGCACTCAGGAGAAATCCACTAACATAAATAACCACTCTGTAAACAGTATGGGTGCACTCTGATCCGTATAAACTTTAAGCTGCGGTACCGAGCATCTGTAACTTTGAAATTTCGTTGCCATAAGGGGTTTTAAAATCATCTTATTATAATTTATGCAATTTAAAATAATATCGTAAAAATCTCATCTTTACTCATATTTTCATAAAAAATGCAACGTAGAAATAAACTCATGCCACACAATTTTTGTGTTCAAAATATATATAATTTTATTTTTGAATAGAAAGAAATGCTGAAAATTTACCCGAGGGGATTGGAACATTTCTTAACCCAAAAATAGATGCAAGTATATTAAAGATAGAACTGGTATAATTAAATATGCGTAAAAATAAACTCATGGAAATTTTGTGGAACTAATTAACATAATTAAAATTTACGTACAAAATAAACTCAGGTATGAATTTAAAATAAAAAGAAACTAACATAATCAAAATTTACTTACCTTCTTCTTTTACCGTGTGCTACGAACACAATAATTATCTTTAAGAAATGAGATCGGAAAAAGTGGGTGATTGAGAATTTATTCAAAAATTCTCTCTCCACCACAAATTCTTTCACTCACTAATCCTTCTCTTCCTTGGAAAATTGTTGTGAAAAATGAAGGTTGAGAGCTCCCTATTTATAAGAAAATTTTGGGGAAGAAATAGAATTTATAAAAGTGTGGGGAGATGGGTGAAATTATAATTTTTTAAAAATTAAAGAATGGGCAAGGGATGGGCAAGGTATGGGTTGAGTATGGGATGAGGATGGAGGCCATGTGGGAGTGCTTGCCACCATTCCCATTAAATAAATTCTTAATTAACTACTTACCTAATTAATTAATCAATTAGTTAATTAATTATTTTATTATTTTATTATTTTTCTTAATCATTATTATCATTGTTATTACTTTTAAACTATTTTTAGTATTTATTTATTTTTGAACAAGAATTAAATTTAAATTTTGAAAACTCATGTGGGCCCCACACGGTCTTGTGGGCCCCACACAACTTCGAGACCCGAATGGATCCTACGTAACTCGAATAATTCTTATACGATTATATGCATCCTAAATAGCTTTGAGACTCGTGTAAACCTCCATACGGCTTCGGGACTCATGTGGGCCCCACACAGTCTTGTGGGCCCCACATATGACACTTACATTATTATTATTTTATCATATATTTCTACAAATTATATCAGTCAAAACATTATTTTATGTACTTATTTACGTATATAAACAGTGTTTACCCTGTTTATCCTATGAAATTCCATTTTGACCAGGTTGACCTTCAGGGAGCGACTGAGCCGCAATGGTCTCTGAGCACTCGCTTAGACAAGGTCTTTCTTAGGCATCAAACATGAAATCAAGGATCCTAACAGAGAAACACTTTCTTTTTTTAATACTAACTATTATTATTATTATTCATTTTTTTTTCTTGGGTTATTACATCCTCCCTTCCTTATAAAAATTTCGTCCTCGAAATTTACAAAGATTTAAATGAGTACCTTGTATAATGTTGTGCTTTTACTCGATCCTGCTATCGTCGAAAAGATGTGGGTATTTTTGGCGTATTTCTGCTTCTAGCTCCCATGATGTTTCCTCAAAGTCGTGGTTGTGCCAGAGCACTTTTACTAGTGAAATCTTCTTTGTGCGCAACTCCTGATCCTTCTTGTCTAGAATCTGGATTGGTACTTCTTCATATGATAGAGTGTCACTAACTTATAACAACGCATAACTTATCACATGAGAAGGGTTTGGGACGTACTTCTTTAACATTGAGACATGAAATACATCATGAATTCTCGATAGTGTAGGAGGTAAGGCAATTCTGTAAGCGATTGGACCAATCTTCTCCAATACCTCGAATGGTCCAATATACCTGGGGCTTAGTTTGCCCTTCTTCCCAAACCTTATGATTCTTTTCATTGGAGCTACTTTTAAAAATATTTTATCCCCCACTTCAAACTCCAACTCACGTCGACGGGTATACGCATAGCTCCTTTGTCGACTTTGAGCGGTTTTTATTTTGTCTCGGATGAGCTTAATTTTCTCAGAGGTTCTTTGTATAATCTCGGGACCTAAAATTCGTCGTTCGCCAACCTCATCCCAATATAATGGGGATTGACACTTTCGGCCATATAACACTTCATACGGTGCCATCTCTATGCTGGACTGATAACTGTTGTTATAGGCGAACTCAACTAACGGTAGATACTGAATCCAACTTCCTTTGAAATCCAGTACACAAGCTCTCAACATATCCTCCAATATTTGAATGGTTCTCTCTGACTGTCCATCAGTTTGAGGATGAAATGCTATGCTGAAGGTAAGTCGTGATCCTAAGGCTCTTTGCAAACTCTTCCAAAATTGTGATGTGAATCGTGGATCTCGATCTGATACGATAGAAATGGGCACGCTATGTAGTCTAACTATCTCTTGAACATATAATTCTGCAAGCTTGGTCATAGAGTAGTTAACTTTGATTGGAATAAAGTGAGCGGTCTTTGTTAGACGATCAACAACCACCCAGATGGCGTTCTGTCCATGGAGTGCTGGAGGTAGCCCAGTTACAAAATCCATGGAGATGTGCTCCCATTTCCATTCAGGAATGTGGAGTGGTTGCAGTGGTCCTGCTGGTCTCTGGTGCTCAGCCTTTACTTGCTGACAAGTATGACACTGTTCCACAAATTGTGCAATCTCCCTCTTCATGTTATTCCACCAAAAAGACTCTCTCAAGTCCCTATACATCTTCGTGCTTTCCAGATGCACTGTATAAAGAGATCGATGAGCTTCTTCCAAGATTGTTCTTTTGATATCTTTTTCATTGGGCACACACAATCTAGTTTGGAATCTCAAAACTCCATCGTCAGAGATGTTAAAGTCTCCCTTCAGTCCACTCTATACCTTACCCATAATCTTCACTAGCTCTGCATCTTCCATCTGTGTAGCCTTAATCTTTTCTTGTAAGGTCTGTTGGATTACCAGATTAGCAATAAGAGCTTGATGATTTCCTTCTACTATTTCCACACCAAATCTTTCTAGGTCCATCATAATTTGATGTTGGGTCACCATTGCCGAGATTGACGCATTCATTGAATTTCGACTTAATGCTTCTGCTACCACGTTGGCTTTTCCTGGGTGATAGTTGATGGCGCAATCATAATCTTTGATTAATTCTAACCATCTTCTTTGTCTCATGTTTAATATCTTTTGTGTGAAAAAGTATTTGAGACTTTTATGGTCTGTGAAAATCTCACACCTTTCACCATAAAGATAGTGTCTCCAGATCTTTAATGCAAATACTACAGCTGCTAGCTCCAAATCGTGTGTGGGATAATTCTTCTCGTAGTCCTTGAGTTGTCGAGAAGCATATGCAATGACCTTCCCCTGTTGCATTAATACACACCCGAGCCCTTTCCGAGATGCATCACTGTAGATCACAAAACCATCTTCTCCTAATGGAATTGTCAGCACCGGGGTAGTGATGAGTCGTTGCTTTAATTCTTGAAAGCTTTGCTCACATTCATCAGTCCATTCATACTTCACATTCTTTCTTGTCAATCTCGTCTGAGGACCAGATATTTTAGAAAACCCTTCCACAAATCGACGATAATATCCTGCCAGACCTAAGAAACTCCTGATCTCATGAACATTTTTTGGTCTCGCCCAATCCACTACTGCCTCTATTTTACCTGGGTCCACAGAAATACCATCCTTAGATATCACGTACCCTAAGAATGCAACTCTTTCTAGCCAGAACTCACATTTCGTAAGTTTGGCATAGAGTTTCTTTTCTCTTAGTATTTTGAGTACTAGCCTCAAATGGTTCTTATGTTCCTGGGGGCTTTTTGAATAAATCAAAATATCATCAATGAAAACCACCACAAATTGATCTAGATATTCATGAAAAACCCTATTCCTAAGGTCCATAAAAGCAGCAGGAGCATTGGTCAGTCCAAATGGCATGACTAAGAATTCATAGTGATCATATCTCGTTTGGAATGCGGTCTTTGGAACATCTTCTGATTTGATTTTCACTTGATGGTACCCTGATTGGAGGTCAATTTAAGAGAAGACTTGTGTTCCTTGGAGTTGATCAAACAAGTCATCTATGCAAGGTATTGGGTACTTGTTCTTAATGGTCACTTTATTTATTTCCCGATAATCAATACACATTCTCATCGATCCATCTTTCTTTTTAACAAACAGTACTGGTCCACCCCATGGTGACACGCTGGGTCTGATGAATCCTTTGTCCAGCAACTCTTGTAATTGTTCCTTCAGTTCTTTCAATTCTATTGGTGCCATTCTGTATGGAGCTTTAGATATCGGTGTCGTCCCTGGTAGTAGGTCGATAACAAACTCGATTTCGCGATCAGGAGGTAGCCCAGGTAAATCCTCAGGGAATACATCCGAGAATTCCCTTACTATTGGGATATCCTCGAGCTTCAATTCTTCCTTTGGTGCCTCCACCACGCATGCTAGGTACCCTTGACATCCATTCAAGAGTAATCTCTTTGCCTGGATTGCCGACAATATTTGTGGTGAAGGGTATACATGAGTTCCATTGAACTTGTATTCTTGTTCTCCAGGAGGTCTAAACAAAACCTCCTTATTATAGCAATTTATACTAGCATAACTAGAAGTTAGCCAGTCCATCCCAAGAATTACGTCAAACCCGTGCATATTAAATACTACCAAGTTAACCGGTAGTATTCTTTCCTCAATACAAATTAGGTAGCCTTTAAGTATTTTTTTACATACTACTGACGTTCCCATTGGTGTACCCACAGATAACTCAGTCTATAATGGCTGAGTCTCTACCCCGTATATTTTAACATAAGCTGTAGATATAAAGGAGTGTGTGGCTCCAGAATCAAATAATACTACTGCTTTCTTGGAGAATATAGGAATAATACCTGTCACCACATCACTAGTATTTTCGGCATCTCCTGGAGTGAGGGCATAGACACGTGCCTGAGTGGTGTTCTGTCGATTGTTGCTTCGAGGTGCCTGGTTGCCTCCTCTTTGTTGATTTTGTGGGCATTCTCGTTGCATGTAACCTGGTTCACCACACCGATAACATACCCCTAGTCCAGCTCGACACTCTCCCCCATGTAATTTGTTGCATTTTGGACAAGGGGTGCCTTGTGCATTGTTTGGGTTTCTCGCTGTTTGCCCTCGCCCCACATTGCTGCTGCTACTGTTGCTGTTGTTGTTGTTGTTGTTGTTGTTGCTCCTTTTACAAGGTCCTTGATTTCTACCAGGGTGAGACCCTTGTGGCATGGGCCTCTTTCTTTGCTCGGATATCTCCGCACTCCTTTGTAGACTTTCTTCAGCCTTCGTTGCTTTGTTCACCAATTGGGAGAAGTCTTCGAGCTCGAATACTGTTACCATCTCATAAATCCTTGAGTTCAATCCTTCTTCAAATTTTCGAGCTTTCTTTGATTCGTCCGGAACCAAATAAGATGCAAAACGAGATAATTCAATGAACTTTGCTGCATATTGTTGTACATTCATATTTCCTTGTTTCAACTCCAAAAATTCCCTGGCCTTGGCATCTCTGGTGATTTTGGGGAAAAATTGTTCAAAGAAGACTTCCTTAAAACGCTCCCACGTGAGGACGGTTGGATTTGGTCCTTCCTCCAAGAGTAACTTTTTCGAGTTCCACCAACGTTTGGCTTCACCAATCATTTTATAGGCTGCATATAGCACCTTTTGTTCGTCCGTACAATGAAGGACTCGTAGTATTTCTTCCATTGCTTGCATCCAATCTTCTGCAGCAATTGGATCGGCTTTTCCCTCAAAAGTCGGAGGGTGCATTCGATTGAACTGTTCAACCGTACAACCTTCATGGGTTGGTGGATCATTCCGATCCTTGGAGTTCCGCAGAAGTTCCTTCATGACTTGTGCCACGTCACGCAATACTGTAGTAGCATTGATGTCTTCTCCATTGCGAGTACTCATATTATTCTCGTTTCCTTCAACACTTACGTTGTTGTTCCTTGGGTCCATTCTGAGGGAAAGGACTAGAGTTATTTTAAAATCATAACCTCATTTTTAAAATTTTATCAAATTTATAGGCTAAAGAAAAACATCCTAATTTACCCGTTCTTACCCACATCATGGTTATGCCTATGCTCTGGTAAAATTATTTCTTAAAGTCTACAGAACCTATAACCTATTGCTCTGATACTAAATGTAACACCCCGACCTCGAGGGGTCTGGGATATTAACTTTTTACTACTAATTTTCAGCGGAAGCAAAATAAACTCAACTTTTATTAAACCAGAGCGCTAATCATCCATATTACAATCCTTTATTTCAAAAGAAGAAAAATTACACAAACATAAATATCTGAAACCATACTAATATTTCTAACCAATCTTTATTTTTCTAATCCCCACCCGCATGCTTGCTAAGCTTGATTTCCGACATGTCCTTTAGAATTATCTGAAATAAAATATGATTGGGGTGAGACAACGCTCAGTAAGTAAATAAGATTATTATTAGTGTGTGGCCAAAATGAGTTTTTAAAGAATTTCGTAAAACAATATTTAATACTATAACTTCAAGACTACTTTTAGAATAAACATAAGTTTAAAATTTTCTGTATAAAACTTTTGTCATCAATTTCAACAGTAAATTTTTACAATCATATACTATAACTGCTAAATTAAACTTTTAACTTTAAAACTGTAAAAATATTTAATGATAAACATACATATACTTTTCCTTATATGTTTTCCTTAGATCGTCATTTAAGCACCAAAATGATCCTTTTTCACGTAAACTTACACTTTTCCTTCAAATCATCAGTAACTTTGTACACCTAATTAAATATGTATAAACATATATTATAAAAACCCACCCTTAGGTCTGTTTGCCGTAAGTCATGTTTACCCCCATGACTGGGTTGTGCGGTCCGAAGACTGGACTTAGCTGGCTGGCCGACCAAACTAAATCAACGTACGTAAACTTTAAGTGAGATTTTCTTTATTAAGTCTTGGTCCGGAACCAGGTGCGCACTCAGGAGAAATCCACTAACATAAATAATCACTCTGTAAACAGTGTGGGTGCACTCTGATCCGTATAAACTTTAAACTGCGGTACCGAGCATCTGTAATTTTGAACTTTCGTTGCCATAAGGGGTTTTAAAATCATCTTATTATAATTTATGCAATTTAAAATAATATCGTAAAAATCTCATCTTTACTCATATTTTCATTAAAAATGCAACGTAGAAATAAACTCATGCCACACAATTTTTGTGTTAAAAATATATATAATTTTATTTTTGAATAGAAAGAAATGCTGAAAATTTACCCGAGGGGATTGGAACATTTCTTAACCCAAAAATAGATGCAAGTATATTAAAAATAGAACTGGTATAATTAAATATGCGTAAAAATAAACTCATGGAAATTTTGTGGAACTAATTAACATAATTAAAATTTACGTACAAAATAAACTCAGGTATGAATTTAAAATAAAAAGAAACTAACATAATCAAAATTTACTTACCTTCTTCTTTTACCGTGTGCTACGAACACAATAATTATCTTTAAGAAATGAGATCGGAAAAAGTGGGTGATTGAGAATTTATTCAAAAATTCTCTCTCCACCACAAATTCTTTCACTCACTAATCCTTCTCTTCCTTGGAAAATTGTTGTGAAAAATGAAGGTTGAGAGCTCCCTATTTATAGGAAAATTTTGGGGAAGAAATAGAATTTATAAAAGTGTGGGGAGATGGGTGAAATTATAATTTTTTAAAAATTAAAGAATGGGCAAGGTATGGGTTGAGTATGGGATGAGGATGGAGGCCATGTGGGAGTACTTGCCACCATTCCCATTAAATAAATTCTTAATTAACTACTTACCTAATTAATTAATCAATTAGTTAATTAATTATTTTATTATTTTATTATTTTTCTTAATCATTATTATCATTATTATTATTATCATTGTTATTACTTTTAAACTATTTTTAGTATTTATTTATTTTTGAACAAGAATTAAATTTAAATTTTGAAAACTCATGTGGGCCCCACACGGTCTTGTGGGCCCCACACAACTTCGAGACCCGAATGGATCCTACGTAACTCGAATAATTCTTATACGATTATATGCATCCTAAATAGCTTTGAGACTCGTGTAAACCTCCATACGGCTTCGGGATTCATGTGGGCCCCACACAGTCTTGTGGGCCCCATATATGACACTTACATTATTATTATTTTATCATATATTTCTACAAATTATATCAGTCAAAACATTATTTTATGTACTTATTTACGTATATAAACAGTGTCTACCCTGTTTATCCTATGAAATTCCATTTTGACCAGGCTGACCTTCAGTGAGCGACTGAGCCGCAATGGTCTCTGAGCACTCGCTTAGACAAGGTCTTTCTTAGGCATCAAACATGGAATCAAGGATCCTAACAGAGAAACACTTTTTTTTTTAATACTAACTATTATTATTATTATTCATTTTTTTTTTCTTGGGTTATTACAATTCAAATCTTTTTCTAATTTTTCATTCTTGTTTACTAACTGTTTGATTTTTAAAACATTTTCCCTTTCAACAAGAGGTTTTGATTCACATTCTTCCAAAAATGCCTTATACTTGTTTTCTAAAGCAGTATATCTTTTGTTAGCTTTAACAAGTTACTTATGAATTCTAATATATTCAATTTGCAGTTTTTCATAAGTAGACATACTTTCACTGTCGCTACTATCACATGATTCAGAATTAGATACATCATTCAAATCATCACATGAATCATTTCCAGATTTGACTAATAAAATGAAAAGAGTTGAGATTACCTCATCATTAGTTGAAGCAACAAAGCACGGGTTACCTCCTTCAAGATCCATAAAGCTTGAGTCACAAGAAGTGATCACTTTATTTTGCATGGATGCTCTATATCTCCTCTTAAGTTCACCCCAAATCTCCTTAACACTGCTACATGCTATAACCTCACATAGAACATTAGAATCTAAAGTATGTAGAAAGGTATTCATAGTATCAAAATTTACTTGCACTAAGTTCCTATCAGTATCATTCAATTCACGTTCAGGTTTAGGAACATCAATATAATCAAAGGATTTAACAGGCACACACTATCACCCTGATCAATGATTTTCCAAAATCTCCAATTTAAAGCTTTCACATATATAATCATTCTAAATTTCCATATAGCACAGTTTTTACCACAAAATACTGGTGGGTGTGTGACCAACCTCCCCTCACATGAAGGGGATGCACTAACACGAGGCATCATGATCTTTTACTAAATGACGTTTAAGTCTAAGTTACGAGGCTCTGATACCAATTGTTACCTTTGGTGTATTCCCAAAAGGGGGGGTGAATTGGGTATTTAAAAATTATCGCTTAGGCCAATCAGTTTAACAACAGTATTACACAACCTAGGCTCAGTTTATGCAATAAATAAATAAACATACACGTGCAGTGAAGTAAAAGTGCGGAAAATGTAAACGATACACGCGAAATGTTATCGAGGTTTGGTTAAAGTACCTACGTCCCCGCCTTGGCTACACCAGCACAAGGATTCAACTATAAGCTCACTTCATGGGTGGAGCGGCACCGTTTACAATACATCTTACCAGGGTGGTGCACCTAACTTTCCTAATCGGGTCTAAGCCAGTCCGGGACTATTCCACTGGGTTAGTCTCCCTCTTCAGGCCTACGCCTGGAATATAACAAATGTGTATAAATTTGACGTATAAGGAAATGCTTCTTACACAAGCAGATATGTACCACTACGTACAATATCACAAATCAATGCACGCTACCGAATGATAAGATATGATAAGCTCAGTGTAGTCTTAATGTCAATATTCAAACTTAGCTCTCTTTTGAGTTTTTACAATGGAATATATAAGCTAAAATAGGGGAAGGTGGGGTTGGCGGGGATGGGGGGGGGGGGGGGTAACGAGACATTAACTAACTAAGTTAGAATAGGGGGACAAAACATTAAATAACTTCTACTTCCCACACAAGCATGGGAGACACAAATAATAAACACTTCAACTTACTAACATATTAAAGACACTCACACAACTTGCTAGACTCACACATGCAAGCAAACTTAATTGTCTTGTCATATTACAAATTAAATATAAAACATAAGTCAAAGGGAGACCCAATCCATGTGAGATCCATTGGAGTCATGTGGGGCCCACATGGGTCTTGAGATGGATCTTGCTTCAACACTTCCTTGGGTTTTCAAGCACCTAATAATCTTGAAATGAAATATCCAAACAAATACAAATCCAAGCAAAATAATAATAAAGTCTTCCCTCATAAGTCTTCAAATAATCCATGCGAACCTACAAAACAATTTCTTATGATTGTGGACATTCGGAGGTCGTCTACGTGTCAACATATCAGCAAAAGAGTGGACTGAATCATGTAAATTTCTATCTTGTCTTTATTTATTTATTTATTTATTTATTTATTTTCTGTATCTTTTATAATAGTTTTAAAATTATTGACTAAACGGGTTAGTAGTTTTAATTTTTAATTTTTATTTTCAGATGGTGATGGGAGTCCTCAAGAAAGAGATTAGCCACCAGCGAGACGGGTAGTAAGATGATCCGGGAAGAAAGTCGGGTCAAAACCTCGGCTGCCAAACAATGCCATAGATTGACCCGGGAAGAACTTCGGGTCAAACGCGATATTTTTCTTGCTTGCAAGATGCAACTGCTCTTTCCTTAGCAACGAAGTCGCCAACTACCGCCCAAATGCAAAAACCTACGGGCGGTTTCCACCCGCCCTCACACTCCAACGTCCAATCCTCCAATCATCAGAGAATCATATAAATTCTTCTGTGGCTGAGAGAGAGAAAGGAAGACAGAGAGATAGAGAGCCGATGAAGCTGAACGCTGCGTCTCGGGGTTCTTTGTTCAGTGTGGTGGTTCTCCTTGCTGCATGTTGGGACCTAGGGTTCTGCGGGGACGGGGAGGTTCGTTTGATCAGGAAGATCAAGCCCGTTTTCGGAGCGTTTTGCGACCGTAACGGGATGCGAAATAGCGCCGAGATCGTCGGCGTTGCCCGATTCGCTGTGGAAGAATACAACAAGGAGAAGGTCTTTTGTCGCTTTCGATGATATTTCTTTGATTTGCTTTCCTTTCTCTTTTCTTTTAATTTGTTTAGGCTCGGAATAGTCCTCACCTCTGCTCCTTTCTGGGTTTATTTTCTGCTGTCTTCTCTTGTTTCTATACTTTATATTTTTGTTTCATATAATTTTTTTTTTCTCTATTTCTCCTATGTGTTGTGTGGGTTCGTCGGATTTTGATTCTGGATTCAATTTTCTTTACTCTTATTCTCGAGTTTCGTTTACCAAAAATGCTAATGGGGATTTTTATGCTGTAGATATTGATTTAATTTATTTGAAATGATTTAACTTATTTGACTGATTTGTAATTTCTGAAGAAATATATTGCAATATGAACTGGCTTTATGTACTTGGTGAAAGAGACGTACATGGTGGCATTGGTTTAATGGTTTAAAATTTTATGGTGTGATACATTTAGCATTAATATTTTAAAAGTTCTAATGTTGTAGTTTTGCATTTCTCAATTTTAATTGGCTAGGTGAGTGCACATGTACTCGTATGATGGATCTACCTGATGAGCTGCTCAGCTGCAGTAATTGGCTAGAACAAGTTAAGAGACAACAATAACTTCAGTAGCGCATATACTAAGTATATTGGGAAGGCCTCAATTTTTTCGTTGCCTTCATCACTTTATTTTACGAGCTTATTGCTCTCTTGTGCGCACTCGCCGGGGAAGGGGGCTATCCCATGGCTCATTGCCTATGCCCAATAGTCTATTTTATGTGACCCATTGTGTGCAGGAAAGCGACATGCCTTTGTTTACATGGTAAACAGTGAGGGGAGAGATATGAACCTTTTTCATTGAGTTGTAAAGGAGAGACCTGCATTTGTGAGTAATTAATTTCAAAGTCTAGTTGCACGGAGTTGAGGGCAAGCCTTGACGCAAAGGTAAGTGTTATATCCAAACCTGAGGTTATAGGTTCAAATCACTGAAAAGAGTCTCTCTATGCATGGAGGCAAGGCTGCATATGTCTTACTTGCCCTAAACCCTTGATGGTATGGGAACCTTGTGCATAGTTGCATATAGTTCTTGGTACAAGTCATAATCCCCACTATGTGGGATTAAATATATGAATCCCTTTTGGCCATTTTGCACAATCTAAGGCAAAATCCCAATCTAAGGGAAAATCCTGAGAAGATTGGAGGCTCGGAAATCCTATCACATGAGGCAATTTAAGGAAGAGGAGAAGTAGATGAGTAAAATGCCTTCCTTCCTAAAATGTATGTTTTTATTTTTTATTTATTTTTTGGTGTGCATAGGCTTAGTTTTTTTTTTCGAAAAAAAAAAATTATTAAAAAAAGATAAATTCTAAGTGATGTATGATGAGAAGGAAGTGATTGGATGGGTCATGTGGACCCAATTTGAATATAGAGTTCAAAGAATTAAGGTCAAAGGGATTGTTGGGTTTCAGACCCAAATGTATTCAGTTAATTTTAGATATTATTTGCACTTAGTTAATTTGTAGCTAGCCTTTTGTGTGCATGTAGGATTTGTTTGTAATAGGTGTGTCTTTTATGGGGTTTATTACTAATTTTTTGTATTTTAGTCTATTCCTATAAACTAGTTTGTGAAGATCATGTAAAGACAATATATTGAATTTGGAGGCCACCCCCCTCCCCCGGGACAATATCTTCTTCTTTTTCCTTTTTCTTCTCTCTGTTTTTCTCCCTATTTTTCCTTGGGTTGTAGCCCTTTACTATTGTTGTGCACCACTAAGATAATTTACATAGAGCATTCTTTTGAATTTTTTTCCCCAGTTTTGTTCACAATCTTGGGAGGGTCCTTTTTAATTGCCCAAGTTCTTGATGTTTATTTGTAATTGTGTAATTCCATATTTTCTCCTTTTGCATTTCTGTGTACTATTGATATTCGTGCAGAACACGCTTCTTGAGTTTAGAAGGGTATTGAAGGCAAAAGAACAGGTGGTTGCTGGTAAAATATATCATCTTACATTGGAGGCTGTTGATACTGGGAAGAGAAAAATATATGAAGCAAAAGTTTGGATCAAGCCATGGATGAACTTCAAGGAGTTGCAGGAGTTTAAGCATGCCCAATATGCCCCTAAAATCACCTCTTTGGGATCTCAATGCTGAACAAGGTAATAGAATATTGTATTTGCTTGAGCTATGCAGATCCTGTACAATATTCTGCCACTTGGATTAAGATTAAATTTAGTTTCGTTTATTTTAACATGGACTCTTAAAAAAAAAAGTGTAGTACATGCATTAGAAGGGATTCATGTAGCTAACTCCACCTAGTGGGACTTAAGGCTTCGTTTGTTGTTGTTGTCACGAGCCAAGCTCGTCCAGGCCTTGTTCTTGTGCTGAATTTCAATAGGTCCATACATGGGTAAACATAGTATAAATAGTTGTGTAGGACCTATGTCTTGTGTTGAGTGACATATTAGTAAATAAGAGAGCATGACTCCTCGGTCATATGATGTTTTCTCTTATTTTCAGAAAAACATGAAAAAGCTCGGGGAGGGTGCATATTCATCAACATTGTAAAATTCGCTGTTTATTGTAGTTGTGCTCGGCTACTTGGCTTCCTTGCTAACACACCTTGCCTACGAAGGTATTGTGAGATTGCATTCTCACTTGGCGCTTGTTGCTTACATTGTATTCAATGCTTATATGTGTGTACTCGGGGTGTGTCCTAGGTTAAGTTAACTTTTAGCTGATTAGTAAAAAGTTTGTGTGCTACAACTAGTGTTACACGACCCTTACATGTTGTGAAGTGTTGGGCCTGTGACACATGGTGATGTATTTGGATATGTTTGATGCTTGCTTCCTGAATTCAGTAATGTTGTGCACACTTCCCCCCTTGGATCACAGAGGAATTGAAATTCAGACCTCGATACCCATTCCCCATGTTTGGTTTGCGTAAATCAAGACATAATCACATTTTGACTGGAATTCTAATTCCATGCTCGATAGAATGGTAATGACTCCTTATTGTATAGGAATTACAATTCCATTTTTAACTTAAAGGCAGTTGTAACCCTCACTAAATAATAAATTCTGAAAAAAGCATAGGTTGACAACCATTCTACTGCCACCAATAATAATAATAATAATAATTATAATTTCATAGTTGTCAAATTGAAATTCAAATTGTGAAATGAAATTCCAATTTCAAGAATTGAGAATGGAGAATCAAATCAAATGGTAAGATTTGCTGCAAAATTTGAAAAATCGATTCCAATGACTTGCATACAAGTACAACTAGTAAACTAGTACAATGTATTGAAATTTCACCAAACATGGATAAAACATGTTGATAATTGGATGGCACTTGTCTTTGAAGCAAGTTTTGTAGGTCTAAATAATGGGAACACCAGCCATATAAATAGGATTTACCATGATCTAACCTTATCAAACATCAAGTTAAGCTAGTTTTTCTATGAAATTATAAAATGTGTTACGTGACTCAAAACTAAAGCTCTAAGTATAAGAGTTCAAGATGTACTTAAAAAAAAAAAAAAAAAAGATTAGGATCAATGAAGTTTTTTTTTTTTTTTTTTTAAATTAAACTTTGTTTATGGTGTTAAGTTTACATTTTTAACAGTTAAAAATTCACTTGTTTGCGTTTGTTAAAATAAGAATAATAGAGAGAGGAATCAAGAAAAACTTAATGAAATTGAACTATTTATGGTTTTTGAGAGAATAAATCATAAAAAATAATAATAAATTGAACTTTATGGTATTTAATAAAAAAACAATAGCTATTTTTAATGCATGGGCTTGCTCTAACAACTAAAATAAGAAGAAAAAAGTAAATAAAAACGTAAACAAAAATTATTAAGATATAAAAACTAATAGAAACAGACCTTTAAATCTAAAGAATGGAGAGGGCAATGTGTCAAACCAAAACCTCACCCGCCTAGTTGACTTTGGTCTCCTTTGAATAGCAGAAAATATAGCAGAAGGCCAATATAATTGTTTCTTCTCTCTTGGAGGATAGAGTTAGGAGTGAGTATTCGGTCGGTTTGGTGAATTCGATTAATTAACTGAATTAATTAAAAAAATTTCGGTTAAAAAATCTCATTAACCAAACTCGCCCAAAATTTCATATTTAACTGAATTCAAAATTGACTGAACAAAATTTCGGTTAAATCGGTTAATCGATTTAATATTTTAATATATATATATATATATTTAATATATATAAAATATAAATAATATAAATTAATTGAACCCAAAAATTGAACTGAAAATCAAAAATAGAAATTTAAAGAAAATGAAAATCGAACCAAACTGAATAAATTTTTAATCAAACCGAATTTACTTGGTTAATTCGATTAATTTGATTTTAACCAAATTATGCTCACCCCTGGATAGATCTCATGTAAATAGAAAATGGAAGATCATCATGAAAAAGGAAATAGGTTTAATAATCTTTAAGTTGGTTTTGAAGGAGTAAGGTCTGAATCTTATGATTTGTACTATTCTATTCGATTCACTGATTCATATGATTCCCCTGGATTCATAGCCTGTATGATTCTTCCATGCAATTCGAACTAATTTATGTATTTCTTGATATGAATTGTACAATTTGAATTGAGAATTGCACAATAATAATAATAATAATAATAATAATAATAATAATAATAATAATATTGCCTCTGAGAACCTTTCTGCCGTAGGGGACTCTCTATTCTTTAGTCTTCCAGCAGTTTGAGCCTTTAGCTTGCTCAGGAAGGACTTGGTCTGCCCTTCACCACCGATATTCTCTACTTCTCTCTTAATAGCCATGTCTCTCCTCGAGAGAGACCGAATATTGTGTATATGGTCTCTCAATTGCTTCTCATTCTCTATTGCCTTCCCCCCGTTTTTTTTTCTCTTCTATTGTGTGTTACCTTCTCTCTTCTAACTTGTGTGTCCCCTCCTTTGCGGAGACCCCTATTTATAGGGTTAGGGTCTCAACAAGCATGAAAACCAAATCAACCCATCATAGGCAATAAATCAACTCTTTCCCCATTGCCACTTTCCTTATTACCTACCTTCCTATGCATGTGTTTTCCTTCCTATAGAAAATACCCATCACAGGTTGAGGCTCATTGGAATCGGATTTTCTTTGCCAATTTCATTCCATATGAGTTTCCAGTTGAGCAGTTGGATTGAGGAACAAATCAGTCTTCTTCATTGCAAATCATTCAATTTTGAGAAGCAAATCATTCAATTTATTGCGGATCAATTGATGTTGAGAAAGAAATCTCTATTTTATTGTTTGATTTTTCTATAACATTTTCTCCTTGTGCATGTGTGCAAGTGCCAGCAGGACCAGCCGAATATTCCTGCATATTACCTCGTGTCTTTGTATCATTGTATTTTTTCGGTATTTCCTAGTATTTTTTTTATTGTAGTTCCCTGTATTTCTCTGTATGTTGTATTTTCGATTGTATTTCGGACTCCCCTTTTGTATTTTTGCTATATTTGTATGAACAATGAAATAAATAAAAATGCCTAATTTTTCTTATATTTGGCCCCAGTCAAAATGAGGTGTCTACAATGATAACTAAGAAGTAATTCTTACCATATGTTTGGAAGGTCTTAAATTTGGATTTGTGTGGATTTGGATAGGAAATAATGTAAAATTGTGTTGAGTTTTATTCAAATTCAAATACGAGACCCGAAATTCATACTTTCATACGCAATTCAAGTTCTTAACTTGGTAATTCAAAATAACCTTTAACAATTCAATGAGTAAAGTTTCACTTACATATATTGACTCTATGGGTATCATAGTTAGTAGGTGAAGTGTAATGACCATCTTGGCATCGTTAAAAAAGGGGAAAAAAGAAGAAGATGCATGAACAATATTTTACTACTCAGAGTAAATGAGAAAATTTGGTAGTATTCAAAGTAATAAAAATCAAAATCTCAAATTTATCGTTTGTTTTATATTTATAAAATTTAAAATTTCACAAATGTCCCAACAACCAAAACACCACCCCTTCCCATTCTCACCCTTGTCCATATGACTTTCCGACTATTGACCTTCCGCCTACTCACAAATTAATTATTAACAAAAAAAAAACTCCAATCTAGTCAAAACCCAAGGAATTAATTCTCACATCTTTTCTATTTGGTGTGAAAACCTAAGGAATTTATTCTCACACCTTTTCCATCTTTACCTAGTGTCTATTCAATTCAAATCCTAACCCGTAATTCTCCACACGGAAGGATGAATTGAAAATTTTACTTTTAGTATTGTTATTGTTGCAAAGCATATGACAGTAGTCAATATTAATATTTCAGTATGTCACTTTCTTCATCTTCTCCCTCATTTTTCCTTGGTTTTGAATAAATTAACCTTTTAGAAATTTTGGGATGGCGTTTAGCTATACTCATTTCTAATGTTTGCCTCTATTGGAACTTATAGAAAAAATTAGCATTTATTGACTTCAATTATGATTTTGCTTTTTGGGAATGGGTTGGAGGTCGATGTAGTGTGTTGTTTTTAGTGTAATCCCGAGAGGGGAGAGGGTGAATTGGAGATTTTAAAAATTCTATGTCAAACTTCCAGCAAGTAGTATTTCACAAACTTAGAACCAATCTAAAGTTCGTATGAAATAAACAGATAGATGAATTCACAAATAATATGCTCCACATAAATTTAATCAAGCATGCACAAAACAGTAAAACAGATAAAGTAAAGATGACACCATATGTGTTATCGAGGTTTGGCAACTGTGCTTATGTCCCCGCCTCTAGCTCGTAAGCCCGAAGATTCTATTAAAGCTCACTTTTGGGTAAAGCGACACCGGTTACAACACCCTTTCCTTACTGGGCAAGGGAAACCCTAGGCTAGATTAATAGGGTTGACCCCAACCTTTACAACCTCTCCTTCAAGAGGTAGAGAAGACCCACCTTAGGCCACACTTAGAATACAATCAATCAATATAAATTTCATGTACTATAGAAATGCTTCTAAACTAAGCAGATACATACACTAATAAGTACAATACAATCAATACACTTACAGATGATAAAATTTTATGCTCAAGTGAGATTTGGTTAAGCAATATTTCAGCTCTCAATAAATATGTATATATTTGTATATACATGAGAGTGGTTACCTTTGAATCAAGATAATGTAATCAGTATATAATCAAAGGAACTTTGAAACTCTAAGTAAATATCTCAGCAAACTATTTTTCTGGTATTAAGCACAACCAAGATTAGAATTCAGACTTGCAAAAACATATTTTATCAAATAATACAAGCAAGCGTTCGAATCTGGCAATAAGGATGCCAAGACTCAAAAGCTAATATGAGTTCTTCACAAATGATATTTATCAATCAAATATAGTGAGAAAAACTTTAACTTACTCTCAAAAATTATCAGACAATACAGGAATGTGAGAGTAATAAGCTTTCAAAATAATATATGTATGCACACAACAATGAGAATCACACTCCCTTCAATTTGCAATTAATTTGTAAATGAGGAGTACAAGAAAATAATACTCTCTGTTTTAAAAAGATTTTGGCAAGCAAGAGTATGAGAGAGTATCAAATATAGGCTTAAAAATTTGAAGTATAAGCAATGGTAGTTCAAGAAAAATCAGAGATATTTTTTGCTCATTGTAATGCTAATCATGTGCTAATCTGGACAAATGAAGGGTATATATATAATTCCCTTAATTTTGGACCGTTGGGGACACGAAGGGAATTTCTAGAAAAGTTTAATTAAAATTAACCCCTGTTTAATGTGGTAAAAATACGCGAACCCGAGAGGTTCAGTCGCTTGGATCTATGGGCCGATGGCCCGAATAGACACATTAATTTTGAATGATCTTGAGGATTCGGTTGACTGATCACTGTGTCGATTAGCCGAGTCAAGGCGATTTTCCAAACTTTTGTAGGTTTGGTCACCTGACCTAAGGTTCGGTTACTCGAATGGTCAAGCTCGGCCGACCGGTGTTGACTCTATGAGTCAAATCCTGTTTTGATAATGACAAATCACTTGGTATTTTACCCATGCATTTGAGATTTTGAACAGGATCATGACTTTGTATGCACAGAGGGTAAGCACGATATGGAAGCCACAAGGAACACGAAGTACATACCACTTGGCTCAAACCATGGAAGCTGAAGAGCATAAGGATAAAGATAACAAACGAAGATGGTAAAAATATATGTAGATGATATCATTTCTAGAGCAACAAACGAAGAGATGTGTAATGAGTTTGCCAACTGCATGCAAAGTAAATTCGAAATGAGCATGATGGGTGAACTTAACTTCTTTCTAGGACTTCAGATCAAACAGACAAAACATGATATTTTTATAAATCAATCAAAGTACATTAGAGACTTGCTCAAAAAGTTTAACATGGAAGATGGTAAAATTTTAGGAACACCTATGAGCTCTTCCACTAAATTAGACAAGGATGAGCAAGGTATATCGGTGGATGTTAAGCTCTATCGTGGAATGATATGTAGCCTGTTATATCTGACTGCTAGTAGGCCTAATATTATATTTAGCGTATGCTTGTGCGCAATATTTCAGGCTGCGCCTAAAGAGTTACATCTATTATTTCTCGATCATATAGTTGCCAAGATGATCTTCCTTAGCAAGTCAGGGGAATGATTCAATTGGACTTGTTGGGTTTTCCTTCTTTGCGCTCATGATGTTTTGTGTTATTACTCTTTTAGTGGTCTAGTTTCTTAGTTTTTTGGTTGCTGGTGTTTGGTTTATGTTGGTTAAGTTAGTTTTAGGGTCTTGGAATTTTGCTTTTATTGTCCCAAAGTCTCAAAATTGTAACTACAGTTTTCCTCCGCTATAAGTGAGAGGTTTTCTAATAAAGTTTAGGAGGTGCCGCCCTTTTTTACCAAAAATAATAATAATCTATTAGCAGTTAAAAGAATACTTAGATACGTTATTGGAACTATTGAACTTGGATTATAGTATCCTAAGTACACTTTTCTTGAGATTGTCAGTTATTTTGATGCTGACTTTGCCGGTAATAAAGTAGATAGAAAAAATACGAGCGACACTTGTCACTTTTTAGGACAATCCTTAGTTTCTTGATTCTCCAAGAAACAAAACTCAGTTGCATTGTCTACAGTAGAGACATAATACATAACGGTTAGAAGTTGTTGTGCTCAAACGCTTTACATAAAGCCAACTAATGGACTACGTATTGCACTATGAAACTGTTCCTATAAAGTATGATAATACGAGTACAATAAATATATTAAATAATCTCATATCACATTCATGAACTAAGCACATAGAAATTAGACATCATTTTTTACGCAACCATGTGCAAAAAGAGGATGTGGTACTTGAGTTTGTGTGCACAGATGAACAATGTCGTGATGTCCCGGAGCGCGGGTGCCCTGGGGTGGCGAAATAAAAATGTGTTTTGTATTTTTTTGGAAAAAACAGGAATATTGGAGTCGCCACTAACCTTTTAGTGTGGTTAGAACACTTAATTACTACCCCTTTAAGGGTAGAATGAGTCTACGCTACCAGAGTTGAGGTTAGGAGTTCAGTTACGCGAGGGGAAGGTACGAGCACTCCCTATGCGCCCGTTCTTACGAATTGTACCTAATTAATTTGGAATTATCACTAAGTTAATTTAATAAGTCTTTAAAATTACTCCTCTAGTGAATTTACCAATACACATGCAAAATAAATAAATAAATAAATAAATAAATAATACAAAAATATACATAATATATAAATATATACAAAGCATTCGTACCAAGTTTGGACATTCATCAACATCATCTTCAAGATCCAAGTGCTTACATTCATCATATTACGAAAAATTGGTTTGATCTTGAGGTTTGATTAAACTTATTGTTGAGCATTTAATTCTATATTTTTTATAAGCCTGTCTACTCTCGTATTCTTTTATTTAATATCTTTTTGGGGAACAAGATCGTGAGTATTCTATATACTTCTTTGAAAAATATTTTGGGGAAAATTTTCTAGGGCTTATATCTTTGTGATATTTAAAGTTATATTTTTTATTCAAAATATTTTATATTTGAAAGCAAAAAGTTTGAATCTTTGCGATATTCAAAGTGATATTTCTATTCAAAGGATAGCTTATTGTTTCTTGCGAGAATTATTTTAAAAGAAAAGTTTAGGATCTTTAAAGCATATATCTTTAAGAAATTATTTTGTTTGGAGAAATATTGAATAGGCATTAGATCTTTGAAGCATCTTATTTATATATTTTTTATAAAGATCACAATTTTTATACATCATTGGAAAAATTACATACTACATTTGAGTTTAATATTATATCTTGTGAAAAAGTTTAGGATTTTTATTGTACTCATTAACTTGTTGAGAAACATCCGATTGTTCAGAAATTTTATTCATTTATTGTAGTAACGGTTCGGTTTGTGAATCGTGAGGAGTAAACTACACTTTTTGTAAGCAGCGGATTAGGAGATAGCAACGTCTCTTGTAAGTAGCGGATTGTAACGGGAAACTCTGTCCCAAGTTAAGGAGCAGTATAATGGAATCCTTGTGTAGTTTACCCAAGGCGATGACGTAGGCTGGGTTGACTGAATGTCGTAAAAATTGTGTTTGCATCTCTCTTCCCTTAACTCTTTTAATTTCCGCTTGCACTTAATTATTTGTTTGTTGTGTATGTTAAGTAATTGGATAATCTTGTTTGCATGATAAAATCACACATTAAAATTGATAAGTTGAGAAATACTGAACTGCTTATCATCTAGTTTGTGAGTGTATGATCGTAAGTTCTTCAAAAATTAGAATCTAAAGACTAACATTTTTAAAATATCCAATTCACCCCCCCTCTTAGGATTACACATAAATTCATAGTCAGTCAATTTTGGACCTTGAGGGCCGGTCTGCCGAGGTTGACGAGTCAGGTTGGGATTTTCGTTCAGGTGGTCGAGGAAGATGTGTGATAAATAGGACAGTCGCTCGAGCCCCTTAAAAAATATTTAATAAATAACGTCGGTCGATCGAGGTGATTTGAACTTAAAAAGTTCGGTTGACTGGCGCTATTTAAAGATACGTATTTTGCCCTATTTTAGTCTTTGAACTTATTCAACCATGGTGAATAAGCTATGACATTTTAACTTAAGAGGTTTTGGTTCCTATGGTCATTCTATCGTCTTTTAAGCATAAGATCTTATCATTCATAAAAAACAACAACAACAACAACAAAACCAAGCCTTAGTCCCACTAAATGGGGTCGACTATATAAATCCTTTTCTGCCAATTTATGCGATCATGGACCATTTCTTTTGATAATTTCAAGGATATTAAATCCTTACTCTCTATCTCCTCCCAAGTTATCATTCATGCAGTGCATTATTACAGGCCAAAAAATAAATTGCAATCACAATAAAGAAAATTGGTCTTCATTCCCTTTTGCTCTTCGAGTGCCAATCATATGATATGATCTTTGTAGTCTTTATGACTTCCTTGTGTCCTTACCTTCTGTGCGTGCTAGGAATCAACCCTATTCATAAGCTCAGTGCATAGGTAAGAAATAACGTGATTTGTTATTATAAAAACGGGATCGGACTCATAGAGTCAACATAGTTGATGCGAACCTTAATCGACACGCATTGAGACCCAGCAAACAATGTTGGAATGCTTGCCTAAGAAAGCTAAAATTCAGATTTTTGGATAGATATGAATGGTAGACCTCGACCCGTTGTTTACGACAAACAAGAATTTTGGTATATAAGACCTCAACCCATTGTTTAGTGCGAAACACGAACCTTGGTATAAGGAAGATGCCACAAACGGTGGTGGAAAGCAGTTTGATAAGTCGTTGGTGAACGCCACGGGAAATCCCGATAAGTTCGAAAAGTTCTTTGAAGAACCAATAGAAGAAACAAAACCTCACATTTTTTATTCAATGTCCTTTTTTTGTAGAATGTGGCTACAAGTCTATTTATAAACCCCTCCAATTAAATTTAAATTCAAATTCAAAATCAAAAATCAAATTCAAATTTAAATTCAAATTTAAATTTAAATTTAATTCAAATTCAAATAACATAACCCTAAACACCTATAACTAATAAACATAAAATAGGTCCATATGCCTATACTTATTGAAATAAAAAGTCTACACTAAACACTAGGCTATGTCGTCCCCCGTTGTAATGGATTGCACTAATCCTTACATTGCTTCCTTGATCTTCTTAGCTTTTGACCTTGTGATTGGCCAATCTGGAACTTGCAATGGATCCTTTAATGGTGTTTGTCGATTCTTATCATAAGCTCAGTGCATAGGTACGAAATAACGTGATTTGTTATTATAAAAACGGGATCGGACTCATAGAGTCAACATAGTGGTAGCAAATTTTCTTTCATTGAAGGATATTATGATTGCCTTTATCTCTTCAATGTGGTTTATGTTGTGTTTAAGATATTATTTTCTTTATAAAATAGGGTTTATTTGGTTTTTTAAAATTTGTAGTAAATTATAATGACATGCTCATTTTTCTTGTGTTTGGAAATGCTCCATTTGTCTTGTGGAGGGCTTAAGGGGTGTGTTAGTTATGTTTTGATGTAAACAATGATTTTTGTGGGAGATAATTACAATATTAAGATACAAAATTACAAACTGCAACAATGTTTGATTATTTTTCTTCGACTCGTTGATTACAAAAATTTAGTCTCACCATGAACACTTTTGGATTGTTAGGAAAGTGAGAAACAAACATTAGAATATAGAATTGGTAGTCTGGTACTTATATTATTGCAAGTTATTTTATGTGTGTCTTATTTTATCCAAAAGAAACCTAGTTGTGCTTGCCTTCTCGAGTAAAACAATAAATGTTTAGGACATTGATTCACTAAAAAATAATACAATTTCCCCCCTGCATATGTCATCTTGCGGTTAACTAAGATGAAAATTAAGTATTTCTTTGGTGGAGTCTATGTTTTTGTTAACTATGTTATAGAAGGTCATGATGGGAGATCAAGCGGACTTCATCACCTGTCCAAATCTCACACTTATAGTGTTGAAGACTGATGATTGCCAAGTGACTATATCTAGAAAATGAGTAGTATGCCTATGAGCTTGTGATGATTTCTCTCATGTCTTATCTCTCTCTCATTTTTTTCTTTGGTGGAGTCGATGTTTTTGTTAACTATGTTTTGGAAGGTCATGATGGGAGATCAAGCGAACTTCATCACCTGTCCAACTCTCACACAATTATTGTCTTGAAGACTGATTGCCAAGTGACTATCTAGAGAATGAGTAGTATACCTATGAGCTTGTGATGATTTTTCTCGTATATGATCTCTCTCTCCCCTTTTTTCAATGAAAGATTTTTTTTTTTTTTGAAAAAATGCATATTGCAAGATTACTCACAAATAGCTATTGTTTTGCACATGTTCAAATATAATGGGTAAAAAAAATGAGAATGTTATATTTAACTAATTTTTTTGTTCATTTTAACAAATGTTGAGTATAAAAATTGGAAAAATAAGAAATTTCTTCATTAAAGTCATGGAACATGTAGTATCTTTTAGAGGGGTTAATTTACATGATTTACAATAATGGGAAAATGATCATATTTTTTCCCTTTTCTCCTTCTAATTAATACTGTTAATTTCCAATTCTAAGAAACTATTTTCTTCCAATATTTCTCTAATTTTCATTAGAAAGAAAACATAACTTTTCTTCATAAATCAAATCTCAACCATATTAAGCATATTATAAGCACACCGGGTTACTTGACATTCTTGTATCCTACTTCCAAAAATATCATAGAGATTATAAACTTAAATAGTGTACCAAATAGTTCAAGATCATGACTTTATTTGTTTTCATTTTCAAAACTTCTGAAAATTAGTTCAACCTGAATGACAGCGCCTTAGATCATGATGTGGTTGTATAGAAAGAGCACATGTTTTGCACTAAATGGTTAAATAAGATTAACTTATTTTGTGTATGAGAGCTTAAAGTTTTCTTGTTGAATTTGAATTTGTGAATTTAAAAACAAATTAGAATTCATGGTTCTAACAAAAATTTAAATTTAATAGATAGACTCCAAATGTCCAAACACAAGATTATTTGAATTTTGTTGAAAAATCAATTTGGATTAATGGTTTTAAATGATTCCTTCTCACTCCAATTTCTTAGATGAAAAGAGATGTTTGAGAATGCAAAAGAGAGAATGTCCATACGGAAAATTAATTTTATATCACATACCAGTGGGCCTCACAGCCCAAATAGAAAACTGGGCTTCGCAATAAAAAAAAATTCTTTCTGTTCCTCTTGGGCCTGGAGTCCTCAAAGGGCCCATTGGACTTGGCAAAAAAAAAAAAAAAAAAAATTCTTATTTGACCTTTTCATAGTTGGAAAGCCCAAATTCTTACAACTATATTTAAAGTCACAGCAACAATAATTTCACATATCCACGGCCATGCGTTTGTACAGGTGAGCAGGCAGCCTCGGCGTTGGCACAGCCTGTAACGAGGTCCGCATGTAAGTCACCAATCCCGGGTTCTCTGACATGTCGATCTCCTCAGGTCGGACCCCTTCCGGCGGGCTCCAAGAGAAATGGTGCAATAGGTGTCCCAACATGGAAGTCACCAAGTTAATCCCAAGCTGCGCCCCGGGGCACACCCGCCGTCCCGCCCCGAATGGCAGCAACCGATAGTCGTGGCCCTTCATGTCCACGTCCTCCTCGAGGAACCGCTCGGGTCGGAACTCAAGCGGGTTGGGCCACGCCGCAGGATCCCGAGCTAGGGCCCAAACATTGACGTGAACGTTGGATCCCTTGGGGATGTCGTAGCCGCCGACCTTGACGTTAGCATTGGCCCGGTGGGGGAGCATGAGCGGCGTTGGGGGGTGCAGCCGCAACGCCTCCTTGGCCACGCATTGCAGGTAAGGGAGGTTGGAGAAGTCGGACTCGGTCACGACCCGTTCCGTCCCGATCACGCGGTCCAATTCTTCTTGGGCCTTCTTTTGGACCCTTTGGTTCTTGATCAACTCAGCCATGGCCCATTCGACAGAAATGGCGGTCGTGTCCATGCCCGCAGTAATCATGTCCCAAAGGAGTCCGATGATGGTGTCCTCGCTGAGGTCGTACTTGTCCTGCAAAGTGAGCAGGGCGTCGACGAAGTGTTGCTTGGCGCCGCCTGTAGTAGCGCGGGCGAGGGTGTGCTCCTCCATGATGGCACGGGTGAGACGGTCGCGGCGGGCGCCGTGCTTCGCAAAAGCCTCCTCCTCCAGGGGGAACATCCATCGGAGCCAAGGGATGTGCTCCGCCATGGCGAGGGAAGCACCGAGCTTGAGGCCGTTGGCCACGACGGCTTTGAACTCTAGTCCTTGCTCGTCCATTACGCCATCGCGATTCACGAACCGCTTCCCAAACGCCAACCTCGTAATGTTGTTGAATGCGACTGCTCCCAAATACTTCTTCACCAACAAGCTTTTTCCATTATCTTCTGCAATAGGGAGCATAGACTCAGAACTGCATCCATAATTAAAATTGCGCTTGGGAAAGCATAAGGTGGGTGTGAAGTCCATGTCCCACCTTTGACTTTCGTGGAAACACAAGTACAATATTTTTAAAAAATTAATTATCCCATAGGCCACAGGGCGCAACTATGATGTCAGAACACCAACCTTGGGGGTTGGTAGGTCAGTTGAGTCTTTTTCTTTTTTAGGGTTTCTGGATGGGGCTCTGCGTGTGTTTTATTTCAGTAAATATTATTTATTAGGTAGGGTGGGTTGAATGAGCTTCGTGGGGGAACCTATTGGTGGTACAATTTATTCCAAAAAAAAAAAAAAAAGTGCACATTCACATGGTGCAATGGCTTGTAATTTATTTATTTTTAAAGCCATTCCTTAGAAATAAGTGTGGATGGTAGCTCCACAACTTTGACCTCTCTTTTGTTCTCTTTAAGATGATTTTGTTTTTCAATTTAATCGTGTTTTGTTTTTGTTTTTTTAATGATTTAATTTTCCCCACTCCTACCCAATAAGAACATATCTTAATTATTAGTAAAAAATATATTATATCCTCGTCCACAATATTAAAGTAATTAAAATATAAAACAACTTCTGAAAATAAAAATAATTTTACCATAATAGATGTTATTAAATATTTTTTAAAAATGTTATTTATAAAAAAAAATTCCATATATAGGGACAAGCTACAAATAGTGTCCATTTATATAACATATTCTCAAGTACAATTGTTGGCATAGGCACTCACCTTATTTCACCAACCTCCACCCTAATAGTTCGAATATAATATTTATTGTTAGCAAAGTAGGGTCACGAGGTTTAATTAAAAATTAAGCAAACCCAAATTCAAGTTTGTCATTTTAACTTATCCCATGTTTGAATAATCTTTGAATTTGGATTTGTATTAAATGTGGGTAAGATATAATGTAAAATTGTATTGAATCTTGTCCAAATTCACATAATTCAAATGCAATGCTCAAAATTCATGATGCCAAACACAGCATTACTTTTTTTTTTTTTTAAAAAAATTTTCACTCTTGGCAAAGCTTTAGTTAGAGTAAGAATAATATGTATGCTTAATTTATAATTATTTCTTTATTAATAGGTGATTATCTGTTCAAATTTTTTTTGAAGTAACATATCAAACTGAAATAATAGATTTTCTATATAAAAATAACACTACAGCTCCATTTTTATTTCTTAATGTATTAAATGAAAATATTGTCCTTTAAATTAAGTAAAAAGATTGAAAAAGACAGTCATTCAGGACTAATAGTGTTTCCCTTAATTAATTATATGGTTATTTCTTAATTATATTTGTATATAATTAAATAAAAAACTATAATTTTGGTACGCCAAAAGGCCCACGCCAAAGGCCCACAATATTAATATCTAACGAATTGTATAGTCAAAACCATAAATATCACAATTCACGAAAAAGAAAACGTGAACGATAATTAAATTTATTGACATATTAAATATCTCCTGTTGACTAGAAGAATTTCTGAAATACCCAATCCCACCATCAGTGCCGTCACTGTGAGTTTAAAAACAAAATAAGAATTCCAATCAATAGATAATTTAGAAAAATAATATTTCTTAAAATCAAAGAAGAAATTTAGTTTCCAAAATATTATTAAATAAATATTGGTTAAATAATAAATTAAAAATACAAAAAATTTCAGGCATTTCACACCTAATTTATAATTTTTTCTAAAAATTATTTGCAATTTACAACTTAATTTTTGGTGTCTCTATTTTTAACATCCGAACACATCCTTATATAAATTATAAATTTTTAGTTAAACATTTTCGTCACATGATATATTTTTTCTTAAATAAATGCTGTAAATAGGAAAAAAATTAATTAAATTAGAAGTGAATAAAAATAAAACTCAATTAATTTTATAATAAAAAATAAAACATATGTAAAAAACCCATGTGATTAATTTATTATTAGTAACGTATAGGGGAAAAAAATCAAGGTAAAAAAGGAAATAAATTAAATTAAGGAAAAAAGAGAAGAAGTATGTACCAGGATCAGTGCAGTCCTTGAAAATGGACTCAACCATGGCGGTGACTTCGTCTTCTCGAATTGGCCGGAGAGCTTCAAGCCTCTTCGGAGAGAAGAGCTCGAGGGTGCACACCTTACGGACCTTGACGTAGTGGGGCCCGTAGTCAGCCCAGATGAGGTCTTGCCCGTCTCTGCTGAACTTCGCCGCCGATCGGCTCCGGTGGCGGTCTGCCAGCTGCTGGTCCTTCTCCTTCAGCACTTCCCGGGCCAGGTCCGAGCTGGACACGATCACGTTCAGGGTCGACCCGAACCACACCGATATGATGGGGCCGTAGGATTGGGCCCACTCCGCGAAGCACCGGAACCTCACCGGCTTTATGTCGTAGAGGTTCCCGACGACGGGCCACGGCCGCGGCCCCGGCGGCACCTTGAACCTCAGCCGCTGGTAGAGCATGTAAGCGAGGACGAGGAAGATGATGGAGGCGGGCGCCGCCGCCCAAAGCTGGGGAGGGGAATCCATGGAGAGTAAGGGAGAGGCGTCGATGGGTGCGTGTGTTTTTTTTTATTGGACGGAGAAATGGTTGGAGAAAGGCTGTGATATATACGTGGGGAGAGGGGAGTTGGTGGGGCGGGGGGGGGGAGGGAGAGAGAGAGGTAAACAAAACAGGCACTTATTTTTATTTTATTTTATTATTTTTATTTTTTGGGGTTTTGGGTAATCTCATTCGGGGTTGGTGAGGTGGGGCCGGGTGGACGGGCACTTGAGAGAGAGAGAGAGAGAGAGAGAGAGAGGGTAAACAAAACAAGCATTTATTTATTTATTTATTATTATTATTATTATTATTATTATTATTATTATTTATTTTTTTGGGGTTTTGGGTAATCTCCTTCGGGGTTGGTGAGGTGGGGCCGGGTGGAGGGCCACTTGAGAAGTGCAGGGTGTGTTTCAGGTAATCAAAGGTTGGTGAGACTCTGATTTGTTCTCAGCCCACGGTTTGGGCGTTGGCAAACAGATGGAGGGCTCACTAAAAATTAAAGGCATATACGTAGTTTTATTAGGCTTTAATAGGAGTGGCAAAATGGGCTGGCTGGGCGGGAGCGGGTCAATATTAAATGGATCATACAAGCCAATCCTAATCCATCCATTTAACAAACGGGTGGATCACGTGTCACTCATTTAAAAAATATAATTTATTTATTTTAATTCTTTAAAATATTTCATATATAAAATGAAATATAAAATCTGCTGATATCCAATATTTATGCTTGACTAGGAGATGGTTTGATGTCTTAAATACAAGGAAATTAATGAGTGGTGGCTGTAGTTGGATTGATTTGAGGAATCATGTCCATTCTTTTTCTTCTGAAGATGGAACCCACTCCAAGTCAGCATTTTGGAAAAATAAGGTCTGAAATGCTCGAGCACTTAAGGGAGCTTGATCCGTGAGTGTCTAGGACCCGAAGGCCAAAATGAACGCTGAACAGCTACAACGGATCGTGAGGAAGCTTGATCCGTGGCCATGAGGGAGCTTGATTCGTGAGGGATACAACGGATCGCGATCGTGAACGACCTCTGCCTGCATGTATGAGCGTCTCGAATGACCATCGTCCATCAGCGTCCGAGTGTGTGAGGGTGAGGCAGATGGCGTTGTGCCGTTGTTGGCGACTTGGCATGTAGCATGATCGGCGAAGGTGCACTGGCATGACAATGGAGACCGTGGAGTGGAGTTGTGGCCTGTGGAGAAGTGGAAATGTGAATAGGATAGCAGAAGAGGCAGTCGCAGGCATTAGGGTTTCATTTATAATGTGAGTGGGTTTAGGGTTATAATGGATCCAACTAAACGGGTCCCCCGTCGGGCAACCCGACTGGAACCCGGTTGAACCTGTTTATAAACAGGTCAACTTGTGACCTGCTCATTTATTAAACGGGTTAACTTTTCTAAACCCGATCCTGTTTTAAACGGGCAGGTCATAGGTGACCCGACGGGTTATGACCCGTTTTGCCAGCCCTAGGCTTTAATGAGGTATCTCCACTGTGATACTCATCTGGATTGGACAAGAAATTATTAAATATGTCAAACGAATACAATAAATTTAATGTAATTTTATTAAATATATGTATTTTTAATTAAATTGAATTTTTTTTTTAAAATATATGACAAGATTATTATGAAATATATGTATGTTTCCCCATCTTCCACCCCTTAGATTTTTACCCCAATAAATTCTTAACTATCCATATTGTCTTATTAAATGACACCCTCCCCTTCTCATTCTGGACACACACATTTGATGCTTCCATATAAGTAGACATATAGTGAGAATAAGAGAAGATGAGAGATAAAGTGAAGAGAGATATTTTGTACAAGGGATAAAGAGAGAAGTTATATTTTGTATAAGACCTATTTCAAATCATAATGTAATTCCGCCCGAGATAGTGAATTTTTTGATCCCATCCGCCCATGGAGTAAGTATATCCAAACCACGTAAAATTTCAGTCTCGTTTCTATTTATTTTCTATTTATTTTCTGTATTTTTTATAATACGTTATCAATACGAAACTCTAACCAACTGAGTTATTTCTTTAATTCTTATTTAATTTATTCATTTATTGAAAGTTTTACTCCAAAAGAATATAATATTCTCCAGAAGAGAATATGTCTTTTAATATTTAAAGAGTATCAATCTCCAAAAGAGAATATGTCTTTTAATATTTAAAGAGTATCAATCTCCAGAAGAGATAGTAAGATAGTCCTCCTGAAAAGGCTATATATATATATATTTAAATCTCCCGAAGAGATAGAGACAATATATTTAAATCTCTAGAAGAGATAGTACTCCTGAAGAGACAATATATTTAAATTTTCCATCTGCATATTTAATCTCCTGAAGAGATAGACCTCCTGAAGAGAGTATATTTTTAACCTGCAGAAGAGACGTTAAAATCAACCTCCTAAAGAAGTGAAATGTTTATCCTCCAGATGAGGCAGTATATTTAACTTTCGACAGAGGTGGTAAATTGTTACCCAATTTAATATTGTGAATTGGAATCATACTCGTGAAGAGTACAAATTGAGAAAAATAAAATAATGTTCCTGAAGAAACATATTTAAGTACCCCAGAAGGGTGGAAATAATATTATATTATTATCTTAGTTTTATTTTAGTTTTTTACATTTTGTTTTCTAAATTGCTTTATCATTGTTAATTTATTCAGATGTCGAATTTGTGTAAAGTTGAATTTGTTCCCCTTAATATTAATGACAACAATTATTTATCATGTATTTTTGATGTTGATATCGATCTAAATGCATTGAACTTGAGAAATACTATTTTAGATGGAAATACTGCATCCTTGTAGGATCGCGCAAAAGTTATGATCTTCCTCCATCATCATTTATATAAAGAATTAAAGACTGAATATCTCACTCTTAAAAACCCACTTATCCTATGGAAAAATTTAAAGGATAGATTTGCCTACAAAAAAACTGTGATTTTACCAAAAGTTCGATATGAATGGTTGCACCTAAGGTTGCAAGACTTTAAAATAGTTGGTGAATATAACTCAGCTCTGCATAAGATTAGCTCGAAGCTAAAATAATGCAGTGAAAATATTAGTAATGAAGATATGCTAGAAAAAACTTTTACTACGTTCTTTCCATCCCACTAATGTGCTTTTGCAGCAGCAATATATGGAGAGGAAGTTTACTAAATTTTCTGAACTTATATCATGTCTTCTTTTTGCTGAGCAAAATAACGAGCTTTTGATGAAAAATCACCAAACTCGTCCAACTAGTTCGACCCCATTCCCTGAAATGAATATGACTACATCTTGTAGTCGAGGACGAGGTCGCAGGTATGGTTGTGGTCGTGGTCGAAATAATCACTAACATCAACGTGAGGTTGCAATCCCTCAGAAGAGGGATGACCCCCAGAAGCGGGCTAATGATCAAAATCAGTGACTCATGTAGTATGAAACTGAATGTTACAGATGCGAAGGAAAATGTCATTGGTCACATACCTATCGTAATCCCAAACACTTGGAAGATCTATACCAAGCCTTTATAAAAGAAAAAGAAAAGAGTAAAGAAGTTGAAAGAAATTTTGCTAATAATGTTGCTCCAATAGATTTTAATGCTGGATCATCTAACTCTGTTTATCTTGATGTTGTTGTTTTCCTTGTAAATCCAAATGAAAATTAAATAATGATTTAATATTTTAAGATATATAGTACGCAATATTGCATTTTAATTTTAATAAATAAATTATCGTATTTATTGTTGCTATGATAAATTATAATAATGTGTTTTTTAAAATATGTGTTGTAGTGTGAACTATTTTAAAACTTTGATCGATTCTAAGATGTTTTTGGAAGAACTTTGTTTAACTAGCAGTGCTACAATGCACACAATTTTTCGAGATAGGAAATATTTTCATTACTTAAATATATCTTCAACAAATGTTAATATAATATCTGGTTCTACAAATTTGATTGAAGGCTCTGGAAAAACTAATATAAAGTTATCCAATGGTACTTTATTACAAATTGATGAAACTTTATATTCAAGCAGATCTAGAAGAAATCTGTTAAACTTGAAAGATTTAGGATTCAATGGATATCACATTGAAACTACAAATAAAGGCTATATTGATTCCAAAAAAAAAAATAAAAAAATAAAAAAAATGTAATTTAATTAATTAGTTAAATAAATAAATAATAATAATTATTAATTAAATAATATATATATATATATATAAGTTCTGGAAGTCTGAGACTTCCTGAGAATTCTAATTACCCCCCTTTCCTGCGCAACCCAGCGCTCTTTCTCTCACCGTCTCTCTCTACTTCTCTCTCCTCCGTTTAACCTCCTCTCTCCTCAATTTCCTCAGTTAAACGAGCGTCAATCAAAAAACGGAAGATACCCTTGGATTCCATTCTCCGCCATCAACATTCTTACTAGAGTGGGTTTGTCGTAAAAGCGTCGTAGGCACCACTCCTGGGGTAAGGTAACCTTTCTCTGTCTCTTTCTGTCTTTGTCTCTCTCTCCCCTTAAATTTTTCTTAAATCTCCAACCAATTTTGTGATGCCCCGAACCAGCATATGGGTCCCAAGTGTGAATTTAGTAACCTAACTTGTCTTTGTCTCATTTAAAACATACATGATACTGCACTGAATGAGGGTTCGACCCCGTGGGGTACACGTATACCCTATACACATTCATATACACATACATATACATCACATACGCAGCGGAAATGTTCTTTCTAATACATACAATGTACCATACCAAAGTTTATACATAACTAGAGTTTACGCTCCAAAATACAGTATGTACCCCGGGTGTCTACAAAACCCAACAATAACAACCTGGTTACAAAATCCGTACTTACAAAAGTTCTATAGCAACTAACCGACAACCACGTTCCTGTTACGCTAGGACGCTAGTAATGGCCACTCGAAGGACCTGAAAAACACTTATATATTAGGGGTGAGACATCTCTCAGTAAGGAAGAAAACAGGTTATATTAGTGTGTGACATACAAGTGTTATTTCGACATAAAACATAACATGATACAGTTCCGGTATTTTCACAATCCAGTTCCAGCATATATGATACAAAACAAATGGTCAGTGTCGTCACACTCCTCGATTGAAACCGGCCGAATTACATGGAGCACCCGATACCCTGCAATAAACGAAGCCCCACAACGATATCATTGCTAATACGGTGTCAACTCGCATCCATCGGTGACCAACTAGATCAAACGGGCGATATTTCGCACCCTCGGATATAGAACTAGACACTCTCACCCACGATATTAAGCCGAGACATGGCATTTGCCTATGGTAATTAACCGAGACGTGGCAAATTTCACAAAACCTAGAACAATTTTGAAACTCATGTTCATATACCCCTCAGCTTATGGTAATTAGTCGTCACAACTGTTTCCCAAAACCTGGAATATTTACATACAACGGTTCATTCCACACTTATTTGGTATACAAAAAATCATATCGTTTTCATTTCGAGAATACAATTTACTACAAATACAGGTACGGTAATCTTAATATCACTGTAACGACCTGATTTTTTGTGCCATTTTTTTCCTACATAAATATATACAGCAAATCTCTCTGTATTATCTGTTAAAAACATCTCAGGCCCCAAGGGAGAATTGAGGAAACTCTGTTCACATTACATTCCTAAACAACGGTAAACTTAAAACTGTAAACTATATTTACAATACCAGAAATCTAGAAAGTTCCAAAATATATATATTACAAAACTCCCAGTGTCATCCATCAAAAACCCTGGAATCTACCCAAACAACCAACACCTAGGAAACACTCACCCTTTAAGAAGGGCAGTGCAAGAACCTTTTTACCCGCAAGCATGATCGGCTCTCCTAACTAGTTCACCTGAAAAATGTTAAGTCACTAGGATGAGACAACGCTTAGTAAAAGAAGATATGCTATTACTAGTGTGTGGCAACTGAGTTATACATTTAACATACTGATATAATACTGAAACTTTAAAATTGTAAGTTTAATATACCGTACAAATCACATTTATTATACTTTAAAATACAACTGTATATATGAATTTTCTAGTTACACATAATTCTAGTATTATAATAAATCTGCTGCTGTACTATAAATCTGTATATATATATATATATATATATATATATATATATATATATATAAATTATGATAATACCCTAGAAACTGAATGTCATGATTTAACCCCTTATGACAAGGTTGTGCGGCCCGTAGGCAGGACTTAACACTGGTTAGCCCACCAAGTAAGTCAATTTGAAACTCTACCCATCATTAATCCGACCCACTGCAATCTCTCCATGCACGATAACTAGCCTCTATCTCGTCAAACTGGCCACCTCAACCCAGACCTCTGGGGAGACTGCAATCTCTCCAAAAATGGTAGACGGTAACCCACACACTATCTGAGATATGTCGTTGCACTCTGATCTGAAATAAGAATGGTACCGTGCTTTGCTTTCTGAATCTGACTGAATAATTCATCAGGGTCTGATAATATTTAGTACTAAAACTTATAATTATTTTACTATTTTTACCATGATTTTGTAATAACCATAAAATTTTTAAATTGATTTGCATAATCTAATATCTGACTGAATAATTGAGTGTTATGGTTCTGAAGTCATGGCATTTTGAAGAATACTATAAATCATATTTTTTGAAAATTGCATAATGATATTTTCTGCTAATATACTGTAAAATATTTGTCTGTATAATATCTATAAAATATTTGTCTGCAAAATAATTGTCTGTATAATACCTATCTGTATTATATCTGTACATACATATACGTTGTAATTCATAATTCTGTAAAATCTAGTAAAACATGTTTCTATGCAAAAACTCTGTAAACCATGTTATTATGAAAAACTGTATAAATCCTGAATTAATCCAATATTAACTCATGCCACACAATTAAATAAATAAAAACCCTTTTAATAAAATCTATATTTTCTGATAATAAAAATAATCTATACCTAGTATAATTCACCCCGAAACACATATATACTACCGATGTAATTTCTGAAAATTTTAGCATAGCATATTTTCCTTTATCTATCTGATTGGGAGGCTGGTCTCCACTCAACTCTCACACTCTCAGTGTACCAACGCCAAAAACTTGCATTTATATATACATATTTTCTAGAAAATCAATACACCCATATTTCTTAAGATTGCTTATTCATAATTTCTTGAACTATAATTTACCTGGACTCCTGAAAGATATTCACTGGGGTCCCCAACCCATGTCTCCAGGGACCCAAAAACACACTTCCTGAAAATATAATATCCTAATTTATTCCACAAAACACCAGTATATGCTCACAGAATACGAAATCTGGCCCCAAGTAATGCTGGTAATACTGAAAATACCTAAAATCCACTTACCCAAATTTTAGGATGGTACCTAAACTACTCAAATTGAATTTCCGCTCTAGTTAGGTTGTAGAGAAACTCCCCAGGATCATCGTGGTAGCTTCTGATCGTCGAACCGTGGAAAATCAGAGCCAGAAATCTAGAGGGAAGTGGGAGAAACCGTTTTAGAGAGAGAGAGAGAGAGAGAAGAATTATAAAATGAATTTCCCATAAAAAATCTGTTTAAGAGCTATATATAAAATGCTGTCCACATGGCCTCATCAATGAGCCACGTCACCTCGTCGACGAGTCCAAGTTGTAATCTCGTCGAAGAACACCTACTCCTCGTCAACGAGATTCAGGCCCTGAAAACATCCTCTCGGTAACTTCTCGTCGACTAGGTGAATGTCCTCATTGATGAACCTAAGAAGGACGCTTGTCGACAAGCGCCCTATGTTCATCGACGAGACCCTGTAAATTCCTTTAAATTTCTCTGTTTCTCTTTTTTCTTTTATTAGTTAATACTATAATTATTTAGATCTCTACATTCTCCCCTCCCTATAAAAATTTCGTTCTCGAAATTTACTATTTGTACCATACACTACTCTCTGAAGAAAACTGGCTACTTATTTTATTAATTACCCTCACTTGTGGCGGAGGAATATCGTGATTACATTCAAGGTCCTAGGAGATTACAAATATACTCATAAAAAAAAATTCTCCCAAAACCAAAACATTACCTATCCTATAATCTAAAATACAACCATTTATATATATATATATATATATATATATATATATATATATCACTTTACACTAAACAAACTTTGTCTTTACCTAAACAACACTGACTAATACTATAATTTATTAAATAAGTGTGGGTACTTTTGTCTAATTTCTTCTTTAAGCTCTCACGAAAATTTTTCTATAGCATGGTTTCTCTACAAAACTTTCACCAGCTGAATTTTCTTATTGTGCAATTCCTGTGTCTTTCGGTCTAGAATCTGTATTGGTGCTTCCTCATAGGCTAGTGAATCTCTAAGGTCTATTTCTGCATAACTGATCATGTGGGATGGGTTTGGGATGAATTTCCTTAGCATGGCGACATGGAATATGTCGTGTATTCTAGACAAAGCTGGTGGTAGAGCTAGCTTGTAGGCAACTGACCCCACTCTCTTAAGTATCTCAAAAGGGCCAATATACCTAGGGCTTAACTTGTCCTTCTTTCCAAACATTATAACCCCTCTCAGAGGAGCTACCTTCAAGAATACCCGATCCCCCGCATCAAATTCTAACTCCCAATGGCGAGTGTCTGCATAGCTCTTCTGCTGACTTTGAGCTGTATTGATTTTTTCTTTAATTAGCCGGACTCTATCATACTCCTGATGCACCATTTTCAGACTCAAAACTCGCCTCTCACCTACTTCATCCCATAAAAGAGGAGAACGACATCTCTTACCATAAAACACCTTGCAAGGTGTCATGTCGATGCTGGCCTGATAGCTGTTATTGTAAGCAAACTCAACTAACCAGCTACCCCCAAAATTCAGCACGCATGCACGTAGCATATCCTCTAATATATGGATCATCCTCTCAGTATGACCATCCTTCTGAGGGTGAAAAGTAGTGCAGAATGCTAATTGTGTTCCCATGGACTCCTAAAAGCTTTTCCAAAATCAGGAAGTAAATCGAGGATCTCAGTTTGAGACTATGGATACCGGTACACCATGGACACGAACTATTTCTTGAACATATATTTTTGCCAGTTTTTCCATGGAATAGCTGATTTTAATAGGGATGAAGTGAGTGGTCTTTGTCAAATGATCAACGATCATCCAAATAACATTCAACCCCTCTCGCACTGGTGGTAGTCCAGTAACAAAATCCATAAAGACATGATCCCATTTCCACTCTAGAATGAAGAGTGGCTGCAACTGCCCTGCGGGTCTTTAGTGCTCAGCTTTTATTTGCTGGCACGTTAAGCACTGCTTTACAAATTCAGCGATATCCTTCTTCATGTCGCTCCACCAAAAGGATTCCCGTAGATCCCGATACATTTTAGTTGTGCCTGGATGTATGATGTATAGAGATCTGTAAGCCTCCTCCAATAGAGTTCTCCTGATCTTGGTATCTGTAGGAATGCATAGTCTGGTACGGAACCATAGGGCTCTGTTATATGATATGTTGAAATCCTCCTCTTGTCCGTCTTGCACTTTCTCTATCAACTCCGCTAACTCTGGGTCAAAATTATGGTCAACTTTAATCCTTTCTTGCAATGTAGGCTAAATCACCAGGTTAGCAAGGAATGACTAGTGATCATCCTCTATCAGATCCACACCTAATCTCTCCAAATCCATCAGAATAGAGTATTAAATCTCAACTACTAATAATACCGCTCCCACTGACTTTCGGCTCAATGCATTAGCCACCACGTTTACTTTCCCTGGATGGTAGCCAATAGTGTTAGCTTTACCGTGATCCCAAGAGGGGGGGGGGGTGAATTGGCATTTTCTAATTTAAACACTAGGTTAATCATCTAACACCAGTATGTTCACAACCTTAAGGACAATCTAGTGCAAGTAAAATAAATATGCCAGAAATTAAGTAAAGCAATTTTAATCACAACCACATGCATCGATAAGCAGTAAAGTGAAAGTGACACACAGAAATGTTATCAAGGTTCGGCCAATTGCTTACGTCTTCGTCTTGGCTAACAAGCACAAGGACTACCATTATAACTTGCTCACTTAAATAGGTGGAGTGACACCGATACAAACCAGGTCAATTAGCATAGGGCTGACCTCAACCTTTAGACCAATCCTTACTGGACTGGATTACCACCCCCTCAGGCCACGCTTGGAATTACTCAAATTTACAATCAAATGGTATAGTGAAATAGTGCTTTCACGTAAAGCAGATTTGTACCCAAACAATATGCTCAATCACATACGCATCAAAAGCAAGGATATAGTGCAAGCTCAGTGATGCAAGGTTTGTTCTATCAATACTCAACATAATATAGTCAATATGAAGTTCAAGAGTATTCAACACAATACAATCAGTATGATGCTCAAGAATAATCAACACAAGCAATGACTTGGAATCTAAACAAAATATTTCAACAATACGTCAATATTCCAAGTATACTATGCAGATAATCAAATTAGATTCTAAATGATTTTCTTCATTGAAATGAACACAAAGCTAGTTTGAAAAGGTTGCTTGCTTGTTTTAAAAAAATCTTTGCACACCAAAAGCAAAGCTATTGGATACTTGCAATGAAGTGCAAATATCCTAAGCTTACTAGGTTATCCTAACACTAGATTTATAGTGTGAAAATCTGTGGGATAAGCCTAAGCTATGCTCCCAAAAAAATAAATCTCAAGCACACACAACAATGGGAGTATTAGCTCTGAGCAACAATCAAGTAAACATGAATGAAACTCTCACAATCTTGGATTTGATCAAGAGAATGCAAGTTTGAGAGTATTAGGGCAAAAATTGGATTTTCAAGAGAGAGAGAATTTTTGCTAATCACTTTTTGCTAATTATACTCTAATCATGCAAATGAAGGCCTATTTATAGGCTGGTAAAAATTTATAACCGTTTGGGACACAATGGGAATAATTAAGAAAGTCCCAAATAATTAAAATTCACTTAGCCTATATAAACCAAGTTTTACCTCGGCTAATTTAATTTTAACCGGCTGGAGTTCGGGTGGTTAAACCGAGGTTCGGTCGCCCGAGAAGACACGGTAATAAAAGTGTTCTAAGCTAATTTGGTCACCCGTGTCTTGGCTCGGCGACCCGAACAAAAGTCAGAAACATTTGTTGGTAGGTTCGGGTGCCCGATCCTAAGTTCGGTTAACTGAACTCTTGTGTTCGGTCGCTCGGGGCTGATTTTGAACTATAATCCTAGGTTGCCCGAGTTGGTGAATAGTCCCTTTCAAGGTGTTCGGGTGCCTGAAGCAGATACATGCATTTATGGTTCGGTCGACCCAAGGGCTGGTCAACTATTTGACTTTGTCTAAGTTCGAGCGCCTGAGGAGTTTTATACTCCAAAAGTTCGGTCGTTCGAACCCTCTCAGCTTGCTTAGATATTGTCAATTTCAGCACAATTATTTCACAATCATATTTTATGCAATGTGTGTGTGTGTGTGAGCCTAGGGTCTTACTATGGTCATGTTGAGCTTATACTATATCTTGTGTGCATGATGTGTAGGTCATAAACATACAAGCCATACCCTAGATTACTATTACAGACCTTATTACATAAATGACTAATATATTACAATGTAAATTACAAAGCTTCACGGTCTTCTTGTTTCTTCAAGTTCCATCAAGGAAGTTTGATTTATACCTACACAAACACTTGACAAACATCAAATATCAATATTTGTCATTATCAAAACTGGGTGCGACCTATAAGGTTAACATTCTCCCCCTTTTTGATGATTACAAATACACCTAACAAAAATGTGGGTTAAGCCTAAGAAGGCTCCCCTTTCAATATGCATTCTAAAAAAAATTATTTTATCCATTATTTTCGCCCCTTTTTCCATCTCCCCCTTTTGGCAACAGTAAAAAGGGCCAATTAAAGTAAACCAGGCAATGGGTAAATGTTCTGAATATACAAGAAAAGTTGGAAAAATTTATAAGAATTTCGGCAGAGTGCCGTTTGTAAATCGGACTTTCCAAAATAAACCTGTATAAACATTAACTTGTTTGAGGTTATATATCTTAATAGTTTATCTACAACTACTCAAACTATCCAGTAATGTCCAATCAAGCAAATAAAATTTCAATACGATCATGAAATCGACAAGTTGTGCATTACAAATGATAATCATTATTCATTTCATTCAATACAATTATGCAGTAGATAAATATTTGACATGTGCAAACAATCAATAATCAACTTTCACAAAGTCTAAATCAAGAAGATAAGTCAAAAATAATATTAGTTGCTAAGACTTGGAAAGTTCCCATTATTGAGCCCCCCCTAAATTTATGCAAGTTATGAATATATAAGCCTAAGAAGCTTCTCTACTATGCATTAAGCCTAACTCACGTCTAATTTGTATGAACCTATCCTCAGGTAGTGGTTTAGTTAATATATCTGCCCATTGTTCTTTAGTGCATACAAACTCAAGAGTCACATCTCCTTTTTGCACATGATCACCAAGAAAGTGGTGTCTAATTTCAATGTGCTTAGTTCGTGAATGTAAGGTAGGATTTTTAGAGATGTTGATTGCACTAGTATTATCACATTTAATTGGTATGATTTCATAGTACAATCCAAAGTCCATAAGTTATTGTTTCATATAAAGAGTTTGGGCACAACAACTGCCAGCCGCAATATATTCAGGTTCGGCTGTGGATAAGGCAACTGAGTTTTGTTTCTTAGAGAACCAAGAAACAAGAGATTGTCCTAAGTAATGACAAGTGCCGCTAGTGCTTTTTCTATCAACCTTACTACCGGTAAAGTCAGCATCAGTGTAACTAACAATCTCAAAGGTAGTATGCTTAGGATACCACAAGCCTAATTCTATAGTCCCAACTAGATACTTAAGGATTCGTTTGACAGCTTTTAAGTGAGATTCCTTATGAGCAGCCTGAAACCTAGCACACATACATACACTAAATATAATATCAGGCCTACTAGCTGTGAGATATAGGAGACTCCCAATCATTCGACGATACAATTTTACGTCAACAGGGATTCCTTGCTCATCTTTATCAAGCTTGATGGAAGGGTTCATAAGTGTACCAAGAGTTTTGCAATCTTCCATATTAAATTTCTTTAGCAAATCCCTAATATATTTAGATTGGTATATGAAAGTTCCATAATTGGTTTGCCTAATTTGTAGCCCTAAGAAGAAACTAAGTTCACCCATCATGCTCATTTCAAATTCACTTTGCATGCAATTGGTGAACTCATTACACAACTCATCATTAGTTGTTCCAAAAATGATATTGTCCACATAAATCTGAACAATGAGCATATCATCATTTTTAGATTTGATGAAGAGCGTAGTGTCAATCTTGCCACGGGTAAACCCATTTTCTAGTAGAAAACCACTAAGCCTCTTATACCAAGCTCTAGGAGCTTGTTTCAATCCATACAAGGATTTAGATAATCGGTAAACATGATCAGGATATTTATGATTTTCAAAATCGGGTGGTTGTTTTACGTATACCTCTTCATTAATGTAGCCATTTAGAAAAGTGCTTTTAACATCCATTTGAAACAATTTAAAATTTTTAAAAGCGGCAAAGGCAAGTAACATACAAATGGCTTCTAACCTAGCAACAGGAGCATATGTTTCATCAAAGTCAATCCCTTCTTGTTGGTTATACCCTTGGGCAACTAGTCTGGCTTTATTCCTAGTTACTATCCCATTCTCATCTTTCTTATTTCTATATACCCATTTAGTTCCAATGATGGTGTGCTCATTAGGCCTAGGAACTAGGGTCCACACTTTGCTTCTTTTAAATTGGTTAAGTTCTTCTTGTATGGACATTACCTAAGACTCATCTTCTATTGCTTCTTTAATATTTTTAGGTTCTTCGTGGGATAAGAAGGTGGAATGATTTACTATATTTCTCAAGGAGGATCTTGCGGCTTCTCCACGGGATGGTTCGCCTATGATTTGATCTATAGGACGACTTCTAATGAATTTCCATTCTCTAGGCACCTCCTGATTTCCATTTTTATTATCTTCAGGTGATTTTTCATTTGCTTCTTGATTTTCACTTGTATTGTTTTCAATAGACATTTTCTCTAAGCATTTTCTAATGTCAATATCATCTTCATCATCTTTATTAGAAAATGGATTAGACTCATCAAACACAACATGAATAGATTCAATGATGGTTAAAGTTCTTTTATTGAAAGCCCTATATGCTTTGCTATTTAGTGCATATCCTAGGAAGATACCTTCATCGGATTTTGAGTCAAACTTTCCTAGATGTTCATTATCTCTAAGCACAAAACATTTACACCCAAACACATGAAAATAAGAAATATTAGGCTTATGGTTGTTCCACAATTCATAAGGGGTTTTATTAATTGATGGTCTAATCAACACTCTATTCATAACATAGCATGCAGTATTAATGGCTTCGGCCCAAAAGTATTTAGGTAAGTTATGCTCATTCAACATGGTTCTACCCATTTCTTGCAGTGACCTATTCTTTCTTTCTACTACACCATTTTGTTGAGGTGTCCTAGGTGCAGAGAAGTTATGTGATATGCCCTCTAAATCACAATATTTTTCTATGCTTTCATTTCTAAATTCCGTTCCTCCATCACTTCTTATGTGAGTGATTTTATATCATTTTTCATTCTGAATTCTCCTACACAGTTTGGTGAATTGTTCACATGATTCATTTTTATGTGCAAGAAACAAAACCCATGTGAATCTAGAAAAGTCATCCACAATTACAAAAGCATAAGATTTACCACCAAGACTTTGCACAGAATTAGGTCTAAATAGATCTAGGTGAAGCATCTCCAAAGGTCTAGTAGTAGATATAAATTTCTTTTTCTTAAAACTAGATTTTGTTTGCTTACCTATTTGACATGCATCACATATTTTATCCTTTACAAAAGACATCTTAGGCAAACCTTTAACTAATAATTTTCTAACAAGTTTAGACAGTAAATCCATGCTAGCATGACCTAAACTCCTATGCCACAACTAACTAGCATCATTTACAACAGAAAAACATGTTACTTGTTGTGAAGCTAAATTATCAAGAGATGTAGTATAAACATTTTCATGTCTATCAGCAGCACTTTGTGATCTATTTTATTTTATACTATGCATTTGTCATTTTCAAAAGATACTTTATATCCTATGTCACACAGCTGACTTATGCTAAGTCGATTATGTTTCAGTCCATCAACTAGCAAAACATTATCAATGGTAAGAGAGGAATCTTTACCTACCTTACCTACGCTGATGATACGTCCTTTGGCATTGTCCCCAAATTTTACATAGCCTCCATCCTTGGGAACAATTGATGTGAATTTGCCCTTGTCGCCGGTCATGTGCCGTGAGCACCCACTATCCAAGTACCATTTGTCTTTGAAGGAGGACGAACTTAAGCATACCTGCAAAATAAGCTAAATGACTGATGCTGGTCCCCAAATTTTGTTGGGTCCACGGGGGTTAGTAGCAAGATCTCCCTTAACTACCTATACCTTCCTAATTCTAGCATGCTTATTCCTAAGTGGACAATCAAATTGAATGTGACCAATCTATTTACATTTAAAACATCTTAGTCTACACTTAGGTTCTTTAGGAGGAATATGAGATTTTGACTCACGTGTAAAGCGTCCTAAGTAAAGATTAGGTCGTCTAACATTTTCAATACCATTAAAACCAAGACCCTCTTTACTTACGGAGTTTCTTTGGGCATCAATTAATTTTTCAAAATTTTCTTTGCCCTTAGTGAGTTTAAAAATGATTTTGGAGCTATCCTCCAATTTCCTCTTAAACTCAACAATAGTAGCATCCTTTTCTTTTAAAATAGAGGCATGAGAGGTTTTTGCCATATTAAATAAATTTGACCAATTTTCACATTTCTTTTTCAAATCATTATTCTCTTTGGTCAATTTGCCTAACAATTTTGAAACACGAATATATTCAAACTGTAATTCTCTAAATGTAGGCATGCTGTCAGAATCACAATGATCAGATGAATAATAAGAAGATGATGAACTGGAAGACAATACCTCATCCTCGTGTGTAATCAAGCACAAATTAGCGAACTCCGTGTCACTATGATCTGAATCCGAGTCGCTACTGCTGAATTGGTACCATGAAGTCCTAGCCTTCATGGCTTTCTTCTTTTTCTTAGCCTCCCTTTTCAGCAATGGGCAGTCAGGTTTGATCTGCCCCACCTTTTTGCAGTTATAGCATGTAGGAGCACTTGATTTTTGTTTTCTTTTGTTAGATTCTCCCTTCTCGTTAGTGGAGTCTCTATATTTTTTAAATGGCTTCCTGTTCTTCTTGAAAAATATGCTAAACTTTCTGGTTAGCATGACCATTTCATCATCAGTGCCAGACTCACTGCACTCACTAGATGTGTTATTAGATGCTTTCATTGCAGTCACTTTCTTAGCCCTATTGTACTCATTAAGTCTTTCATTTATGGACAATTCATAGGTAATCAAGGAACCCATAAATTCATCTAAGGTCATGGCCTTACGGTCTATACCCTCAGCAATGGCCGTAGCCTTGACTTCCCAAACAGGAGGTAAGTCTCTAAGGATCTTCCTGATTATCTCATATATGGGACAGGTCTTTCCTAATACATGTAGTGAGTTTATGATGTGTGTGAATCTAGTGTACATGCTCTGAATGGACTCACCAAATTCATCGTAAAGGCCTTATACTCACTGGTCAACATATCTATCCTACTGTCTTTCACATTTTTAGTACCCTTATATGTGACCTCTAACTTATCCCATATTTCTTTTGCAGTAGAACATGCCATAATACTGTTAAATTCATTTACATCAAGACTACAGTATAAAATATTAATGGCAGTGGCATTAAGACTAACAAATTTCATATCATTATCATCATATTCATCCTCAGTCTTAGGAACCCTAGCTGCACCCTCAGTTTTCATAGGGACATAGTTTCCCTTAGAGACAATCCTCCACACCTTCCAATCAGTATTTAGAAGGTAGATGCGCATCCTCTGTTTTTAGAAGGTGTAATTAACACCACTGAAAACAGGAGGTTGTGTGGAAGATGGTCCCTTAGGGAAGGGGGTTACGAAGAAATGAGTCATATGTGATCTTTTTGCAAAATAAAAATTAGTCTATTCAACTTGTCTCTGATATTAATTGTTAGATTTACCGTGATCCCAAGAGGGGGGGGGGGGTGAATTGGTATTTTCAAATTTAAACACTAGGTCAATCACCTAAAACTAGTATGTTCACAACCTTAAGGACAATCTAGTGCAAGTAAAATAAATATGCCAGAAGTTAAGTAAAGCAATTTTAATCACAACCACATGCACCGATAAGCAGTAAAGTAAAAGTGACACACAGAAATGTTATTGAGGTTCGGCCAATTGCCTACGTCCCCGCCTTGGCTAACAAGCACAAGGATTACCACTATAACTTGCTCACTTAAACGGGTGGAGTGGCATCGATACAAACTAGGTCAATTAGCACAAGGCTGACCTCAACCTTTAGACCAATCCTTACTGGACTGGATTACCGCCCCCTCAGGCCACGCCTGGAATTACTCAAATTTACAATCAAATGGTATAGTGAAATAGTGCTTTCACGTAAAGCAGATTTGTACCCAAACAATATGCTCAACCACATACGCATCAAAAGCAACGATATAGTGTAAGCTCAGTGATGCAAGGTTTGTTCTATCAATACTCAACATAATATAGTCAATATGAAGTTCAAGAGTATTCAACACAATACAATCAGTATGATGCTCAAGAATAATCAACACAAGCAATGACTTGGAATCTAAACAAAATATTTCAACAATACGTCAATATTCCAAGTATACTATGCAGATAATCAAACTAGTTTCTAAATGATTTTCTTCATTGAAATGAACACAAAGCTAGTTTGAAAAGGTTGCTTGCTTGTTTAAAAAAAATCTTTGCACACCAAAAGCAAAGCTATTGGATACTTGCAATGAAGTGCAAATATCCTAAGCTTACTAGGTTATCCCAATACTAGATTTATAGTGTGAAAATCTGTGGGATAAGCCTAAGCTATGCTCCCAAAAAAATAAATCTCAAGCACACACAACAATGGGAGTATTAGCTCTGAGCAACAATCAAGTAAACACGAATGAAACTCTCACAATCTTGGATTTGATCAAGAGAATGCAAGTTTGAGAGTATTAGGGAAAAAAATGGATTTTCAAGAGAGAGAGAATTTTCGCTAATCACTTTTTGCTAATCATACTCTAATCATGCAAATGAAGGCCTATTTATAGGCTGGTAAAAATTTATAACCGTTTGGGACACAATGGGAATAATTAAGAAAGTCCCAAATAATTAGAATTCACTTAGCCCGTATAAACCCAGTTTTACTTCGGCTAATTTAATTTTAACCTGCTGGAGTTCGGGTGGCTGAACCGAGGTTCGGTCGCCCGAGAAGACACGGTAATAAAAGTGTTCTAAGCTAATTTGGTCACCCGTGTCTTGGCTCGGCGACCCGAACAAAAGTCAGAAACATTTGTTGGTAGGTTCGGGTGCCCGATCCTAAGTTCGGTTAACCGAACTCTTGTGTTCGGTCGCCCGGGGCTGATTTTGAACTATAATCCTAGGTTGCCCGAGTTGGTGAATAGTCCCTTTCAAGGTGTTCGGGTGACCGAAGAAGATACATGCATTTATGGTTCGGTCGCCCCAAGGGCTGGTCAACTATTTGACTTTGTCTAAGTTCGAGCGTTTGAGGAGTTTTATACTCCAAAGGTTCGGTCATCCAACCCCTCTTAGCTTGCTTAGATATTGTTAATTTCAGCACAATTATTTCACAATCATATTTGATGCAATGTGTGTGTGTGTGTGTGTGTAAGCCTAGGGTCTTACTATGGTCAGGTTGAGCTTACACTATATCTTGTGTGCAAGATGTGTAGGTGATAAACATACAAGCCATACCTTAGACTACTATTACAAACCTTATTACATAAAGGACTAATATATTACAATGTAAATTACAAAGCTTCACGGTCTTCTTGTTCCTTCAAGTGCCATCGAGGAAGTTTGATTTGAACCTGCAACAACACTTGACAAACATCAAATATCAATATTTGTCATTATCAAAATTGGGTGCGACCTATAAGGTCAACAAATAGTGCAGTCATAATCTTTAATAAGTTCTAGTTATCTTCTTTGCCTCATATTTAGCTCTTTCTGAGTGAAGAAATATTTTAAACTTTTTTGGTCCGTAAAGATTTCACTTTTCCCTCTATATAGATAATGCCTCCAAATCTTGAGAGCGTACACCACTGCAACTAGTTCCAAATCATGCACATGATAGTTTTTCTCATATTCTTTAAGCTTCCTAGAAGCATAAGTGATAACCCTACCCTGCTGCATCAGTACACACATTAGTCCCTTCAGGGACGCATCACTGTATATCCCGAACCTGTCCTCTCCTGATGGAATAACTAACACTTGGGTGGTAATCAACTGCTGCTTCAATTCCTGAAAGCTCTGTTCACAGTCATCGGTCCATTCAAACCTCACATTTTTCCTCATTAGTCACCTCAGTGGACTCGGTAGTCTAGAGAAACCATCAACAAAGCATCAGTAGTAGCCTGCCAAACCCAGAAATCTTCTAACCTTCTAGATATTCCCTGGTCTCACCCAGCTCACCATTGCCTCTACCTTACTCGGGTCAACTGATATACCATCCCCACAGATTACATGGCCGACAAAAGAAACCTGCCTCAGCCAAAATTCACATTTCTTGAATTTTGCGTCCAACTTCCTTTCTTTAAATATCTGCAACACCAGCCTTAAATGATGCTCGTGCTCCTCAAAACTCCTCGAGTAGACCAGTATATCGTCAATGAATACTACAACAAACTGGTCCAAGTACTGATGGAACACCCAATTCATTAAATCAATAAATATTGCTGGTGCGTTAGTCAACCCAAATGACATCACCAGAAACTCATAATACCCATATCTAGTTCGGAATGCCGTTTTTGAAATTTCTTCTGCCCTAAATTTCACCTGATGGTAACCCGACCGAAGGTGAATTTTAGAATAGACCTAGGTCCCTTGGAGCTGATCAAACAAAACATCGATCCTGGGAAGAGGATATTTATTCTTTACTGTCAGTTTATTTATTTTCCTATAATCTATGCACATCCTCATAGTCCCATCCTTCTTCTTCACGAATAGAACTAGTGCTCCCCAGGGTGACACACTAGGCTTGATAAATCCTTTATCCAGCAATTCTTGCAATTGATCTTTCAATTCCTTTAACTCGATTGGAGCCATTCGGTAAGGTGCTTTAGATATCGGTGCTATCCCCGGTAGAAAATCCACGGTGAATTCAACTTCATGGTCAGGTGGTAAACCAGGTAATTATTCTAGAAAAACATTTGAAAATTCTATGATCACAGAAATATTGGCTTGTTTTAGTTCTTCTTTTGGCAATTCTTTTGTGTAGGCAACAAATCCCTGACAACCATCTTGAATCAGTTTCCTTACCTAAATAACTAACACAAGCTGTGGTGAAGCGCGCACACGTGAACCAATAAATATGTATTCTTGCCCACCAGGAGGTCTGAAAATCACTTCTTTCAAATAACAATCAATACTTGAATGATTAACTGCCAATCAATCCATACTCGAAATTGCATCAAACCCTTGCATGTATAATATCACAAGATCAGCTTTTAGTACTTTTCCCTGAATAGCCACTAGAAAATCCCTAAATACCTTCATAGACCTTACTACTGATCTAATCGGCGTAACTACAGCCAACTCGACATCTAATAACCATGCCTTATACCCAATCAATTTAGCATAGCCCGATGAAATAAAAGAATGGGTGGCACTCGTGTCAAACTAAATAATAGCTTTATATGAAAAAATGGTAAAGGTACCTGTAACTACATCTTTAGCTGCCTTGGTGTCACCCGGCGTCAACGCATAGACCCTCGCCGGTGTAGTGTTCCTCTACTGGCCTCCAAGAGGCGCCTGATAACCACCCCGAAATGGTCTAGGAGCTAGTGCCTGGCCGGTAATCCCTGACATGACCAAGACTTGTGCTGGGTCTCCCACAACGATAACAGAATTTCTATCCCATCCTAAATTCAACTGGATGGCTCCGGCCACATCTAGGATAAATAGGAATAGTCTGTCCACCCTAAGGATCACTGCGCCCCATCATTCGTCCTTGACTTCCTCCATATCGGTCTCCCTTCCATGGCCCCTGGCTAGAACCTGCCTGGAAATCTTGAGGCGTGGGTCTCTTCCTCTGACTCTGAGCTATAGCACCCCTCTGCACGCCACTCTCAATAACAGCAGCTTTGTCCACCACCTCCGCGAATGTCTGAGCCCGAAAATCAATGACCTACTCAAACAAATTCTGCTTCAGGCTTTCCTTAAATTTCCTTGCTTTCTTCTCCTTGTCTGGTGCCAAGTGTGGGGCAAATCAAGAAAACTTAATAAATCGTGCTGCATACTGTGATACTATCATTAGCCCCGGAGCTAAATGTAGGAATTCTACTGCCTTCACACTCCGTATAATAGCAAGGAAATATCACTCTCGAAGAACAGCTCCTTGAACCGACTCCACATCACTGGCACGAAATCAGGCCTCTGCTTCTTAATCAGCTTTGCCGATCTCCACCAGCATTTTGCCTCCCTTATCAATTTAAACGACGCAAATGACACCTTCTGTTCGTTTGTACATGAAAGCACCGCCAATATCACCTCAATGTCCTGAACCCAATTTTTAGCCACAATTGGGTAAGCTCCTCTAGAAAAGGATGGGGGCTTCATCCGCGTAAACTGCTCGTTCGTGCAACCACGCTCCCCCGAGCTCCTAGCCATATCAGCCATCACCTATTGGGTGACACTGCACAGTACTGAATTAGAATCTCTACCCCCCATGCTTGAATGTCCTACTCAGCCATCCCCAGCATTTGTACCACTACTCCTTGGGTCCATCCTGAAAAGATGAAGAACATAATATAAGAAACCTATTTTCCATACTGATCTTATTTATTTCTTCTAATTGAAATCTTAAATTCACTATTAACTACCCTTCCTGGTCCTAACTCAACATCCAATCTTGCAACCTAGACACATGACCAGTCAATAGTTTACAATGGCTTTCCTGAAATCGTCACCTCAGAAAAGACATATAAACTACTACGAAAATCCTGTACTTAGACCACAGAACAAAACCTGAAATTCTTTTCCTAGATTCTGGTATTTTTTTCGCTGCACTCTAGAGTCTATAGAACCTAGCAACTCAGACTTTGATACCAAATTGTAACGACCTAATTTTTCATGCCATTTTTTACCACATAAACATATACATCAAATCTCTCTTTATTATCTGCTAAAAACATCTCAAGCCCCAAGGGAGAACTGAGGAAACTCTGTCACATTACGTTCCTAAACAACGTTAAACTTAAAACTGTAAACTATATTTACAATACCAGAAATCTAGAAAGTTCCAAAATATATATATTATAAAACTCCTAGTGTCATCCATCAAAAACCCTGGAATCTACCCAAACAACCAACACCTAGGAAACACTCACCCTTTAAGAAGGGCAGCGCAAGAACCTTTTTACCCGCGAGCATGATCTGCTCTCCTAACTGGTTCACCTAAAAAATGTTAAGTCACTAGGATGAGACAACGCTCAGTAAAAGAGGATATGCTATTACTAGTGTGTGGCAACTGAGTTATACATTTAATATACTGATATAATACTGAAACTGTAAAACTGTAGGTTTAATATACCGTACAGATCACATTTATTATACTTTAAAATAAAACTGTATGTATGAGTTTTCTAGTTACACATAATTCTAGTATTATAATAAATCTGTTGTTGTACTGTAAATCTGTATATATATATAAACAATTGTGATAATACCCTGGAAATTGAATGTCATGATTTAACCCCTCATGATAGGGTTGTGCGGCCCGTAGGTGGGACTTAACACTGGTTGGCCCACCAGGTAAGTCAATATGAAACTCTACCCATTATCAATTCGACCCACTGCAATCTCTCCGGGCATGATAACTAGCCTTTATCTCGTCAAACCGCCACCTCAACCCAGACCTCTAAGGAGACTGCAATCTCTCCAGGAACAGTAGACAGTAATCCACACATTATCTGAGATATGTGGTTGCACTTTGATTTGAAATAGCAATGGTACCGTGCTCTACTGTCTGAATCTGGCTGAATAATTCATCAGGGTCTGATAATATTTAGTACTGATACTTATAATTATTTTCCTATTTTTACCATGATTTTGTAATAATCATAACATTTTTAAACTAATCTGCATAATCCGAATATCTGATTGAATAATTGAATAACTGAGTGTTATGGTTCTAAAGTCATGACATTTTGAAGAATACTACAAATCATATTTTCTGAAAACTGCATATTGATATTTTCTACTAATATACTGTAAAATATTTGTCTGTATAATATCTGTAAAATATCTGTCTGATAACTATCTGTCTGCAAAATATATGTGTTTGTATAATACCTGTTTGTAAATTATATCTGTACATACATATACGCTATAATTCATAATTCTATAAAATCTAGTAGAACATGTTTCTATGCAAAAACTCTGTAAATCATGTTATTCTAAAAACTGTATAAATCCTAAATTAATCCAATATTAACTCATGCCACACAATTAAATAAAAAAATACCCAGGTAATAAAATTTGTATTTTTTGATAATAAAAATAATCTATACCCTATAGAATTCACCCCGAAACACATATATACTACCATTGTAATTTCTGAAATTTCTAGCATAGCATATTTTCCCTTACCTATCTATTTGGGAGGCTGGCCTCCACTCAACTCTCGCACCCTCGGTGTACCAACTCCAAAAACCTGCATTTACATATACATATTTTCCAGAAAATCAATACACCCATATTTCTTGAGATTGGTTATTCATAATTTCTTCAACTATAATTTACCTGGGCTCCTGAAAGATATTTACTGGGGTCCCCAACCCATGTCTGCAGGGGCCCAAAAACACCCTATTCCTAAAAATATAATATCCTAATTTATTCCATAAAACATTAGTATATGCTCATTGAAATACGAAATCTGGCCATAAGTAATACTGGTAATACTGAAAATACCTAAAAATCCACTTACCCAAATTTTAGGATGGTACCCAAACTGTTCAAATTGAATTTCCGCTCTAGATAGGTTGTAGAGAAACTCCCCAGGATTATCGTGGTAGCTTCTGATCGTCGAACCGGGGAGAATCGGAGCTAAAGATCTAGGGAGAGGTGGGAGAAACGGTTTTAGAGAGACATCGAAGAATTATAAAATGAATTTCTTGTCAAAAATTCGTTTAAGAGCTATATATAAAATGCTCTCCACGTGGCCTCGACGACGAGCCACGTCACCTCATCGGGGAGTCCAAGTTGTAATCTCGTCGACAAACACCTACTCCTCGTCTACGATATTCAAGCCCTGAAAACGCCCCCTTGGCAACTTCTCGTCGACGAGATGAATGTCCCCTTCGACGAACCCAAGAAGGATGCTCGTCGACCAGCGCCCTATGTTCGTCGACGAGACCCTGTAAATTCCCTTTAAAAATTTCCTTGTTTCTCTCTTTTCTTTTATTAGTTAATACTATAATTATTCGGGTCTCTACAATCACAGTTTTATACAACATACGATTTTCCAACAAAAATAGAGATGATACCCGAACCCCCAACTTTTCCTAAAACAGTAACCCAAAAATCCCGTATTTTCACTTGATAGATTCTCCCAAATAAGTAGCCAAATCGTACATATAATCGTAAAATACATGTTTACCGATTCCGATTTTAAAAAAAAAATTTGATATAAATAGAATCCCTTTACCTTAACCCGAAAACCAAAACACGAGCTCAACTGCTCCAAAACTATGAAACGAGGTACCAAAACCTAAACAACAAAGAACAATACTTCCTTACAATACTATTTGTTGATTTAGGTGTAATCCCAAAGTGGTGGGGGGGGGATGAATTGGGTATTTTAAAATTCTTTGAATATATGTACCACTTAATACCTATTTGTATATTTAGAAAATCAATTTCAGGGATTTATGATAACGACAAATTTATTTTACCAATGAGTTCTTTTTACCCAATTAATTGTGTGTAACGTTATTCAACCTACACATGCAATATGAGTAAATTAAATGTAGTGCAAAAAGTAAAAAGTAAAGGGAAAAGAGAAGACAAAAGCAGTTTTTACGAGGTTCACCCAACTCGGCCTACATCCTCGCCTTGAGCAACCATTCAAGGATTTCACTATAATCCCTGCTCCTTAAATTGGGACGAAACTTTCCTTACAATCTGCTGCTTACAAGAGGTACAACTCCCTCTTACTCCACTTCTTACATGAGATATAACTCTCTCCTCAAACCCCGGTTCACACACCGAACCGTGAATACAATGAAATCTGTAAAACACTCCAAATTGCTTCCAAACAAAGATGGTGAGTACAATTCAAAATCCTAATACATTACCATATGATGAATTTGAAGCTCAGAATGTATGAAACGATACAATCGTTTATGAATGATATGCTTTAACACACAAACCCCTTTTTATCAAATCTCCCAAAAATATTTGTACAACTCACTGCTTTGGAGAACTTAGGTTAAATCTTTGAATACAAAAACACTTTGAAGATTGCAAAGGAGTTAAATACACTTTGTCAAAAACAATATTTCTCTACATATTTCAATCTCAATGTGATCTTGGTAATATTTGACTTAATGTGTGTGTGTATATATATATATATATGTATCTATATGATGAGAATACCAAAGATCAACACACTTACTATATGATTTTCAAAAAATATCCTTCAATATATATATAGTTATAAACAATAAGGATCTTCAAATAATTAGATTTGTTATATTGAAAATATCAACTCTTTAAATTAAAAACTCACTTGAACCAAAAATATTTAATCAGTAACTAAAACTCTTCTCAAGTGGTAATCTTCTCAAAAATGATTTGCTATATGCACACACAAGATCAACCTTTTATCAAATATTGAAAAGTAGATTTTGCAATGATCAGCTCTATGAGAAAATAGATATACTCTTGAATTAAAAACTTATTCAACCAATAGCTAAAACCTTTCTCAAGTAATGAACTTGTCAAAATCAATCTTTATATGAATGTGAAAAACTCAATATCAAAGTTCTCTAAATATGTTCAAAAAAAGATGTTGATATGAGAATTTCTTAGTAAAACTAAATTGATTAATCAAACCTTAATACCAAGTTGAACGAAAAATGAATCAGTGAGATCCCTTTTGGTTTTCTTAGTTGATTTGCCCAAAGAAGATGAATGAAGAATAAAGTGCAGACTATCGTACAACAATCAGCCCAAGTTTCTCAATTCTTTTTCAATAAGATGTGTTCTTCTCTTTTTTTTTTTTTTTTTTTTCTCTCCTCTCTTTTTTCGTACGAGGGTTTAGATATGAAGTATAAATAGGCTCTTAACCCCTAGATCCAATCTTGACTGTTGGATTATAAGATAGCTCGCGTGTTTGCTCATTAAAAATTAAATTTTTAATTTTTCCCGCAAGTTCAGATGACTGAGGTCAAAGGCCCAGACGATTGAAGTTCTTTTTAACCTTCAAAAAAATAACCTAGACACAAGGTCAGATGACTGACGTTGGGGCTCAGATGACCGAGGTGTCTGGTTCAGATGAATGAAATGTGAGTTCAGTCTTCTGAGGTGCTTCTGCCAAGTTCTGAGTTTCACCAGAAAATCTTCAGACAGCTGAACTTAATGTTTGGTCTTCTGAAGAAATTCTTTAGATGACTGAAGTTAACTTCGGTCTTTTGAAGTTGCAACTTCAGATGACTGACCATTGACTTTGCTCTTCTGAAGTTCCTAATTTCTGAAATTTTCTTTTCGAATTTAAAAATCTGCTTTTCTCTCTTTCTAAACCCTTTTATAAAAACATTTTTGTAGAATTTTGACATTATTTCTAAGACCATGAATGTCCCCTAATGATGTTCATGAAATGCATGAGTCTTAAAGTCATTCTAAGATATGATTTGAGTCTCAAATTGAATCATATGAAAATGTAAGTACATGAGGTGTAAGTACCCATTCCCATGACTTCTTGAGCTTTGCCGCTTGCATATTGATTCTCGTATTCTTTGAGTTCCAAGGAATGTGCCAAGATATGTAAGCTTTAATCTTCATGGCTTCCATTACTTGTTATTTTTCCATGCATATATAATTCCTGTTCACAATCTCAATTGCACATATCCAATACCAAGTGATTTGTCATCATCAAAACAGGATTTGACTCGTAGAGTCAACAATGTCCCCCTTTTTTTTATGATGACAAATGCACGACCAAAAATATATAATGGGTTACGCCTAACACGACTCCCCCTCAATTAATGCATCAAATATTCAATAAATAAAATATTCTCATGTCAAATGTAATATGCTCATATTCATACACACGTTGTTTAGCGTGATTTCAAATGGAATATGCTCCTGATTTTTCTCGTCTTATTTTGATTTTTCTTTTGAGTTCTATTATTTTTGCTCCTGATTTTTCTCTCCTTTTGACACCAAAAAAAAGGTGTAAAATAATAATACATGAGTAGACATACCCTTATGTTCTTCTCCCCTTAGAAATCTTAAATTTTGAAGCTTGTTCAACCATCAGATTTACAAAAAAAAATTTCTTCTCCCCCTTTTTGACATTAATTATCCCCCTTTCTAATGCATAAATTTCAAAAATCATGTGAGGATATCAAATATTTATTGATGGGAAACCAAACGTGGACAAATGCTATATCAATTATGAACGAATGTTGATTAAGGAGATACCAAAATTTGATTGATTTGAAACCAAGTGATTACATCTTAAGTGACGTTGCTCCCCCTAAATTATATCATCTAATATGATTCTAGGCAACCTCTCAACTATGCATGAGACCTAATTCTTGCCTAATTTGGATAAACCTATCATCTGCAAGTGGTTTGGTGAATATATCTGCCCATTCTTCATCCGTGCATACAAACTCAAGCGTCACTTCTCATTTTTGTACTCGGTCATGAAGAAAGTGTTATCGTATTTCTATGTGCTTAGTTCATGAATGTAATATGTGATTCTTTGAGATGTTTATTGCACTCGTATTGTCACATCTAATAGGAATTTTTTCATAGTTTAATCCAAAATCCTTCAGTTGTTGCTTCATGTATAGCGTTTGAGCACAAAAACTACCTACCGTTATGTATTCAGCCTCATCTGTGGAAAGGGCAACTGAATTTTGCTTTTTGGAAAACCAAGAGACTAAGGAATGTCCTAAGAAATGACAAGCACCACTCATGCTCTTCCTATACACTTTGCTTCCCACAAAATCAGCATCTGAGTAGCTGATAATCTCAAAAGATGTATACTTAGGATACCATAATACAATTTCCACAGTTCTTATAAGGTATCTAAGTATTCGTTTGACAGCTAGCAAATGTGACTCCTTTGGTGCGTACTGAAATCTTGTGCACAAACATACGCTAAACATTATATCAGGTCTACTAGCAGTCAGGTATAATAAGCTACCAATCATTCCACGATAAAGTTTGACATCTACTGGTATACCTTGTTCATCTTTGTCTAATTTCAATGAAGTGCTCATAGGTGTAACTAGTATTTTTCCATCTTCCATATTAAAATTTTTAAGTAGGTCTCGAATATACTTCAATTGATTTATGAATATTCCATGTTTTTCTTGTTTGATTTGAAGTCCTGGGAAGAAATTTAGTTCACCCATCATGCTCATCTCAAATTCATTTTGCATGGTATTGGAAAATTCATTACACAATTCTTTATTTGTAGCACCAAATATGATGTCATCTACATATACTTGAATTAGGAGAATATCTTCTTTTTTAGTCTTTATGAAGAGAGTTGTATCTATCTTTCCTTTTATGAACCCATTTTCTAAAAGAAAACCATTAACGTTTCATACCAAGCTCTAGGAGCTTGCTTTAAACTGTACAAGACTTTTGTTAGTTTATAAACATGATCTGGATTCTTATGGTTTTCAAAACCTGGAAGTTGTTCTACATACACTTCTTCATTTATGTAGCTATTTAAAAATGCACTCTTGAGGTCCATTCGATATAAATTGAAATCCTTAAAAGTTGCATATGCTAAAAGCATTCAAATGGCTTCCATTCTAACTACAAGTGCAAATGTTTCTTCAAAATCTATACCTTCTTCTTGATTATATCCCTGAGCTACTAATCTAGCATTACTCCTCACAACTACTCCATGTTCATCTTTCTTATTCTTATATATCCATTTGGTTCCGATGATTGACTTATCCTCAGGTCTGGGAACTAATGTCCATACTTTGTTTCTCTCAAATTGATTTAACTCTTCTTGCATGGACAACACCCATGATTCATCCTCTAAAGCTTCACCCACATTCTTAGGTTCTTCTTGAGATAGAAATGCAGTGTGAAAAATCATATTCCTAATTGAGAATCGAGTGGCTACTCCATGTAATGATTCACCTATTATTTGATCTATGGGACGATTCTTTACGTATTTCCTTTCTCTAGGTGGTTCATTAACCTCATTTTCAGTTTGATTAGTTTTAGTGGATGGTTCCTTAAGTTCATTTTTCTTTTCTGAATCATTCTCAATGGATAGTTCTTCAAATTCTTTGTTAATTTCATCTTCATCAGTTCTTTTGGAGAAGGAATTTGACTCATCGAACACTACATGAATAGATTCTATAACCATCAATGTTCGTTTGTTGTATACTCTGTAGGCTTTACTATCTAAGGCATACCCTAGGAATATATCTTCATCTGATTTCACATCAAACTTTCCTAGATGTTCGTTGTCCCTAAGTACAAAGAACTTACAACCAAAGACATGAAAATATGATATGTCTGGTTTATGGCCATTCCATAACTCGTACAAAGTCTCATTAAGTGAAGGTCTAATCAAAACTCCATTTAGCACATAGCAGGCGGTATTCACTGCCTTAACCCAGAAGTACTTAGGTAATCTATGTTCGTTAAGCATAGTTTTGGCTATTTCTTGTATAGATCTATTTTTCCTTTCAACTACACCATTCTATTGTGGTATTCTAGGAGCTAAAAAATTATGGGCAATTCCTAATGAATTACAATAGTCTTCGATGCCTTGATTTTTAAATTCTCTACCCCTATCACTTCTAATTTTAGTGATTGTATATCCCTTTTCATTTTGGATTTTCTTGCAGAGGTTTATAAATTGTTCACATACTTCATCTTTGTGACCTAAGAATAGTACCCATATATATCTTGAAAAATCATCAACTATGACAAATGCGTATGATTTTCCTCCTAAACTATAAATTTGGTTTAGTTTAAATAAGTCTAAGTATAGTATTTGGAGTGACCTAGTAGTGGAGATCTCTTTCTTCCTCTTAAAGCTTGTTCTTGCTTGTTTTTTTAGTTGGCATGCATCACAGATTTTATCTTTCACAAATTTAGTCTTAGGCAGTCCCTTAACTAATTCTTTCTTAACTAGTTTTGAGATTAAATCCATGTTTGCATGTCCTAGTCTCCAATGCTAAATCCAACTTATTTCATTCTTAGCAGAGAAGCATGTCACACTCTGTGAGGTTAAGTTATCAAAGCTTGTGGTATATATATTTTCAGGACGTTCAATAGTGAATAGTATCTTATTATCAGTTTTGTGTTCAATAGTGCACTTGTAATGTTCAAAAGACACTTTGTAACCTTTATCACACAGTTGGCTTATTCTTAATGAGTTGTTCTTTAAACCATCAACCAGTAAAACATCATCTATAATTAATGATGAGTTATTTCCAACTTTACCTACACGTGTGATCCTTCCCTTAGCATTGTCTCCAAAAGTGACGAATCCTTCATCCTTGGGGGTGATGGATGTGAACTTTGCTTTGTTTGCGGTCATGTGACGTGAGCATCCGCTATCCATATACCATCTGTCTTTTGAGGATGCTGATCTTAAGCATATCTGCAAGACACAATCAACCAACTAGCTTTGGTACCCAGATTTTCTTGGGTCGAGAGGGGTTAGTGCTAGATTTTCCTTTGACCTTCCATACTTTTTTAATTTTGACATCTTCATTTTTGAAAGGACAGTCGAATTGTATGTGGCCTAACCTTTTACATTTAAAGCATGTAGTATTTCTATGATAATTCTTAGTTGGAATAAATGACTTTGACTCTCTTATAAAATAACCCATGTAAAGATGTCTCTTCTTTAGATTTTCCTTCCCATTAAAGCCAAGCCCTTCCTTTTCTAGGGAATTTCTTTGAGATTGTAGGAGCTTTTCAAAATTGTTTTGTCCCTCTATAAATTTATAAATAATTTTGGATTTATCTTTCAAATCCTTTTCTAACTCCTCAATTTTCAAATCTTTGTCTTTTATGAAAGATGCATGAGATTCATTTTTGCGTTCAACTAAACTTGAAATCTCTTTGACTTTGCTTTTCAACTTAGAAATTTTCTTTGTTTTCTTCTCAAGTATTTTGATAGAGTGTAGGTATTCTTGTTTTAGTTCATCATATGAAATCAAGTCATTTTCATTTTTAGAATCACTAGAATAATACGAAATGATGAAAACAATGATTGTACCTGAAGGTCATCATGTGCCATTAGACACAAATTGGCAATCTCGTTTTCGTTGGATTCAGATTTTGAACCGCTAGTGCTGTGAGTATCCCAACCGACTTTTAGCGCCTTCTTCTTTTTCTTTGAGGCTTTCACTAGTTTGGGACACTTAGTCTTTATGTGTCCAACCTCTCGGTAGTTGTAGAATAATCGAAGATTCTCCTTCTTTTTCTTCATGCTTGACTCTCCTTTTTCTGATTTTGAGTTCCGAAATTTTCTGTTGAGTTTCTTGTTCTTCTTCAAGAACTTTCCAAACTTCTTCGTTAGGAAGGCCATGTCATCATCTGTATCGGAATCATTTCCTTCACTTGAGTAGCTTGGTGATGCCTTAAGTGCTGTGACTTTATTAGCTTAGCTTTGCTCATTCTTCCTCTCATTTATTGCTAGCTCATAGGTGATGAGCGATCCAGTGATTTCGTCCACCGACATCTCCTTGAGATTTCTCCCTTTTGCTATTGCCGTAACTTTTGCTTCCCACACTGGAGGTAATTCCCTCAATATTTTCCTGATCAACTCATAAGTAGGGTAAGTCTTTCCAAGTGCATTTAAAGAATTAATAATGTGTGTGAATCTAGTGTACATTGATTGAATAAATTCATCTGTAGTCATCTTAAATGCTTCATATTCACTGGTGAACATGTCTATCCTACTATCCTTGACTTCCTTAGTGCCTTCATATGTAATTTCTAACTTTTCCCAAATTTCTTTAGCCGAGTTACATGCCACTACCTTATTAAATTCATTTACGTCTAATGCACAGAAAAGCAAGTTCATGGCAGTAGCATTGATTTGTACTGATTTCCAGTTTTCCTATGTATATTCATCTTCAGTTTTAGGTACAATAATCTTATCAATTACTTTCATGAGAATTTGATTTCCCTTAGTCACTATTTTTCATACCTTCCAATCTACGTTCAATAGATATATGCTCATCCTACGTTTCCAAAAAGGTGTAATTTACACTACAGAAAATTGGCGGTCTTATGGATGAGTCTCCCTCACCGAATGGAGTTACACCGATGTGTGCCATGTGATCTTTTTACAAAAGAACTATTAAGTCTATGTAAACCCGCTTTGATACCAAATGTTGATTTAGGTGTAATCCTAAGAGGGGGGGGGGGTGAATTGGGTATTTTAAAATTGTTTGAATCTATTTACCACTTAATCCCTATTTGTATATTTAGAAAATCAATTTTAGGGATTTATGACAAAGACAAATTTATTTTACCAATGAGTTCTTTTTACCCAATTAATTGTATGTAACGTTATTCAACCTACATATGCAATAGGAGAAAATCAAATATAGTGCAGAAAGTAAAGAGTAAAGGGAAAAGAGAAGACAAACACAGTTTTTACGAGGTTCACCCAACTCGGCCTACATCCTCACCTTGGGCAACCACTCAAGTATTTCACTATAATCCCTGCTCCTTAAATTGGGATGGAGCTTCCCTTACAATCTACTGCTTACAAGAGGTACAACTCCCACCTACTCCACTACTTACAAGAGATATAACTCTCTCCTTAAACGCCGGTTCACACACCGAATCGTGAATACAATGAAATCTATAAAACACTCCAAATTTCTTCCAAACAAGGATGGTGAGTACAATTCAAAATCCTAATACATTACCATATGATGAAATTTGAAGCTCAGAATGTATGAAATGATACAATCGTTTATGAATGATATGCTTTAACACACAAACCCCTTTTTATCAAATCTCCCAAAAATATTTGTATAACTCACTGCTTTGGAGAACTTAGGTTAAATCTTTGAATACAAAAACACTTTGAAGATTGCAAAGGAGTTAAATACACTTTGTCAAAAACAATATTTCTCTACATATTTCAATCTCAATGTGATCTTGGTAATATTTGACTTAATGTGTGTGTGTGTGTGTGTCTATATATATATATATATATATATATGTATCTATATGATGAGAATACCAAAGATCAACACACTTACTATATGATTTTCAAAAAATATCCTTCAATATGTATATATAGTTATAAACAATAAGGATCTTCAAATAATTAGATTTGTTATATTGAAAATATCAACTCTTTAAATTAAAAACTCACTTGAACCAAAAATATTTAATCAGTAACTAAAACTCTTCTCAAGTGGTAATCTTCTCAAAAATGATTTGCTATATGTACACACAAGATCAACCTCTTATCAAATATTGAAAAGTAGATTTTGCAATGATCAACTCTATGAGAAAATAGATATACTCTTGAATCAAAAACTTATTCAACCAATAGCTATAACCTTTCTTAATTAATGAACTTGTCAAAATCAATCTTTATATGAATGTGAAAAACTCAATATCAAAGTTCTCTAAATATGTTCAAAAAAAGATGTTGATATGAGAATTTCTTAATAAAACTAAATTAATTAATCAAACCTCAATACCAAGTTGAACGAAAAATGTATGAGTGAGATCCCTTTTGGTTTTCTTAGTTGATTTGCCCAAAGAAGATGAATGAAGAATGAAGTGCAAACAATCGTACAACAATCAGCCCAAGTTTCTCTATTCTTTTTCAATAAGATGCGTTTTTCTCTTTTTTTTTTTTTCTCTCCTCTTTTTTTTCGTACTAAGGTTTAGATATGAAGTATAAATAGGTGCTTAACCCCTAGAACCAATCTTGACCATTGGATTATAAGATAGCTCGCGTGTTTGCTCATTAAAAATTAAATTTTTAATTTTTCCCGTAAGTTCAGATGACTGAGGTCAAAGGCCCAGACAACTGAAGTTCTTTTTAACCTTCGAAAAAATAACCTGGACACAGGGTCAGATGACTGAGGTTGGGGCTCAGACGACCGAGGTGTCTGGTTCAGATGAATGAAGTGTGAGTTCAGTCTTCTGAGGTGCTTCTACCAAGTTCTGAGTTTCACCAGAAAATCTTCAGACGATTGAACTTAATGTTTGGTCTTTTGAAGAACTTCTTCAGACGACTGAAGTTAACTTTGGTCTTCTGAAGTTGCAACTTCAGATGACTGACCATTGACGTCTATCTTCTAAAGTTCCTAATTTCTGAAATTTTATTTTCTAATTTAAAAATCTGCTTTGCTCTCTTTCTAAACCCTTTTATAAAAACATTTTCTGGAATTTTGACATTATTCCTAAGACCATGACTGTCTCCTAATGATGTTCATGAAATGCATGAGTCTTAAAGTCATTCTAAGATATGATTTGAGTCTTAAATTAAATCATATGAAAATGTAAGTACATGAGGTGTAAGTACCCATTCCCATGACGTTCTTGAACTTTGCCACTTGCATATTGATTCTCATATTCTTTGAGTTCCATAGAATGCGCCAAGTGATTGGTCATCATCAAAACAGGATTTGACTCGTAGAGTCAACACTTTTCTCTATAGATCTACCGAAATGAAAACGAAATCGGACACTTACCTCGATTTTTTGTCAAAACTCGAAAATCCTCGAACTGAAATTTCGATTCACTATACTCGATGAGATTCTCCTCCTGATTCACGTAGCAAAGTCGAATTGTTGATTTTGGCAATAGACAACCCGAAATCCTAGAAAGAAAGAGAGGGAGTGTTCGAGTTCTAGAGAGAGAGAGAGAGGTTTTTGGTTTGTTAACGATGAAGCAATGGAAAATTCAACTTATAGACCTTTGACCCGGCCATACTCGTCGATGAGACGATGTCCTTGTCGACGGGCCGCAGAAGGAAGTTCGTCGACGCCAAGGTGGCCTTGTCGATGAGCCTGAGATTTCAGGGTTTCCCAAAATCCCTCGGTATATCCTCGTCGACGGGCTACTGAATCTCGTTGCTGAGCTGCACAAGAGACTTCGTCAATGAGAAAAGAAGCCTCATCGATGAGCGCTGCTGATTTTTACAACCTCCCCTCCTTATAAAATTTCGTCCTTGAAATTTGTAATCTCTTATATACCAACTCAACAACATACTCAGACGTATACTCGACTCTAGAAAGAGTCGACGACCATCCACATAGCAGCCCGTCCCAAATACATACATATCGTCACTTATGGCGGAGGAATACCGTGGTTACATATATACCATCTCGAGAGCTCACAATATTACATAACTCTCCCAAAGACTAACCATACATCATTACTATGATAGCCGAATATTACATACATATCCATACCGATCCTGCTACCTAAGCTACTACTCAGAACAACTATGGATATTTTCGGAGTATTTCCGTCTCTAACTCTCATGAAGCTTCCTCAATCACATGATTTTGCCACAGTACCTTCACTAACGGTATCTCCTTGGTACGCAACTTTTGAACTTTCTGGTCCAGAATAAGAGCGAGTATCTCCTCATACGTCAAAGCATCCCCAATTTCTAAAGATTCATAACTAATCATATGCGACGGATCTGACACGTACCTCCTTAAATGGATACATGAAATACATCATGGATACTTGAGAGTGCTGGGGGTAATGCAACCCTGTAGGCCACCGAACCCACTCATTCCAGTACCTCGAATGGTTTGATATACCTCAAGCTCAGCTTGCCCTTCTTCCTGAATCTCATTACCCCTTTCATTGAGGCGATTCTTAGGAATATCTTACCCCCAACCTCAAATTCCAAATCATGAAGGTGAACATCCGCGTAATTCTTCTGCCAACTCTGAGCTGATTTAATCCTATCCCTAATCAATCTGAGCTTCTCAGAAGCTTGTTATAAGAGTTTGGGCCCCAATACCTGTTGTTCACCAACCTCATCCCAATACAGAGGAGACCGATACCTCCAACCATATAATGCCTCGAACGGTGCCATCCCGATACTAGATTGGAGGCTATCGTTGTAGGCGAATTCCACTAATGGTAGAAACTAAATCCAATTATTGTCGAAATCTAACACGCAAGCCCGTAACATATCCTCCATGATCTGTATCATCCTCTCTAACTGTTCGTCAGTCTGGGGGTGGAATGTTGTATTGAATGTAAGCTTCATCCCCAGTGCTTCCTGTAAGCTTTTCCAAAATCGAGAAGTGAACCTCGGGTCTCGATCTGAAACAATGGATATCGACACCCCGTGCATTCTAACTATCTCATGCACATACAAATCTACTAACCTACACAAAGAGTAGTTAACCTTCATCGGTATAAAGTGAGTAGATTTAGTCAACCTGTCCACAATCACCCAGATTGCATTCTGCCTGTGGAGACAAAGTCCATGGTGATGTGCTCCCATTTCCACTCCAGAATACTCAATGGATGCAATGGCCCTACTTGCCTCTGATGGTCAATTTTCACCTTCTAACACATTAGATATTGCTTCACAAATCGAGCAATCTCCCTTTTCATACCACTCCACCAGAAAGATTTGCGCAAATCACAATACATCTTTGTACTACCCAGATGTACCATATACATAGAATGATGTCCCTCTTCTAGGATTGTCCTCCTTATCCCCTCGTCTTTTGGGATGTACAGTCTGTTTTCGAACCTTAATACACCTCCCTCGAAGATGTTAAAATCTGTAGCTAGCCCCTATTGCACCTTCTCTATAACCTCTACTAACTCTGCATCATTAGCCTATGCGACTTTAATCTTCTCTAATAATGTCAATTGGATCACCAAGCTAGCAATGAAAGCCTGGTGATTACCATCCACCAACTCCATGCCAAGACTTTCCAGATCCCATCTAATATGATGCTGACCTACTACTGCAGATATTGACGTGTGCTCTGACTTCCAACTCAACGCATTGGCTACCACGTTACCCTTCCTCGGGGTGATTGATAATGTGCAATCATTGTCCTTGATCAATTCAAGCCACCTTCTCTGCCTCATCTTCAATTTCTTCTTTGTGAAAAGTAAGTATTTGAAGCACTTGTGGTTCGTGAAGATCTCACATTGTTCACCATATAAGTAGTGTCTTCAGATCTTCAATGCATATACTACTGCCGCCAACTCGAGATCATGCGTAGGGTAATTCTTCTCGTACTCCTTGAGTTGCCAAGAAGCATAAGCAATTACTTTCCCTTATTACATCAGCACACATCCCAAAACCTTCAATGATGCATCACTGTAAATCATAAAACCACTATCCCCAAATGGGATGGTTAAAACCGGAGCAGTGACTAGTCAGTGTTTCAACTGTTGGAAACTTTGCTCGCACTCGTTAGTCCAATCAAATATCACATCCTTCCTCATTAACCATGTGAGAGGGCCAAATAACTTAGCGAATCCCTCCATGAACTGCCCGTAATACCCAGCCAGTCCTAGAAAACTCCGAACATCCTGCACACTCTTCGGTTTCACCTAGTCAACCACTGCTTCTATCTTACCAGGATCAATTGAGATACCACCCTTCGACACGACATGGCCTAGAAACGTGACCAGATTCGGCCATAACTCGCATTTCTTCAACTTAGCATACAACTTCTTCTCTCGTGGTACCTAAAGTATCAACCTCAGATGATTTTCATGCTCTTACAAACTCTTAGAATATACCAGAATATCGTGGATGAATACCACTACAAAATGATCTATGTATTCGTGGAAAACCCTATTCATTAGGTCTATAAGTACTACCGGGGCATTAGTAAACCCAAATGGCATGACCAAAAACTCGTAGTGACCATATCTGCTTTGGCAAGCAGTCTTCGCAACATCCTCCATCCTAACCCTCACCTGATGATACCCCGATCGTTGATCAATCTTCAAAAAGGCCTGTGTTCCCTGCAACTAGTCAAACAAATCATTTATACGAGGCAACTCGTATTGGTTCTTCACTTTTACCATGTTGATATCATGGTAATCAATGCACATTCGCATTGACCCATCCTTCTTCTTCATGAACAATATTGGAGCTCCCTAGAGAAAAACACTATGTCTGATAAGCCTTTATCCAATAGTTCTTGCAACTACTTGTTCAACTCTCTAAGTTCAGTTGGAGCCATTCAGTATGGATCTTTAGAAATCGGTGCCTTGCTTCAAAGCAGATCAATAGCGAACTCCACCTCCCGAACAGGAGGTAAACCGGATAAGTCTTTCAAGAATACATCTGGAAATTCATTAACCACTCAGATATCTTCGAGTTTCAGATCATCCCGAGGTGGTTCCTTCACATAAGCTAGAAACCCCTGAAAACAATCCAAAAGTAACCTTCTCGCTTATATAGCTGATAGAATCTGTGGCATCGAACGCACACACGATCCCACGAACTTGTACTCCTGCTCCCAAGGGGGTCTGAACACTACCACCTTCCTACGACATAAGTAGAGAATAACCAATCCATCCCCAGTATGATGTCAAATCCACATATGTCGTACACTACTAGGTTCCCCTGTAGTAGCCTTCCCTCAATAACCACCGGGCAGTTTCCCAACATCTTACTACAAATCGTTACACTCCCAGTTGGTGTAGCCACAAACAACCACTCATCCATCACTTGGGTTTCAACCCCACACAGTTTTACAAAACTTGCAGATATAAAAGAATGGGTTGCTCCCGAATCAAATAAGACAACAGCTTTACTCAAAAGTAGTAACATGGTACCTGTCACCATGTTTCCAGCATGTCCCGCATCTGCTAGAGTAAAAGAGTACACCCTTGCTGGGGTCGTGTTTTCCTAATAGTTTCCCAAAGGCATCTAATTACTTCCATGGTTCTGGCTTTATGCAGGCATATCGCTCCTCTGTGCCTAACAGTTTCGGGATATGTGGCCTGATTTGCCACAGTTGTCGCAGTTACCCCAGAATAGTTGGCATTCAACATCTTGCCATTTATGGCACCTGGTGCATTGCGTGAGAGATGGATCCCCCTGAGGACCCTGCTGTTCGGTATTCTGGTGATTACTCGAACCATAATTCTTATTCTTCCACTCTCCTTGTTGAGAACTGAGAACTAGAAGATATTAGCCTCTTCCTCTATTCTTGTACCACCTTATCCCCTTGGAGGTCAACCTAAACTATGGTGGCTTTATCCATCAGGAAGGAAAACTCTCGAATCTACGGCATACCCACAAGCCTACAGATGTCCTTCCTTAGACCCTTCTCGAACCTCCGAGTCTTCTCATACTCTGATGAGATCAAACACAACGTGAAACAAGATAGCTCAATATATCTAGTAGCATATCTCTACATCATCAGGTTACTATGAGTCAGGCTCGAGAACTCATCAGCCTTCACATCACAAGTAGAAGACAGGAAGTATCGCTCAAAAAATACCTCCTTGAAGCGGCTCCAAGTCATACCAGATGGACCAGCTCTCTACTACTTAAGCAGACTCACAACCGTCCACCATATTTCAGCTCCTCTTGCCAGCTGAAAAGTAGAATAGAGAACCTTCTGCTGATCAGTGCAGTGTAGAATTTCCAATATCTTCTCGGTCTTCTGCACCAATTCTCTACAACTATCGGATCGGGTCCTCCCGTAAACGTCGGAGGGTGCATGTGGGTGAACCTCTCTATGGTACAACCCGTGGCAGTAGGAGAATGCTTATGTATCCTAACACTTCACCAGATCTCTCGCATGACCTGCCTCATCAAACCCCAAAGCACAAAAGGAGACTCATCACTCACAGTCCCCTCAGAACCACTTTCCAAGTTGTTATCCTTGCGCTCCATTCTGAAAATAGGATAAGAATCGGTTATAATTCTTATATCATACATAGTTAACACAATCATTGGAAGCTAATCATGTTAACTTCAACTCTCACGGGTCCAGGTTTGTCCTACTACACTGACACAAAACCATTAATGGTCTGCCATGATTTTACTGAAATTGTCATTCCAGAAAAAACACAGAACACCGCGAATGAGTCCTCATCTAGCTACAAGACAACCTTCGACCTACTCTACCCATTTCCTACATCCTATACTCTGGTATGTACACATATTCATGCCTAACCAGGTCTACAAGACTTAACAACCTGGTTTTGCTTTAATACCAATTGTCACGCCCCAAACCCGCATATGGGCCCCAAGTGTGAATTTAGTATCGTAACCTATCTCTATATCATTTAAAACATACATGATACTGCACTGAATGAGGGTCTGACCCCGTGGGGTACATGTATACCCTATACACATTCACATACACATACACATACGTACACATTACATACGCAGTGAAAATGTTCTTTCTAATACATATAATGTACCATACCAGAGTCTATACATAACTAGATTTTACGCTCGAAAATACAGTACGTACCCCAAGTGTCTACAAAACCCAACAATAACAACCCGATTACAAAATTCGTACTTACACAAGTACTATACGCAACTAACCAACAACCACACTTCTATTATGCTAGGATGCTTGTGATGGCTACTCGAAGGACCTGAAAAACATTTGTATATTCAGGCTGAGACACCTCTTAGTAAGGAAGAAAGCAGGTTATAATAGTGTGTGACATACAAGTGTTATTTCGACATAAAACATAACACGATACAGTTCCATTATTTTCACAATCCAGTTCCAGTACATACGATACAAAACATACAATCAGTGTCGTCACACTCTTTGATCGAAACTGGTCGAATTACACTGAGCACCTGATACCCTGCAATAACCGAAGCCCTACAGTGATATCTTTGCTAATACGGTGTCCACTCACACCCATCAGTGACCAACCAGAATAAACAGGCGATATTTCACACCCTTGGATATAGAGCCGGACACTCTCGCCCACAGTATTTAGCTGAGACATGGCATTTGCCTATGGTAATTAGCCGAGATGTGGCAAATTTCACAAAACCTAGAACAATTTCGGAACTCATGTTCCTATACCCCTCAGCTTACGGTAATTCGCCGTCACAGCTGTTTTACAAAACCTAGAATACTTACATACAACAGTTCATTCCACACTTATTTGGTATACAAAAAATCATATCGTTTTAATTTCGAGAATACAGTTTAATAAAAATTCAGGTATGGTCATCTCAATATCACAGTTTTATACAACATACGATTTTCCAACAAAAATAGAGATGATACCCGAACCCCTAACTTTTCCCAAAACAATAACCCAAAAATCCTGTATTTTCACCCAATAGATTTTCCCAAATAAGTAGCCAAATCATACATACAATTGTAAACTGCATGTTTACCGATTCCGATTAAAAAAATAACTGATATAAACAGAATCCTTTTACCTTAACCCAAAAACCAAAACACGAGCTCAACGACTCCAAAACTATGAACTAAGGTACCAAAACCTAAACAATGAAGAACAATACTTCCTTACAATACTATTCTCTACAGATCTACCAAAATGAAAACAAAATCGGACCCTTACCTCGATTTTGGGTCAAAACCTGAAAATCCTCGAAATGAAATTCCGATCCGCTATACTTGAAGATATTCTCCTCCTAATCCACGTAGCGATGTCGGATCATTGATTTTAGCAACAGACGACCCGAAATTAGAGAAAGAGAGAGAGAGAGAGAGAGAGAGAGAGAGAGAGAGAGAGAGAGAGAGAGAGAGAGAGAGAGAGAGAGAGAGAGAGAGGGAGAGAGAGGGAGAGTTCGGGTTCTAGAGAGAGAGAGAGAGAGAGAGAGAGAGAGAGGTTTTTGGTTTCTTAACCTTGAAGTGATGGAAAATTCAACTTGTAGACCTTTAACCTAGCCAGACTTGTCGACGAGACGGCGTCCTTATCAACAGGCCATAGAAGGAAGTTCATCGACGCCAAAGTGGCCTCATCGACGAGCATGATATTTCAGCATTTCCCAAAATCCCTCAGTATCTCCTCATCGACGGGCTACTAAATCTCGTCACCAAGTTGCACAAAAGACTTCATCGACGAGAAAAGGAGCCTCGCCGACGAGCCTTGTTGATTTTTACCTTTTTTTAATTTTCCTTCTCTTTTCTTATTTATTTAACACACCTATCTCGGGTTGGGTTCTTACAAAATTGACGATCGGACACCACCAGAAGGTCCCAAGTTCGATTGTTGTCATGTTGGCTGAAGCAGATTTTTAATTTTGGTTTCCTAGACACCACTCCAAGGCTAGGGTGAGGATAGTTGAATTATATCCATTATTTATTTTTAAAGTTTAATTAGCTATTGGGAGTGTGTGAGCTTAGAAAATATTAAAATAATTATTATTTTGGGAATTGAATTGATTAATTTGGTGAAAATGTGAATTTCAGGGTTTTGAGTTTTGTATGCCGCGGGTGTGGGATTGAGTATTTTAGTAGACCTCTCAACAAGCTAGGTAAAGGGAATTAAATTATGTTAGAAGTTTTGAAAATTAAAGGATTAAATCCAAGTATGACATGAAAATAATATATATGTGAATTTGCTAACTTATCGGGTATATATATATATATGTAAAATGGTAGTTTTGGAAATATTCAATGTTTTACTGGATAATTATGATGTGGTTAAATATTATTGAAAAATTGTGTGGCATGAGAAATAATTTTGATTACTGAAAAATAAATCTGCGAATATTTTATATGAGGGAATGGAGTTTTTGTTGGGATATAAACATGATATGAGTAATATACTGATATGTTTGAGATAGATATGTTGAAATGAGATTTATAAAAACATGTTTTTATCAGACATGATATAATAATATGTCATATACACAGTCATGATAGTTTTATATTGATAAATATGGTGAACAACCACGAGTTATAGACGAGATGTGTTACATATGGATACTCATGTGCTTGGACATGTTTATGAGAAATGAAAGCTTTTGCAAAATTAGATCTTTATGTAAAATGAGTGATGGAAATGAGAACCCGATTGATTAATGATATGAGAGCATGATACCATTGCTAGTGATTAAATTAGTGCAACCACACAGATCGGGAAGTGTGTAGGTATTGGAAGTTGATTGGGCATTTCGAGAGATGTTGACTGCCCTTGGGTCTGGAGCAGGCTACGGTGGGCCAATCGTACTACAAACGAGGTATTCCGACTTAACCTGGTAGGCCAACCAGGGTTAAGTCCTGCCTTCGGGTTGCACAACCTAGTCATGTGGGGTTATTACATTACGATGAGATGGATGGTTATTAACCTCGATTAGGGATGCCAAGATGGAGGAGTTCCTCAATTTAACTCAAGGCTATTTGACAGTGCCATAGTAAGTTGCCAAATTCGTGGAATTATCGCGTTTTGCTCCCTTCATGATACCTGATGAATTCAGGAAGGCCTAGAGATTTATGAGCAGGTGGCACTATCGAAGATACGAGATTTTTCTGAACTAGTGGATAGAGCCACCATAGCCGAAGCCAGTCGATAGAGGGGTATGGGAGGATAGAGTTAGAGGTCTACGCTTCCTAGTTTTCAGGCGAGCACTAGGTGTGGGCCAGTGACAGGTAGAGGGATACCGAGTTCCTCAAGGCAGAATATTTGATTCTAAAATTTGGTTATGTATTGAAGTAATGGATTTGAATACTAAATTGCTGAGTATTATGACTGAGTTTAATCTTGTGAAATAAATTATTCTATTAAAGTAAAATTATAGAGTACCTAAGATAAATTTCTAAAATTAATATTGTCTTTCATATATATATATATTGAAAATAAAATCTAATTTGTAATTTTTTTCCATTGAAGTACTGAAAGTTGAATTGATAACATCATCTTTGCATTATGCTAATTATTGGTAAGGTGGTTGATAATAATTGTGTTGTTGGTTGGATAGTGTGGTTGTAATCAACTTAGATTGTAAATGGTTATACTAGACTAAAATTTTTGTAAAGAAAATTTTAAAACCCAACTCAGCCCCCCTCTTGGGATTACACCTTTATTCTCAACGTGGATAATCCATTCGACATTCACAAACCCATTTCTCTTGAAAATGAAATCCCTATTGTGGAACCTCCTCAAGAGGAATCTCCTGAAGAGAAAACTCTTGAAGTGACATCCCTTCAAAAGGGATACGTACCTGAAAATAATAATGAGATCTTAATTCATTACACAGGAGAAATATAGGATGAAAATAAAGTTATTGTCAACAACACATTTGTATATGCAGTAGCTACTGACATTACTAGAAGTAATGAGGGTTCTGAACCTAAATCTGTTAATGAATATCGACATAGAAGTAATTGGCCAAAATGGAAAGAGGCTATCACATCAGAATTAAACTCTCTATCAAAAAGAGAAGTTTTTGGACATGTAGTCCAGACACTAGAAGATGTCCAACTCGTTGGATACAAATGGGTATTTGTGTGCAAGCGAAATAAAAATAATGAAATTACTTGATATAAAACAAGACTTGTGGCACAAGGTGTAACGACCTGCTTATTTTACCATATTTTTTTATTAATAATAATATCAAATATAATAATTCTGGCTAATTATAATCCACCTGGACCCAAAGGTACTAGGGGTATACCTTAAATACAGTGCTGATACCTAAGCAGCAGGAAACGTAAAATCATATGCATATCAAACTATCCAACCAAAACAATACCAGAGTTTACCACAACCATCATATGAATATACATATCCCAAAGTATCCAAAAAGAGTCGTAGGGTCGCTACCCAAAAATCCGTCTGACCCTAGCAAGTACTTACCCTTCAAGTAGGGTAGAACAACTGAACTCTAATGCTGTGGAGCCTTATCTGCTCTTCTATCTAGGGCTTCTGAAAAGTTTATATAATTGGGATGAGACACCTCTCAGTAAGGGAAATAAACTAATACCTGTGTGTGGCAACATGAGTAATTTCGTGTTATACATATAACAGTACATAAACATACTTGATAAAACTCTCTGTATCATATATGGGAAAACATATATAATCATGTATTTTCATATGTATAAATCATCTCATATAACAATACATAGAAAGCATCTTAGATGGTTAGCTAGCTGGTGTCATGTCTTACCCCCACACGACTGGGTTGTGCGCCCTGAAGGCAGGACTCGACAATGGTTGATCGACCACTGCTGAGTCAAAAGCAAAAGTCTGTAAGTACGATGGGTCTGCGCCTCCTGGATCGTACACCAGAGGGATGCCTGCACTACAATAAACCCCATCAATTGCCAATCTCCCACTTCCCCGTACGACAAGCAGTAGCACTAACATAATCATGATTGAGATCACATGGCTACGGTACCGTGCTTCGTGAAAGCCTTAACCAAGCCAATCAGGTTCTGATAATATATAACATACTTCAAAATAATGATATATGGCTATATATAATCATATCATATCTGTCATGTTAATATTTTCATATAATTTTGCGTAACATATCAGAAAAATCTTTGGCCCTTACGCTGGTATTTTGTATTTTATAAATCACGGACCATACGCTGGTATTGCATATCGTAAAACCTTCGGCCTGTATGCCGACATATCATATAAAAACCTTAACCCGTATGCTGATATATCATATAAACAGATTGGCCCATACGCCGGTATATCACATAACAATCCTCAGCTTGTATCATTTAACATTTTCCTGATAGTAGTAAAAACATACTTATTTTGTAAACATAATATTTCATGGTAAATTATACTCATGCCACACAAAATAAGTATTATTTATATTTAAATCATATCCTTGTTCACAGCAGTATTTCCCAAACATAATACTGCAAAATACTTATTTTCTTAAAATTATATGTTGTAAAATAATAAATATATTTCCATGAAAAGACTGACTTAATTTATCCCCTTACATGACTTCTGAAAAGCCCCTTCAAAGTCTAGTCTTACACCCGCAGGGTTCCTCGTTCAACACCCTGAAAAAAATATCCCCGTGAACAAAACTTTAGTATTTTTTCGAGTACTACATTTCTTACAATTGTAGGAAAGCCAAATAGCAAATAAGAAGAAGCCTTACCTTGAATTTGGGATGAATATCTAAGTTAACCCTACCAACGATCCACTCTAGTAGACTTGAAAATAATTTTCCTAGGAGTGTTGTGGTGGCCTCGGATCATTGAATCGGAAAGAATCTGTCCTCAAATCTTAGAGAGAAGGGGGAAGGGGTGAATAGGAGAGAGAGAGAGAGAGAGAGAGAGAGAGAGAGAGAGAGAGAGAGAGAGAGAGAGAAGGGTTCCTGCGCGTAATTTTGCGAAAAATTTCAAGTTTAGGCTATTTATACATCTGCACTCATCAACGAGCCATCTCACTTCGTTGACGAGGCCATGAAGGAAGTTCGTCGATGAATGCTTACTCCTCGTCAATGAAATTCATAACTGAGATATAGCCCCTTGGTATCTTTTTGTCGATGAGACACGTGTCCCCATCGACGATCCTAATAAGCCACTTCATTGACGAATGTGCTGTGTTTTTTGACGAGACCCTGTTTAAATCCCAAGTTCAATTTCCTTCTCTCTCCTTTCCTTATTATTTAAATACCATAATTCTTTGGGTTAGTACATTCTCCCTTCCTTATAAAAATTTCGTCCTCGAAATTTTCTATCCATGCGATTCATCATCCCTTAAAAGCAAACAGTCTACTTATTTTATTACTTACCCTCACTTATGGAGGAGGAATACCGTGGTTACATTCAGAGTTCCGGGAGATTACATATACAAAATAAAAATTCTCCCAAAACCAAAAGACTACGTACTAACTAAACTATTACATATACGGACTATCCTGCAAAATAATATTACATAATCTTCCACTTATCTAATTACAACTGGGCTCCACTAAACAAATGTGTATGCTTCTGCCTTATCTATTCCTCGAGCTCCGAAGACGCTTTTTCTAATGCATGATTTCTCCACATAATTTTTACTAGAGGAATTTTCTTATTACGTAATTCTTGTTCTTTTCTGTCCAGAATCTGTACTGGTACCTCCTCATAAACTAGTGAATCATTGAGTCATTATAACTGATTATGTGAGAAGGGTTGGAGACAAATTTCCTCAACATGGAAACGTGGAATACGTCGTGTATCTTGGACAACATAGGTGGTAAAGCTAACCAGTAGGCAATCGGCCCCACTTTCTCTAGAATCTCAAACGAGCCAATGAACCTAGGGTTAAGTTTACCTTTCTTCCCAAATCTTATAACCCCTTACAATGGAGCTATTTTTAAAAACACATGGTCACCGATATCAAACTCCAACTTCCTGCGGCGGTTATCGGCGTAACTTTTCTGTCGGCTTTAAGCTACACTGATTCTGTCTTTGATAAGCCGAACCTTATCATATGCTTGTTGTACTAACTTTAACCCCACAACTCACTGCTCACCCATCTCATCCAAATATAAAGGAGAATGACATCTCCTACCATAGAGCGCCTCAAACGGTGCCATGCAATTGCTAGCTTGGTAAATGTTATTGTACGTTAACTCCACTAGCGGCATAAACTGGGTCCAACTACCCCCAAAGTCGAGCACGCATACTCGAAGCATATCTTCTAATATCTGAATCCTCCTCTCAGTCTGCCCGTCTGACTTAGGATGGAATGTCATGCTAAAAGATAACTGAGACCCTAGAGCTCCTTGCCAGCTTCTCCAAAATCGTGACGTGAAACATGGGTCCCGATCTGACACTATAGACACTGGCACTCCGAGAAAATGAACTATATCCTGAATATAAATCTTTGCCAAGCGGTTAAGGGAGTAGCTGATCTTGATAGGAAGGTGAGAACTAAGGTGTAGTCCCAAGAGGGGGGGGGTGAATTATTTTTTGTTGACTCTATGAGTCCAATCCGATTTTGATAATGACAAATCACTTGGTATTTGATCTGTGCATTGAGTTTGTGAACATGACTTATATTAAGCATGTATAGAAGGATAACGAGTCATGGAAGCCTTAAAAAGTAAAGTTTACAAATTTTGGCAAGATCCATGCAACTTAGAGAGTACGAGAATTAAGATGCAAGCGGCAAAGTTTAAGAACATCTTGGGAATGGGTACTTAGACCACATGTATTTATATTTTCGTATGATTTAATTTAAGACTCAACATAACTTAGAAAGACTTTAGGATTCATGCATTTCATGTATATCATTAGGGGACTTTCATGGACTTCAAAAAAAAAAAAAAACTTTTAAAATCATGGAAAATATGTTTTATAAAAGACCCAAGAATGACAGCAAAGCAGAATTTTAAATTAGAAAATAAAAATTCAGAAAATGGGGCCTTCAGTTGACTGAAATCGACTTCAGTCGTCTAAAAAATTTCCTCAGATATTTGAAGAATAAGCTCGGTCGACTGAAGATTTATGTGGGAAAAACAAAAACTGGCAGAAGCACTTCGGTCGCCTGAACTTGACACTTCGGACGTCTGAACTTGACACTTCGGTCGTTTGAACTTGACCTCGGTCGTCTGACCCTGTGTCTAGGCTATTTTTTCGAAGGATAAAAGTGACTTTGGTTGTCTGGACCCTCGGCCTCAGTCATCTGAACTTGTGGGAAAGATTAAAAATTTAATTTTTATTGAGCAAACACCTCGAGATATCTTTTGATCCAATGGTTGAAATCAATTCTAAGGGTAAGACACTATATATGCTGAATATCAAAACCTAGTTTGCATGCCAAGAAAAACAAGAAGAAAAAAGAGCACCGTTCGGAAAGCGAATTGAAAACGTTAAGCATTTTGCTATACGATTGCCTACACTTCAACTTACTCTTATCAAGCTTGGGCAAATCTACTTCGGAAATCAAAAGGGTTTGATTCACACAACTTTATTTGATCTTGGTATTGAGGTTTGTTTGATTCATTTAGTTTTTCCCAAGAGATTCTCATATCAACATTTGCTATTGAATATTTTTAGAGAAGTTTGATATTGAGTCTTTTCATATTCACATAAAGATTTTTTTACTAGTTGAATACTTGAGAAAGTTTTTATTTGACCATTGTTTAAAGAGTAATCATTCAAGTGTTTCCAAAGTTAAAGGCAGGATAGTTTGGTTACTTCTAAACTAGTTGATTAGATATCCTAAGAAGTGCATAACTAGATCAAAACATATTGAAGGATATTTTCTGAAAATCATATTTTAAGTATTTGATACTTGGTATTCTCATCACATATTCTGAAAATCATATTTTAAGTATTTGATACTTGGTATTCTCATCACATATATATACATACTACCAAGATCGCATTGAGATCGAACTCTTGAGAGAAATATTGTTTTGACAAAGTGTGTGTCAAATCTTTGCAATATAAAAAGTTATCTTTATATTGAAAGATCTAACCTAGGATCTCCAAAGCATTGTTTTTATACAAACATTTTTGGGAGCACTGATAAAAAGGGGTTTGTGTGTTAAAGCATATCATACATAAACGATTATATTGTTTCATACATTCTAAGCTTCAGATTTTATAATATGTTAATATATTAGGAATTTGAATTTTACTCACGAGATTTTGTTTGGAAGCATTTATGAGTGTTTTTACAAATTCTATTGTATACACGGTTTGGTGTGTGAATTGGGATTTGAGGAGGGAGTTGTATCTCTTGTAAGCAGCGGAGTAGGAAGGAGTTGTACCTCTTGTAAGTAGCGAATTGTAAGGGAAGCTCCGCCCCAATTTACGGAGCAAGGATTTAGTGAAATCCTTGAGTTGTTGCTCAAGGCAAGGACATAGACCAAGTTGGCTGAACCTTGTAAAAATCGCGTTTATCTTCTCTCTTCCCTTTACTATTAACTTTCAGCGCTATATTTAAATTGTACGTGTTGCATGTGTGGGTGGAATAACATTGCACACAATTAATTGGGTAATTAAGAACTCATTGGTAAATTGAATTTGCTTTTGTTATAAATCCCTAAAATTGGTTTGCTAAATATACAAGTAGGGATTAAGAGGTAAATAGAGTCAAAGAATTTAAAAATACCCAAATCACCCCCTCTCTTGGGATTACACCTAACTCAACAATTTGTATCAGAGTGGGTTTACATAGACTTAATAGTTTATTTGTAAAAAGTTCACATGACACATATCAATGTAACTCCATTCAGTGAGGGACACTCATCCACTAGACCACCAATTTTCTGTGGTGTAAATTACACCTATTGGAAACGTAGGATGAGCATATACCTACTAAACGTAGATTGGAAGGTTTGGAAAATAGTGACTAAGGGAAATCACATTCCCATGAAAGTAAATGATAAGATTAATGTACCTAAAACTGAAGATGAATATACTAAAGAGGATTGGAAGTCAGTACAAAGCAATGCCATTGCCATGAACTTACTTTTCTATGCATTAGATGTCAATGAATTTAATAGGGTAATGACATGTAACTCAACTAAAGAGATTTAGGAAAAATTAAAAGTTACATATAAAGGCACTAAGGAAGTCCAGGATAGTAGGATAGACACGCTCACTAGTTAATATGAAGCATTTAAAATGACTACTAATGAATCCATATAATCCATGTACACTAGATTCACTCACATCATTAACTTTTTAAATGCTCTTGGAAAACTTACCCTACTTATGAGTTGATCAGGAAAATACTTAGGGGATTACCTCCAGTGTGGGAAGCGGAAGCTACGACAATAGTAGAAGAGAGAAATCTCAAGGAGATGTAGGTGGACGAACTCATTAGATCGCTCATCACCTATGAGATGGCAATAAACGAGAGGAAAAATGAACAAAGTAAAGCAAAGAAGGTCACTGCACTTAAGGCATTATCAAGCTAGTCAAGTGAAGGAAGTGATTCTGAAATGGATGATGACATGGCCTTGGTAACAAAGAAGTTCGGGAAGTTATTGAAGAAGAACAAGAAGTTCAATAGAAAATTTTGAACCTCTAAATCGGAAAGAGGAGAGTCTAGCATGAAGAAAAAGAAGGAGGATCCACCAACATGCTACAACAGCCGAGAAGTTGGACACATCAAGCCTGAGTGACCCAAACTTGTGAAAGCCTCAAAGAAAAAGAAGAAGGTGCTAAAAGTTAGTTGGGATACTCACAACACTAGCGGTTCAGAATCTGAATCCAGCGACGATGAGATTGCCAATCTGTGTCTAATGGCACAAGATGACCTTGAGGTACAATCATCATTTTCATCATCTTCGTATTATTCTAGTGATTTTGAAAATGAAAATGACTTGATTTCATATGATGAATTGAAACAAGAATACCTATGCTCTATTAAAATGCTTGAGAAGAAAAAAAAAAAGAAAATTTCTGAGTTAAAAAGTAAAGTCAAAGAACTTTCAAGGTTAATTGAACGCCAATATGAATCTCATGCATCTTTTATAAAAGATAAAGATTTGAAAATTGAGGAGTTAAAGATAAATCTGAAATTATTTGTAAGTTTACTGAGGAACAGAACAATTTTGAAAAACTCCTAGGATCTCAAAGAATTCCCTAGAAAAGGAAGGGCTTGACCTTAATGAGAAGGAAAGTCTAAAGAATAGACACCTCTACATGGGTTATTTTAGAAGAGAGTCAAAGTCATATGTTCCAACTAAGAATTATTATAGAAATACTACATGCTTTAAATGTAGAAGGTTGGGTCACATACAATTCGACTGTTCTTTCAAAAATAAAGATGTAAAAATTAAGAAAGTATGGACGGTCAAAGGTCAATCTAGCACTAACCCCCCTGGACCCAAGAAAATCTGGGTACCAAAACTAGTTGTTTGATTGTGTCTTACATATATGCTTAAGATCAGCATCCTCAAAAGATAAATGGTATATGGATAGCGGATGCTCACATCACATGACTGGGGATAAAGCGAAGTTCACTTCCATCATACCCAAGGATGAAAGGTTTTTTACTTCTGGAGATAATGCTAACGGAAGGATCACAAGTGTAGGTAAAGTCAATAATGATTCCTCACTCATTATAGATGATGTTTTATTAGTTGAAGGTTTAGAACACAACTTATTGAGCATAAGACAACTTTGTGATAAAGGTTACAAAGTGTCTTTTGAAGATGACAAGTGCATAGTTGAACACAAAACTGATAATAAGATATTATTCATGACTGAAGGTCATGAAAACGTATACACCACAAGCTTAGATAACCTAACTTCATAAAGTGTGACATGCTTATCTGCTATGAACGAAATTAGCTAGATTTGGCATAGGAGATTAGGACACGCAAATATGGATTTAATCTCAAAATTTGTTATGAAAGAATTAGTTAAGTGGCTGCCTAAGACTAAATTTGTGAAAGATAAAATCTGTGATGCATGCCAACTGGGAAAACAAGTAAGAACAAGCTTTAAGAAGAAGACAAAATCTCCACTACTAGGCCACTCCAAATGCTAAACTTAGACTTATTTGATCCTAACCCAATTCAAAGCTTAGGAGGAAAATCAAACGCCTTTGTCATAGTTGATGACTTTTCAAGATATACATGGGTTCTATTCTTAGGCCACAAAGATGAAACAAGTGAAAAATTCATAAACCTGTGCAAGAAAATCCAAAATGAAAAGGGATATACAATCGCTAAAATTAGAAGTGATAGGGGTAGAGAATTCAAAAATCAGTGGAAGACTATTGTAATTCATTAGGAATTGCCCATAAGTTTTCAGCTCCTAGAACACCACAATAGAATGGTGTAGTTGAAAGGAAGAATATGTATGTACAAGAAATGGCCAGAAGTATGCTTAACGAACACAAATTACCTTAGTGTTTTTGGGTTGAGGAAGTGAATATCGCCTGTTATGTTCTAAACAGAGTATTAATCAGACCATCACTTAATAAGACCCCTTACGAATTATGGAATGGTAATAGACCAAACATATCATATTTTCAAGTCTTTGGCTGTAAGTGTTTTGTGCTTAGAGACAGTGAGCATTTAGGAAAATTCGATGTGAAATCTGATGAAGGTATCTTCCTAGGGTATGCCTTAGATAGTAAAGCCTATAGAGTATATACAAAATGAACATTGATGGTCATAGAATCTATTCATGTAGTGTTCGATGAGTCAAATCCCTTCTCCAAAAGAACTGATGAAGATGAAATTGAATTAAACAAGGAATTTGAAGAACTATCAATTGAGAATGATTCATAAAAGAAAAATGAACTTAAGGAACCATCTATTGAAATTGATCAAACTGAAAATGAGGTTAATGAACCACCTAGAGAATGGAAATATATAAAGAATCATCCCATTGATCAAATAATAGAAACCATTACGTGGAGTAGCCACTCGCTCCTCTTTTAGGGACATGATTAGTCATTTTGCATTTCTATCTCAAGATGAACCTAGAAATGTGTCTATAGAGGATGAATCATGGGTGTTGTCTATGCAAGAAGAGTTAAATCAATTTGAGAAAAGTAAAGTATGGACACTAGTTCCTAGACCTAAGGAATTGTTTTGTAATCGAGATTGATGTCTTGTATTATCACACTTCGTAGGAATCGTTTTATAATCTAGATTGAAGTCTTTTAATTGTTGTTGCATGTATAGTATTTGTGCACAATAACTTCCAATTGCTACATATTCAGCTTCGGCGGTTAATAAAACTATTGAGTTTTGTTTCTTCGAGAACCATGACACTAAGGATTGTCTTAGGAAGTGACATGTGCCACTTGTACTCTTTCTATTAACCTTACATCAGCATCAGACTAACTTATCATATTAAAATCAGTATCTTTTGGGTATCATAAACCTAGATCAAGTGTTCCTAGTAAGTACCTAAGTATCCTTTTAACGGCTGTTAAATGAGATTCCTTAGGTGCTGATTGGAACCTAGCACATATACACACACTAAACATAATATCGGGTATACTAGCAGTTAGATATAGTAAACTACCAATAATTCCTCTATAGTGTGTTATGTCTACTTGTTTTCCTTTTTCATCTCTATCAAGACTTGTGGATGTACTCATCGGAGTTCCTATGGGTTTACTTTGTTCCATATCAAACTTTTTAAGAATATCTTTGATGTATTTTGTTCGATTTATAAAAGTCCCATGTTTAGCTTGTTTAATTTGAAGTCCTAGGAAATAATTTAACTCCTCCATCATACTCATTTCAAATTCATGTTGCATACTTGTGGCAAAGTCTTTACATAGAATTTCATTTGTAGCCCCAAATATGATGTCATCCACATATATTTGGACAATTAGCATGTCTTTATTTTTGTTTTTGATGAATAAGGTGCTATCAACCTTTCCTCTTAAGAATTCATTTTTAAGTAAAAATTTACTTAGCCTATCATACTAAGCTCTAGGAGCTTGTTTCAAACCATATAAAGCTTTTGTCAACTTAAATACATGATTTGGATTTTTTACATCTTTGAAACTTGGAGGTTGTTTAACATATACTTCTTCCTTATGGGCTGCATAGGCTAATAGCATCCTGAATTCTAGCTACGGGAGCAAATGTTTCATTGTAATCAATTCCTTCTTCTTGATTATATCCTTGTGCTACTAGTATGGCTTTATTTCTTACAACTACTCCACTTTCATCTTTTTTATTTATGAACACCCATTTAGTTCCTATGATTGATTTATCTTTGGGTTTAGGTATAAGCTCCCACACTTGACTTCTTTCAAATTGATTTAGCTCTTCTTGCATAGCTATAATCCATGAATCATCTTTTAAAGCTTCTTCAATGTTTTTGGGTTCCTCTTGAGACAAAAAAGCATAATGGTTGCAAATATTTTTCAATGAGGCTCTAGTAGTTATGTCTTTTGATGTTTCACCAAGAATTCGTTCTTTTGGGTGACTTTTAGCATATCTCCATTCTTTAGATAGTTCTGAATTTTCTAAAATGTTTTCATTTGAAGCTTCTTTATTGTTTTCTTCTTTTATTTCAATGATTTCTTCTTTTTGTAAGTTGTCTTCTTTCTCATCACTCTTAGCCTTATTATCATAGTTGTTTGACTCATCAAATACTATGTGTATTGATTCAATAATTGTTAGAGTTCTTTTATTACAAACCATATAAGCTTTACTATTTGTAGAATAACTTAAAAAGATACCTTCATTAGATTTTGCATCGAACTTTCCAAGATCATCTTTAGTATTAAGAATAAAGCATTTGCATCCAAATACATGAAAGTAAGAGATATTAGGTTTCCTACCTTTCCAAAGTTCATATGGTGTTTTGTCTACACTTGTTCTTATAGATACCCTATTTATAATGTAGCATGCTATATTTACAGCTTCTGCCCAAAAATATTTAGGTAGATTATTTTCATTTAGCATTGTTCTTGTCATTTCTTGTAAAGTTCTATTTTTTCTTTCTACAATTCCATTTTGTTGTGGAGTCCTAGGAGTTGAAAATTTATGATTTATTCCTTGTTCATTACAGAATTTATCAATGTCTTTATTTTTAAATTCCCTACCTTGATCACTTCTAAAACTTGTTATCTTATAGCCTTTTTCATTTTGTAATTTCTTGCACAAGGTGATTAGCATACCACAAGCTTCATCTTTGCTTGCTAAAAATAAAACCCAAGTAAATCTAGAATAATCATCCACTATCACAAACGCGTATTATTTTCATCCTAGGCTTGATATTCTAGTTGGACCAAATAAGTCTAGGTGTAATAGTTCTAGGGGTCTTTTAGTAGATATATATTTTTTCTTTTTGAAACTTGTTTTAACTTGCTTTCCTTTTTGGCATGCATCACACATCTTGTCTTTTAAGAATTTTGTATTTGGCAATCCTTTTACAAGATTTTTCTTTGATAATTTTGATAAAAGGTCCATTCTAGCATGTCCAAATTTCCTATGCCATAGCCAACTTATTTCATTTATTGCTGTCAAACAAGTTACGTCTTGATTCACTAGATTCTCAATATTTATACAATAAACATTATTTACCCTATGAGCTATAAATAAGGTTTTATTTTCCTTAACATTTTGATAACACATTTTTCTTTCTTAAAGGTTATCTCAAAACCTTTGTCACTTAATTGACTAATACTTAAAATGTTATGTTTTTAATCCTTCAACTAATAACACATTATCAATGGTAAGAGAAGGTTCTTTACCTATTCTCCCGATGCCAATTATCTTACCTTTGGCATTGTCACCGAAGGTGACATATCCTCCATCCTATTAGAGAGGAAAACTTGGTCTTATCGCCAGTCATGTGTCTTGAACACCCGCTGTCCAAGTACCACCTATCCATTGACGGTGTTGTCCTAAAATATACCTACAATGGAGGATTTATTGTGTTAGTCTTTGGAACCTAAATTCTTTTTACTTTCTTTGTTTTGTTGTTAGTTCCATTATTAACTTTCCATTCACCTTGTACTTTAACATACTTTCTTTTTAGTGGGCAATCGAACATTATGTGTCCTTAAGTTTTGCACATATAGCAAGTAGTGTGTTTATGTTTATTGTTTGAAGAGGTGCTAACATAGTACTTGGCTTCCTTGATGAAGTATCCCATGTATAATTTCTTATTCTTTTTATTTGTTTTACCATTATATCCTATTCCTTTTTTATTTCCAAGAAGCCTTTGCTGTCCAACTATGTTTTCAAAATTTTCTTTACCTTTGGTAAAGTTATATATAATTTTCTCCTTATCTTCTACTGATTTTTTGAGTTTATTAACTTCTAAATCCTTTTAATTTAAACTATCTTTATGATTTTTTCTTAATTCTTGAGTTACTTTATTTACTTCTTCTAACTTCTCAATATAAGTGTCTTTTTCCTTTTCAATGATTTTGAATGATTCAAGTTGTTTTGATAGTTCTTTATTTTTATTTTTCAAAGTTATATTTCTTTTGGAAATTTTTATGAATCTCTTATGCAAAGAAAACAACTCAGCTTGCAATTCCTTATAGGAAGGCATGTTGTCACATGACTCATCACATGACTTATTGTAAGATTTTGTAGAGGAGTAGTAGGAGTTTACCTCTTCTTCATTCACCATGAAGCATATATTTGCCATCTCCTATCCACTTGATTCGTTTTCTGTTTCGCTTGGGCTTGAATCATCCCAACTAGCCTTCAAAGTTTCCTTTTTTTTTTTTCTTCTTTTCTTTCTTGAGCAATGGACAATTCGGTTTGATATGCCTTGGTTTCTTACAATGATAGCATATTGGAGATTCATTCTTACTTTTATTTTCTTTCGTACTTGTCTCTCCTTTTTCAGGTTTCCTTTTATTAAATTTTTTAGGAAATATTTTATTTCTTCTATAAAATATGCTTAGTATTTTAGTGGTGAATGCTAATTCATCTTCATCTAAGTCACTTGTTTCACTTTCTTTTTCACTAGAGCTATGACTAGATGCTTTTCGTGCAATGGATCTTTTATGCTTTGGTTCAGGATTCCTTTCTTTTAAGGTCATTTCATAGGTAAGGAGTGAACCTATGAGTTCATCTAAAAAGGTGGTCTTAAGGTTTCTACCTTTAATGATAGTTGTAGCTTTTGGTTCCCAAATGGAGGGAAGGCCTCTTAGAATTTTTCTAATCATTTCGTAGGTAGTATAAGTTTTTCCTAAAGCACTTAATGAATTTATTATGTGGGTATTTCTGGTGTACATACTTGATATTGTTTAATTGGAATTAATCTTGAATGCTTCATATTCTCTTCTCAACATATCTATTCTATTGTCTCTAACATCAATTGTTCCTTTATATGTTACTTCTAGTTTGTCCCAAATTTCTTTGGCCATTTTGCAAGCGATGACCCTATTAAATTCGTTAGCATCTAGAGCACAGTATAGAGCATTTATAGCACTTGAGTTGATTTGAAGCATCTTATAGTCTGAATCAGTCATATCTTTTTTCTCTTTTGGAATATGTTTTCCATCAACGATCTTGGTTGGAATAAAGTCTCCATCCATAACTACTTCCCATGCTTTCCAATCCATGTGTTAGAGATAAATTTGCATTCTCTTTTTCCAAAACGTGTAATTGTGTCCATAGAAGATTGGTGGACGGGTTGAGGATTGACCCTCACCAAAGGGTGCTACTCCTATATTAGCCATTTGATCTTTTTATAGTTTCTTGTTAAGAGTTACTATAATTAGGCTCTGATACGAATTGAAATTTATAATAGCTACCAAGAGGGGGGTGAATTGGAAGTTTTTAGATTGTTAATTTTATTATTTTTAATTTTTACTTGTTTTAATTCAAACACTAAAAGGAAAAAACAACCAATCAATTTACACCACAAAACTTAAGAATACAATTCAATAATATAAAACTTAACCAATCATTCAAGAATGATATTTCCCTTTAATATAAGTCCTGCAGCTGTTTTGCAAAACCTGTTTTGAATGAATTTGTATTGCTTTATCTCTTAACCACGATTTCCACAAATTAACCAACGTACTCCCTTGTGGGTTTCCGCAAACGGTTAATTAAAATGTACTTTCTAAAATCAAGAGATTTCCTTGAATATGATATATAAGCCCTGCAACCTGCACTTGATTCACACAATATATAATGTGTAAAGTAAAGAGAGTAAGGAAGAAGATGAACACTGAGATTTACGAGATTCGGCTTATCGCCAAGCTACGTCCTCGCCTTTGGTCAATTCTACCAAAGGATTCCACTAAGTATGCTCTTTTACCGAGCAGAGCAAGCCTTTATAAAATTCCCTCCTTTTAGGTAGAGACACCTCTCCAAGCAAACAATCCTCACTTGGTACAACGATCCAAACAATCCTTGAATTGTCAACAATACAAAGAAGTTGCTATAATGATCTTTGTACAAAAGAAACTCTCAAAACAGAGCAGGGTTGTACAAGTTAGAGCACAATCAATACTTCAATCAATTAATTAATAAAGAAACTATGAAGCTCAAGTGTTTAAAGATCACCAAAAGTTTATTTTGAACAAACTTAAAGTATGAATCTTGACTTTGGTATTTCAGCAGAGTTTCAGAAATTTTCTCCCAGATGGAGTGTGAGCAATAGAAAGCTTTGAGAGATTGAATGCTTTAATTTCAAGAGAGCTGAGTGATTTCTTAGATGATTGAATTCTTGAGTTTAAAAGAGTATTTATAGGCATTCTTAGCTTAGTTTCCTTGTTCCCTAAATATCTTTGAGTGGTCTCCAAGATTTTACAACGTTCATATTTTGAAAAACTAATTTTTTAAATTTTCCCGATGGAGTTTAAAAAGACAAAAACCCGTGGAGTCAGTTAGCTCGACAGGCGACTGGGTAGTTCAAAAAACATAGGGTCAGTCGGCTGGACAGGCGACTAGCACCATTCTGTCTGCCAGAATTTAGTTTAAGAAATTGTTAGTCGACTGGTGAGACAAAGTTCATTTTGAGTCAGTCGGCTAGGTAAGTTTACCTTGGTTAAGTCAGTTGACTGGATAGACAAAAAACTGGTTTTTCTTTTTGATTTTTCCATTTTAGCTTTACACTTATGATTTGATTTTTCATAAAATATTTTAAGGATTTAAAAATAAGTTTCTTAAGATTATATTGGTCCCTTAAAAAGCTTCATATTTTCTAAATTGTTACTTGATACGAAGTACTTACATCATGCTTTTAAACATGATGCTTCAAGTCTTTGATAAGCCTCTTGACTTCAAGTCCCTTTTTATCTTTAAATTTTTAAGTACTGAGGCTTCAAGTCTTCTTCTTTACTGCTTGAAAAGATTTGTTGAAGCTTTCTCATGATATTCATAACTTGTTCTTTTGACATGATAAAAATGCACAGCTTGTTCTCTTGATGATACTTTAATTCATAGCTTCTTTCTCTTGTGTTGAGATATATATTCCTGAAACAAAATCACTCAACAAGCAAGTTATACCAGCATCATTTGTTATCATCAAAATAAGATTGAAAAACCTTGTTTGGCCAACATAAGTTATATCAAATGGACGTCAAAAGTGCATTTTTAAATGGCTACATAAATGAAAAAGTGTATGTAGAACAACCTCTAGGCTTTGAAAATCATAAGAATCCAGATCATGTGTATAGACTGACAAAAGCCTTGTACGGTTTAAAGCAAGCTCCTAGAGCTTGGTATGAAAGGCTAAGCGGTTTTCTATTAGAAAATGGGTTCACAAGAGGAAAGATTGATACAACTCTGTTCATAAAGACTAAGAAAGAAGATATTCTCCTAGTGCAAGTATATGTAGACAACATAATATTTGGAGCTACGAATAAAAAATTGTGTGATGAATTTGCCAATACCATGCAAAATGAATTTGAGATAAGCATGATGGGTGAACTAAATTTCTTCCTAGGACTTTAGATCAAACAAGCAAAACATGGAATATTCATAAATTAATCGAAATATATTAGAGAACTACTCAAAAAGTTCAATATGGAAGATGAAAAAATACTAGGTACACCTATGAGCACTTCATTGAAATTAGACAAAGATGAATAAGGTATACCAGTAGATGTCAAGCTATATCGTGGAATGATTGGTAGCTTATTATACCTGACTACCAGTAGACCTGATATAATGTTTAGCGTAAGTTTGTGCGCAAGATTTCAGGGGACACCAAAAGAGTCACATCTATTTGTCGTTAAATGAATACTTAGATACCTAATAGGAACCGTGGAAATTGGATTATAGTATCCTAAGTAAACGTCGTTTAAGATTATTAGTTATTCAGATGTTGATTTCATGAGTAGAAAAGTGGATAGGAAGAGCATGAGTGGTACTTGTCATTTCTTAGGACACTCCTTAGTCTCTTGGTTTTCCAAGAAGCAAAATTTTGTAGCTCTTTCCACAGCTGAGGCTGAATACATAGCAGCAGGTAGTTGTTGTGCTCAAACGTTATACATGAAGCAACAACTAAAGGATTTTGGATTAAGTTATGAAACAATTCCTATAAGATGCGATAATACGAGTGCAATTAACATCTCAAAGAATCTCATACTACATTCACGAACTAAGCATATAGAGATACGACATCACTTTCTTCGTGATCATGTACAAAAAGGGGAAGTGGCACTTGAGTTTGTATGCACGGATGAACAATGGGCAGATATATTCACGAAACCACTTGCGGAGGATAGGTTTATCCAAATTTGGCATGAATTAGGTCTCATGCATAGTCGAGCGGTTGCCTAAAATTATGTTAAATGATATAATTCAGGGGGAGCAACGTCACTTACGATGTAATCACTTGGTATCATATTAATCAAATTTTATGTATTACATTAAGCCACAATTGGTATCAAAAATTCAACATCACACTTAATCAACATTTGGTATCCTCAAGTAATCTTTGAAATTTATGCGTTAGCAAGGGGGATAGTTGATGTCAAAAGCATGAGAAGGAATACTTTTTTTTCCTAATGGTTGAACACGTTTAAAACCTTAAGATTTCTAAGGGGAGTAGAATATAAGGGTACGTCTACTCATGTTTTATCATTTTACACCTTTTTGTTGATGTCAAAAGGGGGAGAAAATTGGGAGCAAAAATAATAAAAATCAGGGAGAAAAAGCATAAATGAAATCGAGAAAAAGGAGCACAAAACTGTTGGCAAAACAAATTGTGCAAAAGGAGAAGTATCATAAAAAATATAAATAAAAAAAAAATTGTTGAAACATCATGAGCATATTGTCATTCATTGAATAATTGATGCATTAATTGAGGGGGAGCCTTGTAGGCATAACCCATTATATATTCTTTTTGCTCGTGTATTTGTCATCATAAAAAGGGGGAGATTATTGACTCCATGAGTCCAATCCAATTTTGATAATGACAAATTATTTGGTATTTGATCCGTGCATTGAGTTTGTGAACATGACTTATATTAAGCATGCACGAAAGGATAACGAGTCATAGAAGCCTTAAAGTAAAGCTTACAAATCTTGGCAAGATCTATGGAACTCAAAGAGTGCGAGAATCAAGATGCAAGCGACAAAGTTTAAGAACATCTTGGGAATGGGCACTTAGAGCTCATGTATTTTCATTTTTGTATGATTTAATTTGAGGTTCAACATAACTTATAAAGACTTTAGGATTCATGCATTTCATGTATATCATTAGGAGACTTTCATGCACTTAAAAAAAAAAAATTTTAAATCATGGAAAATATGTTTTATAAAAGACCCAAGAAGGAGAGCAAAGTAGAATTTTAAATTAGAAAAGAAAAATTCAGAAAATGGGGACTTCGGTTGATTGAACTTGACCTCAGTCGTTTGAAGAATTTCCTCAGACGTCTAAAGAATAAGCTTGGTCGTTTGAAGATTTATGTGGGAAAAACAGAAACTGACAGTAGCACTTTGGTCGTATGAACTTGACACTTCAGTCGTCTGAACTTGACACTTCGGTCGTCTGAACTTGACCTCGAACGTCTGACCCTATGTCCACGCTATTTTTTCAAAGGATAAAAGTGACTTGTGTCGCCTGGGCCCTTGGCCTCAGTTGTCTGAACTTGCGGGAAAGATAAAAATTTTAATTTTTATTAAGCAAACATGCGAGATATCTTTTGAGCCAACGGTTGAGATTAATTCTAAGGGCAAGACACTATATATACTGAATATCAAAACCCTAGTTTGCATGCCAAGAAAAATAAGAAGAAAAAAGAACAACATTTGGAAAGTGAATTGAGAACATTGAGCACTTTGATATACGATTGCCTACACTTCAAATTACTTATCAAGCTCAGGCAAATCTACTCTGGAAATCAAAAGGGTTTTATTCACACAACTTTATTTCATCTTGGTATTGGGGTTTGTTTGATTCATTTAGTTCTTTCCAAGAGATTCTCATATCAACATTTTCTATTGAATATTTTTTAGAGAAGTTTGATATTGAGTCTTTTCATATTCACATAAAGATTTTTTTACTAGTTGAATACTTGAGAAAGTTTTTATTCGACCATTGTTTAAAGAGTAATCATTCAAGTGTTTCCAAAGTTAAAGACGGGATAGTTTGGTTACTTCTAAACTAGTTGATTAGATATCCTAAGAAGTGCATAACTAGATCTATACATATTGAAGGATATTTTTTGAAAATCATATTTTAAGTATTTGATACTTGGTATTCTCATCACATATATACATACATATATATATATATATATATATATATATATATATTAGGGCAAATACTACCAAGATCACATTGAGATCGAACTCTTAAGAGAAATATTATTTTGACAAAGTGTGTGTCAAATCTTTGCAATCTACAATGTTATCTTTATATTGAAATATCTAACCTAAGATCTCCAAAGCATTGTTTTTATACAAACATTTTTGGGAGAATTGATAAAAAGGGGTTTGTGTGTTAAAGCATATCATTTATAAACGATTATATCGTTTCATACATTCTGAGCTTCAGATTTTATCATATGTTAATGTATTAGGAATTTGAATTGTAGTCACGAGCATTTGTTTGGAAGTATTTATGAATGTTTTTACAGATTCTATTGTATACACAGTTCGGTGTGTGAATCAGGGTCTGAGGAGAGAGTTGTATCTCTTGTAAGCAGCGGAGTAGGAGGGAGCTGTACCTCTTGTAAGCAGCAGATTGTAAGGGAAGCTCCGACCCAATTGAAGGAGCAGGGATTTAGTGAAATCCTTGAGTGGTTGCTCAAGGCGAGGACATAGACCGAGTTGGCTGAACCTCGTAAAAATCGCGTTTGTCTTCTCTCTTCCCTTTACTATTTACTTTCAGCGCTATATTTAAATTGTACGTATTGCATGTGTGGGTGGAATAACATTGCACACAATTAGTTGGGTAATTAAGAACTCATTGATAAATTGAATTTGCTTTTGTTATAAATCCCTAAAATTGGTTTGTTAAATATACAAGTAGGGATTAAGAGGTAAATAGAGTCAAATAATTTGAAAATACCCAATTCACCCCCCTCTCGAGATTACACCCGACTCAACAGTTTTAAAATTTCTTTAACTTCTTTTTAATATATTCTTGACTTTTTGTTGATTTACCAAATACACAACCAAAACTTAAAATAATATTCAATCCACAACCATATACCAATGAAGTACTTAAAAAATCAATTAATCAACCAAACCAATCAATTTTTCCAATCAACCACAATATCCAATCAAGATGGTTATTTTGTTTGCAGCTCTGCGTATACGAATTTGTAAGCCTTGTATAGAATGTAATTTGTTTCTCAATTTAATATTCAACAAAATATTCACACTCTTCCCAAAATTCAGAATTCAAATAAACTCTTAGTTAATTTATCTTTGGGATGTTAACCAAGTAACGTACTCCCGTATGGTTTCCGCAAAGTATGGTTTAACCAACATACTCCCTTTTGGTTTACGCAACCCAAATCAAAATTAGACTTTAAGTTTACTTGATTTTCAAATATACGTAGTATATATGATTACTAGTTAAACCATCCATGCAATTTAAATGTGCTGAAAATAAAGAGTAAGGGAAGGAGAGAGTGAGATCGGGATTTTTACAAGGTTGGGCTTATACACAGTCTACATCCTCTCCTTGGAAAACCACCAAAGGATTCAATAAAACCAATTCCTTTTCCAGGTGGAACAACACCGTTTACACACTCCTTCAGTAGGCTAGAGCCCACCTCTCCAAACTATGTACCCTCGTTCGGTCACTCCTTCAATTAGGCTAGAGCCCGCCTCTCTAAGAAATATCCCCTCGATTAGAAAACGATCCAAATAACCTTGAACCGTCAATATACAAGATACAAATCAAATTGATGTATACGAAGAATGCTCACACAAAAAGCTGATTAGTACAAGATAAATCTATATACTTCAATCAAATTCACAATTTGGAAATATAAAGCTCAAGAAGATATCACCGTAAGCCTTCTTTCTAGGTTGAAAGAACTAAAAGTAGACTCAGAATTTTCTTAATAAATTCATAGAAAATCTCAGTAGTTAAACTCAGAAATTGATTGCACAGGAGAGCTTTGAGAGATTTGGGAGATTCGAGAGCAAAAAAGCTTGTTTACCGTATTTTCTTGGTGTATTTAATCCTTAGCCTTGGGGGGTTATTTACAGATGATAAATCAACTCTATTTTGTGTTCCCAAAGTGGCTTGGAGTGTTTCCCAAGTTTGTAGAATGTTTGGAGCACAAGAAATATAAGTTTGAATTTAAAAACTTTTAAAAAATATGTCCGTTAATTGTGTTCAGACATTAGAATTTTTGGGTTCAGTCGTCTGAGGTGGTTCTGCCTCTTTAGAAAACCTTCAGCAAAATCTTCAAAAGACTGAACTTAATCTTTAGTCAACTAAAGATATTCTTTAGACATCAGAAGTTACACTTTAGTCGTCTGAAGTGGCTCTCTTTGTTGTTCGGTCATCTGAAGTTCTGCCGTGAATAGTGTTCAGTTTGTTGACAACTTTGACTCCACTTCAATATTTTGGTCACAAATTTTTATATACAACTCCAAATTAGGTGTTCCTGGTGTCAAAATAAAGGTAAGATAAAATAATACAACATTCATGTTGAACACATTTTAAAATAAGGAGTTTTGAATAGTGAAAAAGGCACCTCAATGCGGATGTAGAAAAAATGACAACATTTGGAAAAACCTCTTTTTGGTGTTTTTCATTCCCAAAATAATTTTAACTTTTTTGAAATATATGTTCACCTTATAAAAGTATTTTCCATGTATTTTAAAAGGTACCAACATCCAAGAAATTAACCTAAGAGCTTCATGTATACATATTGAAATTATTTGAAGTACTTACATAAAACTTCCTTAAGATTCCTTCAACTCTTGAAGTCTTCGTGTAAGTCCTTCCTTTGAGTCCATATTTTCTTCAAGCTTTCAATGTACTTTAGGCTTTTAGTAAGTTCACTTTAATGTGCATGCTCTCATAATCTTCAAGATTACATTAAATCATCTTTAAATCCATGCTTTGACTCTTTTAAGCTTCATTTGATCCTTGTGAGCACTTTGACCCTGTTTTCACGTATGAGATCCTTGTGAGTTCTGAAATATCACCACTCAACCAAAAATGTTAAGTTCCATTTATTTGTTAGCATCAAAACAAGATTTTAAGCCTTGTAAGGCCAACAATCTCCCCCTTTTTGATGATGACAAATAAGGAGCAAAATTTTGAGTAAGCCACCTTAAAAAGGCTCCCCCTTTCAATAAGCATCATCTTAACAATTTTTACAATCTCAAGGTCATTTTCAAAAATATTTTCACGTATCATGCTCATATATTAAAATCACATTATTCAATATCAATATCAATCAATATCAAGTACTTATTCTCCTTTTGAGATATATATCGTGCTCAATAAATTTTTAATATCATGCTTAATTTTTGTTGCCCAAAACTTCTCCCCATTTTGACTTCAATCAAAAAGAGTAAGACCTTAAGTACTAAGGCTATGAGCAACCATAAAAAGTATAGTACTTTAAACTTCAGCATGCATAATAATTCATGATACCAATTATTTATTCCATGATTCCAATTTAATAATTTGGGAAGAAACATAATACAAGCAATAAGTCATAATACTCCCCCTGAATTTTATATATTCAGATTTGATACCAATTATACTTTTAAGTTTATTATCCATGCTTCGTATATTGATTTATATCATGTATGTTCTCATGAACACAATCATCAAATACCAATATCATGTTATCATCAATATCATAACATGCTCATAAATTCAATTATGCTTATCATTCTTTAATATCAATTTGTGATACCAATTGAGTCTTTTAAATTGTGATACCAATTAAAATTTTTAAAATGTGATACCAAAAATACTTTATAGATACCAAAACTAATATCACATCTTACATAGTTCACGGATATCAAAAATATCATTCATAGCTTATGGATACCAATATAAAGAGCAGCACATAACAAATTTATCCACTTGATTTATTATTAGCATACATAGTTAAAAAATAATTTTATATCAAGATTCATGCTTATGCTCAATAATCTCATGCTCAAACTTCATACTTCTTATATCAACATTTAGCTTCATAATCATGCTCAAGTTTCCAATATAATGAGTCATACATTATTAATATGTGTCAAGTCATGATCATACATGTAGTATATATAGCAAATTAGCACAAGATGTATTTCATTTTCATTTGCTTTGTCATATTGCTCAAGTTGTCTTTAAGTATCTCTCATTCTTAAAATGTTTCTTATCAAAATATTCATGTAATATGCTTGATTTTTGCTCTCATATGATTTTTCTTTCCAAATTTTAAAACTCCTATTTTAAGCTCGTATGAATCATCCTATGATTTTAGCCAACAATGTTATTTGTGTTTTTATTTTGCTGATTTCTTCTTTTTTTGATTCGGAGTCTTGGTTTCTTTTTTTAATTTTGTTTTTCCTTCTAAAGATTTTTGCAAGTTTCTTAGATATGAAGGCTTGTTCGTCTTTATCCATTTATTCTTCAGTACAAGAGTTTTCTTTTAAGGCTTTAAAGGCTATTGTTTCTTGGACTTTGGTTTTTCGACTCCTTTCATTCATTGACATTTTGTATGTGAGGACTCACCTATAAGCTCATCTAAGGAAGTATTTTTCAAATTTCTTCCTTCGATTATTGCGGTAGCTTTAGATTCCTATATAGGTAGAAGACCTCTAAGTATTTTTCTAATTATTTCATAAGTAGTATAGGTTTTTCCTAAGGCATTTAGAGAATTTATTATATGAGTGAACCTAGTGTACATGTTAGTTATAGATTCATCTTGGTTCATTTTAAAGGCTTCATATTCGCTTGTAAGCATATCAATCCTATTATCCCTAACATCTATAGTGCATTCGTAAGTGACTTCTAGCTTATCCCATATTTCCTTAGCCGATTTGCAAGCCATTACTCGATTAAATTCATTAACATCTAAAGCATAATATAAAACACTCATAGCACTAGAATTAACTTGCAACATCTTATAATCTAAATCTGTCATATCATTTTCCTCCTTAGGAACTTGTTTTCCATCAACTAGTTTAAGGGGCATTAGGTCACCATCTGTGACAACCTCCCAAGCTTTCCAATTCATAGTTTCAAGATAGATTTGCATTCGTTTTTTCAAAAAAGTGTAGTTATGTCCACAAAAGATAGGAGGTCTTGCAAGCCCCGAACCTGCATATGGGTCCCAGGTGTGAATATGGTAACCTAACTTGTCTCTGTATCAATTAAAACATACATGATACAATACCGAATGAGGGTCCGACCCCGTGGGGTACACGGATGCCCTTAAAACATAAACATACGCATCCATACTCATCAAATACAAAGCAGAATACAGTTTTTCTATACATTTACAGTACCATACTAGAGTCTATACAAAGCTAGGATATACATTCCCATAATTACAAAACATATCACGAGTGTATACAAAAACCATCACGACAACCCGGTTACAAAAACTTGTACCTAAATAGGTACTAGTAGCAACTAACGACACCCCCGCTTCCAAATGTTAGGATGCTAATTACGGCTACCTGAAGGACTTGAAAACATATGTACGTACATTCGGGGTGAGACACCTCTCAGTAAGGAAGAAAACATGTTATATCGGTGTGTGGCATACCAGTGTTATTTTATGTAAAACATAACACCATACAAAACGATACAGTTCGAAAAAATTTCCATACAATGTCATACAGTTCCAGTATTTTCACAAATCCATTCCAGTACATACGATACGCAAACATATGGTCAGTGTCATCACACTAATACGCAACTACTTTATGAAATCCGAAGCTTCATAACGATTACGTTGCCAATACGAGCACCCAACACCCTATGGAAACTGAAGCCCCACTGCGATACCATTGCCACTACAGTGTAGTGCACACCCATCGATGACTAGCCATAACACAAAAGTGATATTTCACACCCTCGGATATAGAGCCGAACACTCTCGCCCACGATTTTGACGCCGGTACATAGCGCAATGTACGACAATTAGCCGCCACATAGCTGTTTCAGCGTACGGTATTTAGCCTCCACTAGCCGATTTAACAAAACCTAGAATCATTTTGGAACTCACGTTCCTATACTCATCAGCGTATGGTAATTAGCCGCCACATAGCTGTTTTACAAAATATCTGGAACAATTACATACAACCATACATTCCACACTTATTTGGTTTACGGAAAATCATATTATTTTCCAATTCAAGCATACAGTTTTATGCAAATATGGAGAACAGTCATCTCAATAATACCATTTAAACAAAACGAACAGTTTTTCAAACAAAGCAGAGATGATACCCGAAATCCCCAAATTTTCTCGAAAACTGTAACCCAAAAATCTCGTATTTTACTCGATAGATTTCCCCAAATAAGTTACCAAAACATATATACGATCGTAACCTACTGGTTTACCGATCGCGATTTCAAAAAGTAACAGATATAAATTGAATCCCCTTACCTTAACCCAAATTCCAACTATAAACTCTACGGTCCCCAAAACTACGTACTGAGACTCCAAAACCTAGAAACCATACAATACATGCTTACAACTCATACTACTACACATATTTTGAATCAGAAAAGAAAATCGAGCCTTACCTTGATTTTGGCCCAAAACCCAAAACTACTCAAAACGAGATTCCGATTCGCTAAAAACGTAGAGAATCCTCCCCTGATCTACACGGTAACGTCGGATTTACAAATCAGGCAACGAACGGCGAAGAAACCTAGAGAGTGAGAGTTCTTCAAGTTCTAGAGAGAGAGGGAGAGGATATTCTTGAGATAGCTTAGTCATTAAGCAAAGGAAAGTGATATTTATAGCCCTTGACTCGGCCGCCCTCATCGACGAAATGGCGCCCTCGTCAACGAGCCACTAAAGATACCTCGTTGATGAGACGGTGACCTCGTCGACAAGCGTTAGATTCTTGGTTTCTCAAAATCTCTCGGCTTCTCCTCGTCGACGAACCTCTGAATCTTGTCGATGAGAATAGAAAGGACTTTGTCAACAAACCTTGGCCTCATCGACGAACGCTACTCAATTTACCAATTTACCCTTCTTTTACATAATTAATCCATATATCATAGTTCGGGTTCTTACAACCTCCCCTCCTTACAAAAATTTTGTCCTCAAAATTTGCAATCTCTCATTACGAACAAATTCATACTACCGAATACATACACACTCTAAGATGAACCAGCGGCCATTTATACGCAGCCCGTTACGATACATACATACATACATTTCCTCACTTATGGCGGAGGAATACCATGGTTACATACATACACAATCTCGGGAGCTCACAATATTACTAGACTCTCCTAGAGACTAACCACACAATACTATTACGTTAATAGAGTACTACATACATACATACCCATACCAACTCTGCTGCAGATACTTCCGGCGTATTTCTGCCTCCAATTCCCAAGAAGCTTCCTCAATCGCGTGATTCCGCCACAATACCTTTACTAATGGTATTTCCTTGGTACGCAACTTCTGAACTTTTCGGTCCAGAATCTGCACAGTTACTTCTTTGTATGTCAAAGTATCCCTAATCTCTAAAGACTCATAGCTAATAACATGCGACAGATCTGGCACATACCTCCTCAACATGGATACTTGAAATACATCATGGATTCTTGAGAGCGGGAAGTGCAATCCGGTAGGCTACTGGACCCACTCGTTCAAGAATATCAAATGGTCTGATATACATCGAGCTCAGCTTGCCATTCTTCCCGAATCTCATCATTTCCTTCATCGGAGTGATTCTAAGGAATACCTTACCCCCCACCTGAAACTCCAACTCACGGCGACGAACATCCACATAACTCTTCTACCAAATCTGAGCAGATCTAATCCTCTCTCAGATCAAATCCACCTTCTCAGACGCCCGCTACACGAGTTCAGGTCCCAAAACCTGATGTTCACCAACCTCATCCCAATACAAAGGAGATTGAAACCTCCGACCATACAGAGCCTCGAACGGTGCCATCCTGATACTAGCCTGGAAGCTATTGTTATAGGAAAACTCTACCAATGGTAGAAATTGAATCCAACTACCACCGAAGTCTAATAGACAAGCCCCCGTAACATATCCTCCAAGACATGTATCGTCCTCTCCAATTGTCCATCAGTATGGAAGTGGAACGTTGTACTGAACCTAAGCTTCTTCCCTAGTGCTTCCTACAAGCTCTTCTAGAATCGAGAAGTAAACCTCGAATCTCGATCTGAAACAATGGACACTGGTACTCCATGCATTCTCACTATGTCATGCACATACAGGTCTGCTAGCTTACTCAAAGGGTAGTTAATCATCATCGGTACAAAGTGAGAAGATTTCGTCAACCTGCCCACGATTAGCCAAATAGCATTCTTCCTGTGAAGTGCTGGCGGTAATATGGTAACAAAGTCCATGGAAATGTGCTCCCATTTCCACACCAGAATAAGCAAAGGCTGCAACGGTTCTGCTGGCCTCTGATGTTAATTTTCACTTGCTGACACTTTAGACACCGCTCCACGAACCGAGCAATATCCCTCTTCATACCACTCCACCAAAAAGACCTACGCAAATCCCGATACATCTTTGTACTACCCACATGTACCGTATACAAAGAACAATGCGCTTCCTCCAGAATTTTCCTTTTGATCTCATCATCGTTTGGAACACACAGCCTGGTCCTAAACCTCAACACACCTCCCTCGGAGATGTTAAAATCCGCAGCCAATCCCTACTGCACTTTCTCCACAATCTCAACTAACTCCGCATCACTAGCTTGAGTGGCTTTAATACGCTTAAACAAAGTCGGCTGGATCACCAAGGTAGCAATGAAAGCCTAATGATCACCAGAAACAAACTCTACACCAAGGCTTTCCAGATCCCGTCTGACATGATGCTGAGCTACAACTGCAAATACTGCTGCATGCTCTGACTTTCGACTCAACGCATCTGCTACCACATTAGCCTTCCCCAGGTGATAACTGATTGTGCAATCGTAGTCCTAGATCAACTCAAGCCACCACATCTACCTTATATTCAGCTCCTTCTATGTGAAAAAGTACCTGAGGCTTTTGTAGTCAGTGAAAATCTCACACTGAACACCGTACAGGTAGTGTCGTCTGATCTTCTAGGCATAAACAACCGCAACTAACTCGAAATTGTGCGTAGGGTAATTATTCTCATACTCCTTAAGTTGTCAAGAAGTATAGGCTACTACCTTACCCCATTGCATAAGCACACATCCCAAACCCTTCAGAGACGTGTCACTATAAATCACAAAATCGCCATCCCCTAAAGGAATGGTCAATACTGGAGTAGTAACTAGCTGGTGCTTCAACTTAAGAAAGCACTGCTCGCAATCACTAGTCCAGTCAAACTTCACCCCCTTCCTGGTCAAACGTGTTAGTGGTCCAAACAATTTAGAGAAACCCTCTACGAATCGACGATAGTAACTCGCCAGTCCGAGAAAACTCTGAACCTCCTGAACACTCTTCGGTCTCGTCTAGTCAACCACAACTTCAATCTTGCTAGGATCAACTGAAATACCGCCTTTAGACACCACATTGCTTTAGAACGCAACCTAATTCAACCAGAAGTCACACTTCTTCAGCTTGGCATACAACTTCCTCTCTCGCAGAATCTATAGTACCAATCTCAGATGGTTTTCATGCTTATCCGGACTCCTCGAGTATACTAGAATCTCATCGATGAACACCACTACGAACTGATCCAGGTACTCATGGAAAACCCTGTTCATCAGATCCATGAACACTTCCGGCGCATTGGTCAAACCAAACGGCATAACCAAGAACTCATAGTGGCCATATCTGGTTCAGAAAGTAGTCTTCACTACATCCTCGGATCTAACCCTCACCTGATGATACCCTGACCCTAGGTCGATCTTAGAAAATACCTGCGTTCCCTGCAACCGGTCAAAGAGATCAACAATATGAGGCAACGGTAACTGTTCTTCACAGTCACTTTGTTAATCTCACGGTAATCAATGCACATACGCATCGACTCGTCCTTCTTCTTTACAAACAAAACTGGAGCTTCCCAGGGTGAAACACTCGGTCAAATAAAACCCTGGTCCAGTAGTTTTGGCAACTGCTCCTTCAAATCTTGAAGTTCTGATGGAGCCATCCGGTATGAAGCTTTAGAGATTGGTGCCTTGTCAGGCAGTAATTCTAACGCAAACTCCACCTCACGATCCAGAGGTAAACCGAGTAAATTATCAGAAAACACATCTAAAAACTCATTGACTACTCGAATATCCTCAAGTCTTAACTTATCCCGCGGTGGTTCCTTCACAGCTAGGTACCCCTAGCACCCGTCCAAGAGTACCCTCCTCTTATGTAATGCCGATAGAATCTGTGGCGTCGAACGCACACATGATCCCACGAACTCAAACTCCCACTTCCCAGGAGGTCTGAACACTACTACCTTCCTACGATAATCAATCACTGCATAACTAGAGAATAGCCAATCCATTCCCAGTATGACGTCAAAACCCAACATGTCGTATACTACAAGGTTCACTGGTAACAGTCTTCCTTGAATAACCACTGGGCAGTCTCCTAACATCTTACTACAAATCGTTACACTCCCAGTCAGCGTGGCCACAGACAACCACTCATTCATGACATGGGTTTCAGCCTCACACAAATTCATAAATCTAGGAGATATGAAAGAATAGGTTGCTCCCGAATCAAATAAAATGATAGCTGAATTTGAAAACAAAGACGTGGTACCTGTCACCACATTCCCAGCGTATTCCGTATCTGCTGGAGTTAGTGAATATACCCTCGTCGGAGCCGTGGTTACCTGGTAGTTTCCCCGAGGCATCTGATTACTCCCACAGTTCTAGCTATGTGCAGGTGTATCTCTTCTCGGTGCTTGATAGCTTCATGACATGTTGTCCGGCTTGCCACAATTGTAGCAGTTACCCTAGAAGGACTGACACTCCCCATCGTGCCTTTTACGACACTTGGCGCATGGGGCGGAGGATGAATCCCTCTGAGAACTCCACCGCTCGGTAGACTACTGATAATATGAACTATAGTTCTTCTTCTTCTTCTTCCATTGTCCCTGTCGAGGACCAGTCTGAGACCCAGAAGAAACTGGCCTCTTCCTTTATTCTTGCACCACCTCATCACTCTCGAGGTTGGTCTCGACTATGGTGGCTTTATCCACCAACACCGAGAACTCACGGATCTGAAGCATCCCCATGATCCAGCGGAAACCTTTTCTCAGACCCCTCTTGAACCTTCGAGCCTTCTCATACTCAACCGAGACTAAGTACGGTGCAAATCAAGATAACTCGATAAATCTGGTGGCATACCTCTGCACCGTCAGAGTTCCCTGCGTCAGACCCAAGTACTCATTAGCCTTCGCATGCCGAGTGGAGACCGGGAAGTATCTTATGAAAAATACCTCCTCGAAACAGCCCCACGTCATACCAAATGGACTAGCTCTCTGCCTCTTAAGTAGACTCACCGCAGTCCACCAACGTCCTGCCTCCCCAGTTAGCTGGAAGGTAGCGTACAAGACCTTCTGCCTCTCAGTGCAGTGGAGGACTTCCAAAATCCTCTCGGTCTTCTCAACCCAGTCCTCCGCCACAATCGAATTGGGTCCTCCTATAAATGTCGGAGGGTGCATGCGTGTGAACCTCTCGATGGTACACCCCATATCAGTAGGAGAGCATTCACGTCTCCTAACACTCCGCCCGATCTATCGGATAACCTACCTCGCCCAACTACGAGACACAAAAGGAGACTTATCGCTCGCCGTCTCCTCGGAGCCACTCCCCAAGTTATTATCCTTGGGCTCTATTCTAAAAACAATAGGAATCAATTAGAATTCCTATATCGTACATAGTTAACACAATCATTAGAACTAATCATGTCAACTACTGCGCTCACAACCTAAGTTTGTCCTACCATACCGACACGAAAATCATCAATGGTTTGCCGTGATCTTTCTGAAATCGTCATTCCAGGAAGAACATAGAACACTGCCAATGAGTCCCTGTCTAGGAACAACACAAACCTCGACCTACTCTACCCATTTCCTACATCCTATACTCTGGTATGTACACGTAAATACACCTAACCAAGTCTATAAGACCTAGCAACCTGGTTAGCTCTGATACCAAGCTCTCACACCCCGAACCCGTAGATGGGTCTCAGGTGTGAATATAGTAACCTAACCTGTCTCTGTATCAATTAAAACATACATGATACAATACCAAACGAGGGTCCGACCCTATGGGGTACACGAATGCCCTTAAAACATAAACATACACATCCAAACTCGTCAAATACACAGTGAAATATGATCTTTCTATACATGTACAGTACCATACCAGAGTCTATACAAAGCTAGGATATACATTCCCATAACTACAAAACATACCCCGGGTGTCTACAAAAACCATCACGACAACCTAGTTAAAAAAACTTGTACGCAAACAGGCACTAACAGCAGCTAACAACACCCCCTCTTCCAAATGCTAGGATTCTAATTATGGCTACCAAAAGGACCTGAAAACATTTGTACGTACATTTGGGGTGAGACACCTCTCAGTAAGGAGGAAAACAAGTTATATCAGTGTGTGGCATACTAGTGTTATTTTATGTAAAACATAACACCATACAATACGATGCAGTTTCAGTATTTTCACAAATCCATTCCAATACATAAGATACCCAAACATACAGTCAGTGTAGTCACACTAATACGCAACTACTCTATGAAACCCGAAGCTTCATAGCAAGTACGTTGCCAATATGAGCGCCTAATACGCTATGGAAACCGAAGCCCCACAGCGATACCGTTGCCACTACGGTGTAGCGCACACCCATCGGTGACCAGCTGGAACACACAGGCGATATTTCAGACCCTCAGATGCAGAGCCGGACACTCTTGCCCACGATTTTGACACCGGTACATAGCGCAACATACGATAATTTGCTGCCACATAGCTATTTCAGTGTACGATATTTAGCCGCCACCAACTGATTTCACAAAACCTAGAATCATTTTGGAACTCACGTTCCTATACTCATCAGTGTACGGTATTTAGCCGCCACATAGTTGTTTTTTCAAAATACTTGGAACAATTACATACAACCATACATTCCACACTTATTTGGTTTACGGCAAATCATATAGTTTTCCATTTCAAGTATATAGTTTTATAAAAATATGGATAACAGTCATCTCAATAATACAATTTAAACAAAATAAACAGTTTTTTAAACAAAGCAGAGATGATACCTGAAATCCCCAAATTTTCTCGAAAACTGTAACCCAAAAATCCCGTATTTTACTCGATAGATTTCCTCAAATAAGTTACCAAAACATACATACGATCGTAACCTACAGGTTTATCGATCCTGATTTTCAAAAAGTAACTGATATAAACTGAATCCACTTACCTTAACCCGAATTCCAACTACGAACTCTATGGTCCCCAAAACTATGTACCGAGACTCCAAAACCTATAAACCCCAGTACAATACATGCTTACAACTCATACTATTACACATATTTCGAATCAAAAAAGAAAACCAAGCCTTACCTCAATTTTGGCCCGAAACCCGAAACCCGAAACTACTCAAAATGAGATTCCGATCTGCTAAAAACGTAAAGAATCCTCCCTTGATCTATGTGGTAACATCAGATTTAGGAATCAGGCGATGAATGAAGAAGAAACCTAGAGAGAGAGAGTTCTTCAAGTTCTAGAAAGAGAGGGAGAGGATATTCTTGAGATAGCTTAGTGGTTAAGCAAAGGAAAGTGATATTTATGGCCCTTGACTCGGCCGCCCTCATCGACGAAATGATGCCCTTGTCGATGAGCCACTGAAGACGCCTCGTCGACGAGACGGTGACCTCGTCCACGAGCCTGAGATTCCCGATTTCCCGAAACGGACATATTTTTTAAAAGTTTTTAAATTCAAACTTATATTTGTTGTGCTCTAAACTTTCTATAATCTTGGGAAACACTCCAAGACACTTGGGGAACATGAAATAGAGTTGATTTATCATCTATTAATAACCCCCAAGGCTAAGGATTAAATACACCAAGAAAATACAGCAAACAAACTTTTTTGCTCTCAAATCTCCTAATTCTCTCAAAGCTCTCTTGTGCAATCGATTTCTGAGTTCCACTACTGAGATTTGCTGTGAATTTATCAAGAAAATTCTGAGTCTACTCTTAATTCTTTCAATCTAGAAAGAAGGCTTACGGTGATATCTTCTTGAGTTTCGTATTTCCATATTGTGAATTTGAGTGAAGTATATAGATTGAACTTGTACTAATTAGCTCTTTGTGTGAACATTCTTTGTACACATCTATTTGATTTGTATCTTGTATATTAGTGGTTCAAGTTTATTTGGATCGTTGGTTAAGCAATGGGGTATTGCTTAGAGAGGCGGGCTCTAGCCTACTGAAGGAGTGTGTAAACGGTGTTGTTCCACCCGGCAAAAGAACTGGTTTTAGTGAATCCTTTGGTGATTTTCTAAAGGCAAGGACGTAGGCTGGGCATAAGCCGAACCTCGTAAAAATCCCGATCTTACTCTCTCCTTCCCTTACTCTTTATTTTCAGTACATTTAAATTGCATGGATGGTTTAACTGGTAATCATATATACTACGTATATTTTCAAATCAAGTAAACTTAAAGTCTAATTTTGATTTGCGTTGTAGAAATCGAAAGGGAGTACGTTGGTTAAACCATACTTTGCGGAAACCATACGGGAGTACATTACTTGGTTAACATCCCAAAGCTAAATTAACTAAGAGTTTATTTGAATTCTGAATTTTGGGAAGAGTGTGAATGGTTTGTTAAATATTAAATTGAGAAACAAATTACATTCTCTACAGGGCTTACAAATTCGTATACGCAGGGTTGCAAACAAAATAACCATCTTGATTGGATATTGTGGTTAATTGGAAAAATAGATTGGTTTGGTTGGTTGATTGATTATTTGATTGTTTAAGTACTTCATTGGTATATGGTTGTGGATTGAATATTATTTTAAGTTTTGGTTGTGTATTTTGTAAATCAACAAGAAGTCAAGAATATATTAAAAAGAAGTAAAAGAAATTTTTAAAACCAATTCACCCCCCCTCTTGGGACTACACCTTAGTTTTCAATTGGTATTAGAGTGGGGTTATATCAAATCTTAATTATTAGGTATAAAAAAATCTGAATGGCTAACAAAGGTGTAGGTCCCTTTGGAGAGGGACAATCTTCAACTAGGCCTGTAAGAACCTGAACTGTGATATATGGATTAATTATGTAAAATAAGGGTAAATTGGTAAATTGAGCAGAGTTCATCAACGAAGCGAGAGTTCCTCGACGATGTCCCTTCTGTTCTCATCGACGAGATTCAGAGGCTCGTCGACGAGGAGAAACTGAGAGAGCAGTGACATCAGCACCTGTCAGGATGACTCAGCAACGGTGCTTACGTCAGCTTCTGTGTCAACGTGATGTCAACACTCCACAAGGAGGATCTGTGCCTCGACCTTCACTCCAACCCAGCCCAATTGTGAATCTGGGTCTATCACCAACTTCTGGCACTGTTCATCATGTTCTTCTTCCTTGAAATTTTTTCCCTTCTGAATTTTTTTTTTTCACACCTTCAATTGAAAAATGATCCTCCTTTAATTGAAAATTTTCAAAATAATTTTTCGACACCCGATATGAATATTTGCATACCTCAATTCGATCTAAATGAACCTCTCTAATCTTGAGGACTCTGGCGGAAAAACTTCTGATACAGAAAAAAAAAATCTCTCGATCTGATCTGATATGATCTATCAGATCTGCACCTAATTGAAACTGTGCTCCGATACCATTTTTTGACGCACAACGATTTTAATTTTTCAATCAACAAAATAAATCACACAAAGAACATTCACAAAAAAATGGCGACAAGCAATTTTACGTGATTCGGCAAGGTTGCCTATGCCATGGAGTGTGCACCTGGAGAAAAATCCACTATGAAACGATGGCAGTACCAGATCTGATTAGTCTCTCCCCGATCCCAGATCCCCTGTACATCCCTTCACTTTCAACCCGTTGAAGAAAAGTTTTTACAAGAGAGAACCCCCCCTCTAGCTCTACTTGCACAAAATGACAAACAATCCTTATATTTCCCCATGGCTTACAAACATATATATGACACCACACAATCGTTGGATTTAGAAACGATCCAACAACTGTGATAAAAGCCACAATAAATAAATAAAAATGAACATATTTTTTAACATTAGTATTGTACATATAGATATTTAAATGAATATGTGCATATATGTGTGTATATAAGTGTTGATTTTTTAAGTTCAATCCCTATTTTGATAATGACAAAGTACAAGTATCTTATGTGTGTGCCTAGTACTTGAACAGGTGCATAATTCAGAATGCGCACATGGAAGAGGAAAAATGGAAGCCAATAAGGAACTTAAAAGAAAATATACTTGGTGTATTCCATGAAAAATCAGAAGAGCAAAAGAAGAAGAAGAAGACATATGTTTAGTTTGTAATGCATTTAGGTTTTGAATTGTAATAATGCATGTTCTACATGATATAGTTTGTAAGCTCAAACATGACCAGAGATAGACCTTAGGGAACCTAAACTTTCATGAAAAACCTTTTTCTAAAATGATAAAATCTTACAAAGGTTTTTAAAATGGTTTTGAAGTAAAAAAAAAAAAATGGGGGGGGGGGGGGGGGGGGGCAAAACTAAAATTCTTAAGGTGCTTAGTCAATCGGTCGTGGTTAAGTATTAATGGCCTAGTTGACCGGCCAATCATATTGACCTAGTTTGTATGTGCCTAACCCACCAGGCATTTCATGCTGTGTTAAGCCCAGTCGACTGGCCCATTCATTTGGCCTATAGTGAGCCTGAGTCGACCGGCCACTAAATGAAGTGAAAATGCTCAGTCGACTGGCCATCAAGCCTAGCTGGCCGGACCATAGGCCCAACCGACTATTTCTCGCGACTTTTGAAATTGCCTAAAGGACAGCCGACCAACGGTCTCTCCAGTCGACCAGACCTCTCTGAAATTTGAATTTTTGCTTAAAGCCAGCCAATTGAAGTAGCCCCTAGTCAATCGGACCTCTCGAGTTGGAAAATTTTTCAGCACAAAAGCGTCATTAATTTTGAATTAAACAAATTAATTAATGCCAGTGTGTCCCTTAACAGTCAAATTTTTAGGGATTCTATATATAGAGCATTCCAAAGCTCATTTAACATCTGTGATTATCTGAAATTCTTTCTAAAAATAATTGAGCTTTATTTCTCTTATTTTTGCAAGCATCTACTCCCTTTCACTCATTCCTTTGAAATATATTTATTTGAAAGAGAGCTTTGATTATTCACTTCCTTCATTTACAAAATTATTGCTCTTGAAGGTTGTTGAAGATATATTTATTTTGGGCTTCAACTTTTATCATCAAAGATCATATTCTCTTCTACTCTTTATTTTCAAAATCTTTTGAGAGAGAATATCTAGTTTCTTCTACATTCTTCATTTGAAATTATTTTTGGAGAATTCCTTTTTAAAGAAGTTCTTGAAAAGGTCTTAAGCATATATCAACTCTTATATATATTGTTTGAAAGACTTTATATTTTTAGGATATATTTCAAAGAAAATTTTCTCCTATCTTTCATTTTGAAAATTAATTTTTGGAGAAATTTTGTAAGTTATTTAAGAAGGCTTTGAGTGTATATTTATTGATATATACCTTGCTTGAAAATCTTCTTGCAGTGATTTTTGCCAAACCCTAGGTTCTCTCACATTTTTATTGATAAATACTTTTGGAGAAATATTTATTAGGTGTTTATCATATACATATTATTCAAAGATTGTAAAAATTATTTTGAAAAAAATACCCATACTCTCTTGAGCTTTATTTCATATCATTTGAGAGTGCATATAGAACTTCAATTTGTACATCTTTGCTTATCTTAAGAAGCACTTACTTGTATGCAATTTTTTATTTCTATGCACCGGTTTGGCTCCACCCAGTAAGTGAGCTAGGGAGACTCCGCCCTGTAAGGAGAAACGGTTTGGCTTCACTTAATTAAGTGAGTTAGGGAGACTCCACCCAGTAAGGAGAACCAGTTTGGCTCCACCAGGTAAGTGAGCTAGGGAGACTCCGCCCTGTAAAGAGAATTGGTTTGGCTCCACCTGGTAAGTGAGCTATGGAGATTCCACCGTGTAAGGAGAAGCAGTTTGGCTTCACTTAATTAAGTGAGCTAGGGAGGCTTCGCCTTGTAAGAAAATTGCAAACGGTGTCGCTCCACCCGGTTAAGTGAGCAAGGTAGTGGAATCTTTGAGTGGTTTGCCTAAGGCGGGGACATAGGCAGGATTGGTCGAACCTTCATAAAAATATTGTGTTTGCTTTCTCTCCCTACACTCTTTATTTTCCGCACTTGTATGCTAATAATTTATCCGTTGTGAATGATATATTTGTCTTTAAATATTTGCACACTTGATTATGTGAGGGATTTGGAAAAGTTTAGAAAGGCCCTAGGTTGTGTAATATTGGTTGTGGTTTTAAAAAGGACATATTTGACCTAGGATTTTAAAAGTTCTCAAATTCCCCCCCCCCCTTTTTGGGAGTACACCATTCCTATCAATTGGTATCAAAGCCTCATTGCAAAAAGCCTAACCGCTTGTGTTAAAGATCACAATGGCTTAAACTTGTGTATCTCCATTCTGTGAGGGACAATCATATACCAGGCCTATAGTATTTTATAGTGTTGATTATAGCTTGTGGAAACAAAGAATAAGCATATTTATAAAGTCTATGGATTGGAGGGCCTAGCAGATGATTGTTAAAGGAACTTGTATGCAAATGAATGAAAATGATATATAAGTTTAATGTATGCAAATTCAAATGCCATGGATATGTTATATTGTGCATTTAGCCCTAATATTTTTCATGACATCATGGCATGTAATTGTGCAAGTGATATATTGGAAAAGTTAGATAGGAGATATGGAGGAACCGAAAAGAAGGAGATCGCCACTTGGGAAGCTTCAAGCTCAAATGATAAAGAGGTGGCAAATTGTGAACTTATTGCTCTAATTAATAAGGAGGTACGTGTTTTTTGTGATGAATCATCTAATGCATTTTGTGAAAATTCTGTTGAATCTAGTAGTAATACTATTAATGATGCATGCACTGATTCATGAGATAGTTATTGTGATAAATCTGGTGATGAATCATGCAATAAGTTTAATGATAAAGGCACACCTTCTAACACTGGAGTAGAAAATGCTTTATTTAAAATGCATTGGTTTCTAGTTAAGATGTCTAAGAAGAAGACATTATTGAAAAATGAGAATAAGAAGCTAGAAAAAAAATTAGAGAATTTAAAATATTATCATGCCATCCTAGAATGGAAAAAGATTGAGAAGATATTGAGTATCATTTGTTTGGAGACAAAATAAAAAATTATTCTGAAACAATATCCAAGGTTAAAGGTGAGAAAAATGACTCAAAGAAACCCTTAGGAGTTAAAAGAAATAAATCTTTCAAAAAGGGCTCATCACATAAATTCTATAGTCATGCCTCTTTGTGTGAAAATAGGATAAAAAAGCCAAATCTTTCTCACATAAATAAAATATGTTTATATTGCAAAAGAAAAGGGCACATATGATACACTTGCCTATTTAGAGGTGCCCATGGCAAGGATAAGAAAATGATTTGGGTTGTCAGGAAAGCAAACCCCTCGGGACCAAAGGAAGAATGGGTTCCAATTGGAATTACATAATCATTTAATTCTTCCTTAGTTCTTAGGTTTAGGGGTAGTGATGACTAAAAGGCTTGGGAAGTGGTCCGTGCTTAAAATGATAAATCTTATTACATGCATCTACTACACTATTGTTATACTAAGAACCTTAGAAAATCAAGCCAATATGAAAATTTAAGTAATATATCCAATCTAATCACTTAACATATACATCATAATGATTGGGTAAGGTATGAAAATATTAGATATAGCATGTAAACTTTGAGCTGAAAAGAAATGAGTCAATCTTTGCTTGAATGGGACGATAGTCTCACCATAATTCTTATCATTCCTCTGAAATGTTCAAAGTAAAGGTTAAGAACTTAACTAGTTAAAATTTCTAGAACCTTGTATTTCTAAGATGGAAAACATGAATCATCATATCTTGAAGAACATTGAAGAAGCATGCTTGAATAAAATCCACTTCCAAATGAGCAAGGCATCTTTATTTGGTTAAATAACTCTTAATGCTTAACTTGTGCTTAAATATGAAAATCTTAAGTTAAGCACATTTTTTCCATTCCACATAACTGAGTTTTAGGAAACCAATCCTACACTACATATCTTTTAATCCTAAACTCATTATGGAAGCTTTAAATTCATTGATCAAAAATTAGTCATCACTCTTATCATAAGCACTAACTATAAATTTCTAATCTATTAAAGTGCTTATTAAAAGCCATCCTTCTTAATCAAATTAGAGGCATCATTGAAGGGATTCAAGCCCTTCATCTAGTTAAGTCAAAATATTACCTTTGTGCTTAAAATGCAAAACTATCTAATTTTGGTTCACCCTCTCCTCCATAAGAACTCTTGACCAAACCACAATCAAATCTGGTAAAGTTCTATCTATTCATTAGGTTGTCTCCTTGTCATAATTGTGATCAGATTTAAAGGATACCTTCCAATTGTGGGAAATTAGAAATCACCAAAGAGCATTATTCAAAAATATTCATATACTCCTAAATGCTCTGCCAAATCAGTTTAGGACATACACATTTGCACGAAAATATTTTGAATATTGTCCACCTGTAATTAATTCTAAATACTCTTCTAAACTTAATTTTGATTTAATTTCTAAGAGTATTTATCCAAAATCCCTTCACAAGCTCTCAAACTTTAAGTCAAATCATTTAGAGCTTTATATCCTTAAAATGGTGTTGAATGGCTAAAGTGGTTCCATTAGGTGTCAATATAGATAAAGGAATAAAAACTCAAGGAAACCTATGCACATACAGTTAAAATTCAAAGTCATTCGAACTTGAGCCTCTCATGTGCTGCGATTCAAAAGAAAAGAGGGAAAACAGGCTTAGTACTTCTAAATGGGTATTCATTGTGAATTTTTGGTCCTCTAATCCTATAAATTCAAAGCCAAGTTTAAATCATTGAAAATCTTAGAGCACTTGGCTAAGGACTTGAAAAATGAAGGTAATGTATAGAGTGCATAATTGAAAGGGGTTAATTTTCTTATAATTTATAAATTAAATGCTCTCATGATCATACTCTGTCTATGCATATATGCTCTTATGAGAACAACATTGCAGCCTACTATCCATAATGTATTAAATGATTAAAACTCTTTGATGTATGGTTTTATTTTATATAAATTATTGATTGAACTATCACCAAATATACTGGATTGCATGCTTGAATTGGAACGCCAACTGCATGGTTGATGCAGTGACTTGTGAATTGCATGTTGCAGAAAACTGCTAGGATATTCGGTGCATATTTTTGTGACCTGCAAATTTGGGAAATGTTCTATTTATAGACGACATGTTACTGAAATTTTGTTAGATTTTTTCCATAACAATCAAAGTCCATAAACCATCTGCTAAAATGATTATACGCTAAATACTAAATGTCTTTTGAAGGATAATTAAATGATAAATGTTTTAACAAATAAACTTCATCCTTAACTGAAAATGCTTTTTCATGTGCATTCAAGAGAGCTGAGCCCCATCCTTAGGAAAAGCATAAATTTAAAGGACTCATATGCATTATGCTTTGCTTTTTGAATATTGAGGCTCTTATGAAAACCCTAAACATGATATCATGCTTTTAAGGCTCTTTAAATTGATATGGATTGTTCTCAGTGTTATGAACACTATGTTATGTCTTAATATTAATTTTCAAGATGCATTTGTGTTCTATAGGAATGATTATACTCGTTTAGTGATAAAAAATTGTTTGATAAATATCCAGTATAATTGTTTTAAAAGATCAAAATGTTTGCCTATACTTTGGCATATTTAATGAAATCATTTCTTTGTTAAGTATAAGAACTTCATCTCATCTAAGTTAGCATTCAAATCTAAAGAGGGAGATTTTATAAAATTCTATTTCTTACGCTCACCCTACTTTTGTTTAGAATTATAGTTTACTATGGCATACTTGTTTAGGTAAAATTATTTTCTTTGATCACAATAAATTTTAAATGAAAATAGGAGTGTCATATGATCTTGCATTTAAATTGTCTAATCATTAGGATCTATATGGTTAAAACTGCTCTGGTTATATTAAGGATTGTTCTTAAATGCTTAACCAGAAAAATAATGCTTGCTTGAACTTTGTATTAGAGTTTCTTTTTTAGCAAGGATCGTTCCCATTTTTTTTTTTTAATATCAAAGGGGGACATATTGTTTTTCAAAATGAAATTTTTATGGCAAGAAATGATTTTATATAAGACATATCTTGTTTCTTGCATGTTAACTTAAATGTTTCATGACATGTGCTATTTTTAAAAATATTTATATTGTTGTCATTAAATCCAATATTTTCTTTACTTTATTCTTGTAAAGGGCATTGCATGGTTGATTGGACATAGAAATACATGCTAACTAGTTAGACCGATTTCATGCGCAAACCTACAATTTGCTATCATAAGTCGTATGTTTTAAATTCCAATATTTTAACGGTCTTATGCAATATTTTAACTGTAATGGTTTGTGGATGTTTCTGGTTAGACCATGGCTACCATGTTACACTATTTGTATGTGCATAACTGTTAATTTTTTTAAAATTATAAAACTATTTTCTATGCCCAAAACCTTTTATCAAATAGAGGGAGTTCTCTTTCTAAGCTAAGAATTCTTTTAAATGCTAAAATTCTTTTCTACTTAGCTTAGCCCTTTTTCTGATACCAAAAGGGGGAGCGATGCTTAAGCAAAATATCGTCTAATTTTTTATACTTCCTATGTTTCAAATTTTAAATGGGATGTGTATCTAAGCTTTAATGCTAATTTTTATACTCCCTGCATTTCAAGTTTTCAATGGGATAAAACTAAATGCCTATTAAAATTAAAATGTCTTCTTTCATAAATATGTTTGATCTGTAATGTTTATTTTTAAAGCATGCATATTGTACGGGGGAGCCTTTTCAGGATGAACTCATTTTTCCGTGTGTATTTGTCATCATCAAAAAGGGGGAGATTGTTGACTTTTTGAGTTCGATCCCTATTTTGATAATGACAAAACACAAGTATCTCATGTGTGTGCTTAGTATTTTGAACATGTTCATAATTCAGAACACACACATGAAAGAGGAAAAATGGAAGCCAAGGAGGAACTTAAAAGCAAATACATTTCGCGTATTCCATGAAAAATAAAAAAAGCAAAAGCAAAAGAAGAAGACATATGTTTAATTTGTAATGCATTTAGGTTTTGAATTGTAATAATGCATGATTTACATGATATGGTTGCTAAAGCTCAAACATGACCATAGACAGACCTCAGGGAACTTAACCTTTCATGAAAAACCTTTTTCTAAAATGATAAAATCTTACAAAAATTTTTAAAATGATTTTTTAGTCAAAAAGAGGCTAAAACTAAAATTCTCAAGGTGTTCAGTCAACCCGCCATGGTTAAGTATAAATGGCCCAATCGACCGGCCAGTCATATTGGCTTGGGTTGCGTGTGCCTAGTCGATTAGCCATTTTATGCTGCGTTAAGCCCAATCGATTGGCCCATTCATTTGGCCTGTAGTGACCCCCAACTGACCGACCACCAAATGAACTGAAAATGCCCAGACGACCGGCCTTCAAGCTTGGCTACCGGACCATAGGCACAGCCAACTGTTTCTCGCAGTTTTGGAAATCGCCTAAAGATCAGCTGATTGGCAGTCTCTCCAGTCGACCGGACCTCTCTAAAATTTGAATTTTTGCTTAAAGCCAGCTAACTGGAGCAGCCCCCAATCAACCGGACCTCTCAGGTTAGGAAATTTTTCAGTGCAAAAACGTCATTAGTTTTGAATTAAACAAATTAATTAATGCCCAACTTGTCCTTTAACGGTCAAATTTTTGGGGAGTCTATATAGAGCCCAGTCTAAAGCTCATTTAACATCTTTGATGATCTGAAGTTCTCTCTAAAAATAATTGAGCTTTATTTCTCTTATTTTTGCATGCATCTACTCTCTTTCACTCATTCCTTTGAAATATATTTATTTGAAAGAGAGCTTTGATTATTCACTTCCTTCATTTGCAAAATTATTGCTCTTGAGGGTTGTTGAAGATATATTTATTTTGGGCTTCAACTTTTATCATCAAAGATCATATTCTCTTCTACTCTTTATTTTCAAAATATTTTGAGAGAGAAGATCTAGTTTCTCCTACATTCTTCATTTGAAATTATTTTTGGAGAAATACTTTTTAAACAAGTTCTTAAAAAAGTCTTGAGCATATATCAAGCATATATCAAGTCTTATATATATTGCTTGGAAGACTTTATATTTTTAGGATATATTTCAAAGAAAAATTTCTCCTATCTTTCATTTTGAAATTAAATTTTTAGAGAAATTTTGTAATTTATTCAAGAAGGCTTTAAGCGTATATATATTGTTATATACCTTGCTTGAAAAGCTTCTTGCTGTGATTTTTACCAAACCCTAGGTTCTCTCACTTTTTTATTGATAAATATTTTTAGAGAAATATTTATTGGGATTGAATCTTTGAAGTGTTTATCATATACATATTATTCAAAGATCGTAAAAATTATTTTGAAAAAAATACCCATACTCTCTTGAACTTTATTTCATATCATTTGAGAGTGCATATAGAACTTCAATTTGTATATATTTGCTTATCTAAAGAAGCACTTACTTGTACGCAGTTTTTTTTATCTATCAACCGGTTTGGCTCCACTCGCTAAGTGAGTTAGGGAGACTCTGCCCTGTAAGGAGAACCGGTTTTGCTCCACTTGGTAAGTGAGCTAGGGAGAGTCCACACTATAAGGAGAAATGGTTTGGCTTCGCCCAATCAAGTGAGCTAGGGAGACTCCTCTCTATAAAGAAAATTATAAATGGCGTTGCTCCGTCCGGTTAAGTGGGTAAGGTAGTGGAATCCGTGAGTGGTCTGCCCAAGGTAAGGACGTAGGCAGGATTGTCTGAATCTTGATAAAAATATTGTGTTTGCTTTCTCTCTCCCTACGTTATTTATTTTTTGCACTTGTATGCTAATATTTGATTTGTTGTGAATGATATTTTGTTTTTAAATATTTGCATACTTGGTTATGTGAGGGAATTGAAAGTGTAATATGTTTAGAAAGACCCTAGGTTGCGTAATACTAGTTGTGGTTTTAAATAGGACATATTTGACCTAGGATTTTAAAAATATCCCCTTCACCCCCCATCTTGGGAATACATCATAAATGTCAATAAGTATGTGTGTGTTAAATACACATGTGTGCGTGTAGATGTTTGTGTGAAGGAGTGTGATTCAAAATAAATAAACATAAATATATAAGTGTATGTATATATGATATATGTGTATTTATGTTAATATGTGTACTTAAATATTAGTATATATATGCCTTAAGTGTGTATGTAGAGAGAGAGAGAGAGAGAGAGAAACATAGTGTGTTGTTATGTGTGAGTGCTACAACTATTCGCAGCTTGTGCATTCTCCAAAAAGCCCAAAAGAATAAAAAATAAAAATAAAACACAGCCTAAAACCCCTAACAACCTCCATTGCTGCCACTTGCTGTTGCTGTTGCTGGTGCAGTTATTTGTAGCCCCTAAAATATCCTAAAACAAACCTTACCAGCCTTCTTACTGCAGTCTTCAAGACTAGACACCCCTAAAAACTTACTCTTTATCTCTCTCTCCTCTCTCTCTCTCTCTCTCTCTCTCTCTCTCTCTCTCTCTCTCTCTCTCTCTCTCTCTCTCTCTCTCTCTCTCTTTTTCTTTTGCTGCTGCTAAGATGCTAGTGCACAACCCTAACTGCTACTGCCCTTATGACCTTTTATGGCCAAAACCCTAGCTGCCATGCAGCCACCCCCTTATGCTTCAAAAACCTAACAGCACAAGTTGGAAACAAACAAACCATAAACCTTAATGATAAAGAAGAAAGAGATTTAAAAAACAAAATACTAAAAGAAAAGAAAAATACTACCTTTTGTTAAGTGGGATTAACTCTTTACTTGGTGTGCCTTTTTCCCTTGATGGCCGAACCTCTTATTCTCTTTTCTCCTTCTCCATTCTCTCTTATTTTTCTCTAGCCAAGCCTCCCCCCCCCCCCCCCCCCCCCCAATCTTCATGTCTAGGCAACCATACCTCTCTCCAAGCCAACCCCCACCCTCTCTCTCTCTCTCTCTCTCTCTCTCTCTCTCTCTCTCTCTCTCTCTCTCTCTCTCTCTCTCTCTCTCTCACACACACACACACATAAACAAACCAAGGAATACCAAATTAAATGCTTGTTCTTAGGATAAATGATTTGAGGACTATTCTTAATGCTTATCCTCTCGTGTCCAAGTTGGGCATACGAGGTCCAAACCAAGTGAGATCAGTCCCAACACATTCGTGACATTAAGCTAGATGTGTCGAAGCTGATGGTCCCTAAAATATCATCCCCGACTTAAAATTAGGCACTTAGAAGCAAACCTAGAAAACCTAGTTAATTTTAAGCACTCCGGTATCCAAGTTAGGCATACAAGGTCAAAATTGAGTGGGGTTAGTCCTAATACATCCGTGACATTGATCTGGACGTGACGGAACTGACGCTGCCCAAAAACCCCTCCCCGATTGAAAATTATGCGTTTAAAAGAAAACCTAGCAAACTTAGTTGATTTAAATACTGTGGTTTCCAAGCCGGGTATGTGAGATCCAAACTGAGTGGGGTTAGTCTCAGCATGTTTGTCACGTTGAGATGGACATGCTAGAGCTGACGCTGCCCAAAACTCCTCCTCGGTTGAAAATTATGCACATAGAAGCAAACCTAACAAACTTAGTTAATTTAAGAACTTCAGTGTCCAAGTCAAGTATACGAGGTCCAAATAGAGTGGAGTCTGTCCCGACACATTCTTGACATTGAGCTAGGCACGCTAGAGATGACGGTACCCAAAAACCCTTCCCCGATTGAAAATTGTGAGCTTAGAAGCAAACCTAAAAAACTTAGTTGATGTTAAGCACTCTGGTGTACAAGTTGGACATACAAGGTCCAAACCAAGTGGGGTCAGTATTGACATGTCCGTTACATTAAGTTGGATGTTCCAGAGCTAACGGTACCCAAAAACTCCTCCTCGATTGAAAATTACGCACTTAGAAGCAAACCTAACAAAATTAATTGATTTTAAGCACTCCAGTGTTCGAGTTTGGCATACGAGGTCCAAACTGAGTGGGGTAAGTCCTGACACATCAGTGACGTTGAGTTGGACATGCCGAAGCTGACAGTTCCCAAAAGCTCCTCCCCGGTTGAAAATTATGCGCTTAGAAGCAAACCTAAAAAACGTAGTTGATTTAAGCACTTAGGTGTCTAAGTCGAGCATACTCTCTAAACCGAGTGGGGTCAATTCTGATTGATTAAATTTAGTTATTTAAAATTGCATAATTTTTTATTTAACTGTGTATAATAATTCTTTTTATCAAATCATTTGTATTTATAGTACATACGTATTCAAAAATTGTATACTAATTTTTTGTATAATTATTACTTTGTATGGTTTGTAGTTTGTCATAGGATGATGTGGACAATGGCGAGCACTATAATGATGATGCAGCTTTTTGTTTGTTTTTTTGTTATCAAAATACATCATATATTAGTATATGATGTATACACATTCTAACAATTTTTATGTATATATTTTCATTTTCCGAACAATTTAGGAATTTATCCTTAATTATAGTTCAATATATGTATGCAAAAAATTAATTACAATGTTCTCACAGGGATTAATGCGTGGTTTTTTTAAAAAAATTAAATTATTTTCAACTTTTATTGACGATTTATGACTGTCACTAAAAATTTAGAAATCACTAATAGTTTGTCTTTCATGATGATTTTATAATCGTCACTAAAAATTGACAAATATTAACTATTAGTGACGGGTCTGAAACCGTCACTAATAGTGTTTTTTAGTGACAGTTTATTGAACCGTCACTATTAGTGTGTCTTTAGTGATAGTTTTAAAATCCGTCATTAATAGTGTCTTTAGTGACGTTTTTCTGCCCAAAAGTTGTGTCTGTTATTGTGACAGGCTTATTATTTTAGTGACGGAGGAAGATCGTCACAAATACTCCATTATTAGTGATGATTTTGAAAATCGACACTAATAGTCAGTTGAGACTGCCGTTATAGTCACCACTTTGTAAGCGTCACTAAGCCATCACTAATAAGTATTAGTGACGACTTTCTATTATTAATGACGGTTTGAAACTGTCACTAAAAGCCTTTTTTTTTTTTTTTTTTGTAGTGATAGCCAAGAAGTCCCTGACATTCAAGAAGCGAAATAAACTGATTGTGCCAAAGAAGATAGTTGGAGGAAGAGAGTTTAATGGTCACCATATGAATCATGGTGTTGAAGGAAAGGAAAGAGTTGGAAGAATTGACAGCCATGGGGATCGGTGGGATGTTGAACCTGTGAGGGCTCTAATACCATGAAAGGATTTGCAAATCACCACACACTTTTACGTGGGTGAGTATTTCTATTTATAATATTGTTCAATTATACAATTTGATTACATAGCTATAATAAAGGAAATAATCAAAACATATTTATGTAACATCTCCTACAATCAAGGAGGATCCCATGGATCAACGAAGGAGGATTTTGTGTAACACCTCCTACAATCAAGGAGCAAAATCAAAATAGATTTGTGTGACATCTCCTACAATCAAGGAGGATCCTGTGGGTTAATGGAGAAGGATTTACAGGGATTTTCAATAGGTTTTATACAAAATAAATTGTTAATAGAGCTCTCTTGGCAAAATTAACTAGTGCGAAGATTATTACAATAGTCATCTCGCATCTAAGGAAGATTTTGTAAGTTCGGATACTATAAGAGGAGAATGCTATGAAATGAAAAATGCCATGATTTTAAAAACACAATCTTGGATCAAAGAATTCTATATACTTGCCAATCCACACAAATTTAAATCAAAATTTCAAAATTCATGATTCCAAATACTCCTATCTTAATTATATAATTTTTTAAAAATAGAAAAATAGGTTTCTTGTTTTTTTATTATTTTGAAAAAAAAACAAAAAAAAAACTATTTTACACTGCCACAAACTCTTTATTTTCTACTTTTTTGATACAGATATTGAATGTCAAAAAGTATATTTAAATTTTTATAATTATTTTTAAAAATTAAAAATAATTATTTCACATTGAATTTGAATAGATTCTAAATATCTAGAATAATCCACGAATCCTTAGGTCCGATCAAGGATTTTACTTTGGAAAAGGAAAGAAACGCAAAATAAGGAAGAAACTCATTTTCTCTTACATTTTCATTCTCTATTAAATATTATAAAAAATGAAAGTCTATTTTAATACGAATAAAAATTAAGAAAAACTAAATATTAATGACGTGTAAAATCAAAATTTTGTTAATGAATTTAGTATATATATATTCTCACTTTTTTAAATAACTAAATATGAAAATATGGATTCGTTAATATATATATATATATATATATATATATATATATATTTTTCTTAATATTTTTTGAGTTCCGCAGAGCCTTAGATTACGAGATAAAATTTTAAATTTAAGGAGTGATATAGACCAAGATCATGGGTATGAAGAAGGTCCAAAATGATGATTTCTTTATTTGCAAATATGGACAAAAGATGTTTGGGTTTAAGATTTTAGCAAGATTGGAAATTTACCATAATATTTATTTATTTATTTATTTTTAGATTAAAGGGAAAACAAGGGATCATTGGGAAGGATAGTGGCGAAAACATAAATAAATATGAAAAGGTGATTTTGACTCAAAAGGACTAAAACTTTTTAGTGAAAGATAGTGAAAAATGTATTGCGAATCAAAGAAAATATTGTTGGCTTGAATGCAAAAAATTGAGATGAGTAAATGTATTAGATGGACATTTATTAGAATATATTAATCATATAGTGCTGAAACCTGATTAGGTTTAATTGGCTCGAGTCTCCATTACAATATCGACGCAACCAAATGGCAACATATATACATGAATTCTTGCAAATAACGATTCATCTTTCAATTGAAAGAATACTCCGAAATATTTGATATGTGGCATTTGCAATTTATAATTCGTGCACTGCAATGGAAAGATAAAATAATTATTTGAAAATAAGATTTGGATGAGCATAACACGATTCGAAGAGCTCAACTTTTACTTAAATCTTCCAGGGAACGACTTTTGGTGCAGGCATGCCAAGTGTTAAAGAACAAAGTTAGACGTCCATATTTGGTGACATAGCTTGGAAAGAAGGAAATAATAATGTAATGATCAGAATTATTTGCAGGATGGGATTTTTGAGCCCAAATTCAATACATGAAAGCGAGAAAATGTCAACAACTCCACTCGACAAATGCATAGACTATGTGAGTAGCATTAATGTAAGAAAAAAGAGATGAACATAAGAAATATAGTTGTCATTTCATATGCAAATTCAATGTTAAAACATAATGGAAAAGGACATTATTACTACTTGTAAGATAAAACAATTATATATTTGTTCTCAGTTGCATTTGAACTCTAGTCAAAATTTCTAATATTAAGAAAATATAACTTGACTTATATTTTGAGTAAAACGTATGTATCGAGAGAAAGCACTGTGAAGCGATGATCAAGAAAGAGATGCAGGTTACAGCCATGGAGGGTAAACTGTCGACGATTTGGGGGTAACTGTAGACGGTTTTAGGCATTGCTACGAAGACAATCTTTTGGGCTTCAAACCGTCAACGGTTTGGCCTAAACTGTTGACGGTTTCGCTCACGGATGTCATGGATTTTCGAATCTGAGATCAATAGATTGGGATAATCGGAGGGATTTTGTAACGTCCCTCAATTTCTTAACATAAAATATCACATAATAAATAAAAATAGTCAACCCGAACCCGTGGGTAGCGGGGACACCTGTCAAACACAGCGGAAAACCTAGTAGCAGTAAACATAAAATCTCAAACATCCAATCATAAAACATAATACCAGAGCATTCTATACATCCTCACAAACATCCAAATATCTCTAGGGTCAAACACAAAATAACTCTGACACTATTACAAAATCTTACCCTTCTCACAGGGTAATCTCACTAGCTCAACGGCGGCCCTGACCCGCCAGTCTCTCAGGAGCTCCTGAAAAATTAATTAAGTTTGGGGGTGAGACACTTCTCAGTAAGGGAAAATAAACTAAATACAGCTGTGTGGCAACATGAATATTTAATGCATTTGTACGTATATAGTACATTTCATAATTCTATAAACATAATCATATCGTACTGGGTAAACATATATTTTCACATCTGTTAACAAATCATATCATACATAAAATCATCTGTTATAACTGTAGTACTGAAAACAAACCCAAGATGACTAGCTAGCTGGTGTCATGTATTACCCCCCATGACGGGTTGTGCAGCCCGAAGGCGGGACCCGACAATGGCTGGCCGACCACTGCCGAATCAAATATGTCTGTAAGTACGATGAGCCCGCCACACCCTGGTCCGGACTGCCAGGTGGACGTCCACACTCTACTGAAAGCTACATCGACTATCCATCTCCCATCCCCTCGTGGGACGGTAGCACTAATAAGGCCTCGTGCCAAAATGAACCCATAGCTACGGTACCGAGCTCCTGGTCTGAACTAAACTAACATCCTGGTTGTGAAAACATATAATACATGATCATACGTAACATCATTATGGCCTCGTGCCGAAAACATAGATACGGCCTTGTGCCGAAAATATAAATACGTGGCCTCGCGCCAATAACATAAATACGGCCTCGTGCCGATAACATAAATACGGTCTCGTGCCGATAACATAAATATATGGCCTCGCGCCAAAAACATAAATACGGCCTCGTGCCGATAACATAAATATATGGCCTCGCGCCAAAATTGTTTCAGGTATATATATACTGAAAATACCTCATTTATCACACAATCGTCAAAACCATCACAACATAACTCATATTTTCATAAATGCCTGAAATCATGCTTGGTTCGTAAAATCTTTCACATCATAATACATTTCACATAAAATAATATTCATGCCACACATATGCTGTTAAAAGTCATACTTCATATTCTAAAAACGTGAATTATTTACATCTCATACATACATATACATTTTAATCATCATAGCAGTATTTTCCCAATCGTACATTTCATGCGTAATACACAATATAACATATGCTTTTCTGAAAATAAATTTACTCATAATCAATAATAATTTGTATGAAAAATTACTGCTTTAGTTTATTCCCTTACCTGACTATTGAGAAATTCCTTAGGACCCAAAATTTCACGCCCTTGGCGCCCGAAATCTAATTCCTGCAATTTACATTTTTCCCCAGATTTATTAATCTATTTCTCCAAAATAATACTCATCTAGCCTTCCTTAGGCTCCAAATACCTCAAATTAATATTTAAACTATTATTTAATATCCCTACTTAATTTTTTAAATTTTGCTTGCGGGTCCCAAAATTATACCCGTGGCGCTCACCCGAGCCCTAAATTTCAGAAATCCTATCTCAGTTTCAGATGCTTAATATTTTAGCATTAAATTAAGGCTAATTAATTAAAAATAAGCCCCTTAATAATCGCCGCACCCCAAATTTGGAGTTCTGGCCCGACACCCCCACGAGAATTCCGTCCCACTAGACTTGTAGAGAATCATCCCTAGATTCTCGTGGTGGTGTCCGTTCGTCAATTGGGCTTATATTTTGCAAGAAATTAAAGAAAAAGGGGGAAATGGCTTACCCCAGGGAATATGCCTACGCCGCTCCTACCACCGATCCACTCCGGTAGAAATGACGGTAGCAACGAATGGAGTCTAGTGGTATTTTCGGATTTTCAATCGGGCGAAAATCCGTCACGAAATCGAGGAGTGAGGGAGAGAGAACGTGAGGAGAGATAGAAAACTTGCAGAGCTGCAAGTTAAATGAAAAGAAAAGAAAAGAAAATAAAGAAAGAAGAAGAAGAAGATAGGAACAAAGGGGGGGGGGGACCTGCCAACCAATGCATTCCTGAAGCTTCTAGCTTCAGGAATGATAATAATAATAATAATAATAATAATAATAATAATAATAATAATAATAATAAATATATTTAATTAATAATAATAATAATAATAATATATTTTATTAAAAAAAATAAAAATTAATTTTAATTAATTAATTTTTTTTTCTTTTTCTTTTTCTTTTAAATTCGATTAATTAATTAAATATTTTTTTTTTCTTTTTTCTTTTTTTTTAATTCGTTTAATTAATTAATTAATTACTAATTATTATTATTTTTAATTATTTTTTTTTTTTTTTTTTTTTTTTTTAAATCAATCCACTAATATTTTATATCTCTTTTTGGGGTTTTTACATTCTCCCCACCTTATAAAAATTTCGTCCTCGAAATTTGCCATTCCCCTATTTCCCTTTCTTAGCGAAAACACTTTTTATTTTTATTGATTACCCTCACTTATGGCGGAGGAATACCGTGGTTACAACGAGGGCTCTGGGAGATTACAACTAGTCAAAATTCTCCCAAAACCTTTCAAAACTAAAAACTTTATCTATCTTATGTTACACTATACAAATAAAAACTACAACAATATTCCATTCACTTAACTGGCTCAACTCTAACTCCACTGAATAAGTGCGGATATCTCTGGCGCATCTGATCCTCTAGTTCCCAAGAAGCCTCCTCAATGGCATGGTTGCGCCACAGAACTTTTACCAGTGGAATCTTCTTCGTACGTAACTCCTGTTCCTTCCAGTCAAGAATCTGCACTGGCACTTCCTCATAAGCTAACGTATCGCCCAACTCAAGTGCTTCATATCTAATCACATAGGAGGGGTCTGGGACGTATTTCCTCAGCATAGAAACGTGGAATACGTCATGGATCCTAGATAGGAGCGGTGGTAATGCCAAACGATAGGCAACTGGACCCACTCTCTCAAGAATCTCGAATGGTCCAATATACCTAGGGCTCAGCTTACCCTTCCTCCCGAACCTCATAACACCCTTCAGCGGTGCCACCTTCAGGAACACGTGATCTCCTGTATCAAACTCCAATTCTCGCCGACGAGTATCAGCATAACTCTTCTACCGGCTCTGCGCTGTCCTAATCCTGTCTTTGATGAGTCTGACTTTATCCTGAGTCTGCTGTATCAACTCTGGCCCCAATACCTGTCTCTCTCCAACCTCATCCTAGTACAACGGGGATCGGCACCTCCTGCCATACAGTGCCTCATACGGTGCCATCCCAATGCTGGCCTGGTAGCTGTTGTTATATGCAAAGTCAACTAATGGCAAATACTGCATCCAACGACCTCCAAAATCCAGCACACATGCTCGCAGCATATCCTCCAAAATCTGTATCGTCCTCTCTGTCTGTCCATCTGTCTGAGGATGAAAAGCTGTGCTGAACGACAACTGAGAACCCATGGCCCCTTGCAGACTCTTCCAAAAACGAGATGTAAACCATGGGTCTCTATCTGAAACTATGGACACTGGAACGCCGTGGAGTCTAACTATCTCCTGGATGTATAACTCAGCCAATCTGTCCATGGAGTAGCTAACTCTAATCGGCAAAAAGTGGGCAGTCTTCGTCAATCGATCCACCACTACCCAAATAATGTCCTGTCCATGCAACGCTGGCGGTAATCCTGAGACGAAATCCATCGCTATATGCTCCCACTTCCACTCAGGAATGTGGAGTGGCTGCAATGATCCCGCCGGTCTTTGATGCTCAGCCTTCACTTGCTGGCACGTCAAACACTGACCCACAAACTGAGCTATCTCCTTCTTCATGTTGCTCCACCAGAAGGACTCTCGGAGATCCCTGTACATTTTAGTGCTACCCGGATGTACAGTATATAGGGATCGATGTGCTTCCTCCAGAATGACTTTCTTGATCTCAGGATTGGCAGGAACACATAACCTGGTATGGAACCTCAGGGCTCCATCATCTAAAATGCTGAACTCTGATTCCTGACCATCCTGTACCTTTCCCATAAGCTCTACTAGTTCTGCATCATTCCTCTGAGCTGCTTTAATCCTCTCCTGTAGAGTCGGCTGCAAAACCAAGTCAGCAATGAACGCCTGGTGATCACCCTCTACCATCTCCACACCGAGCCTCTCCAGATCCATCTGAATCGGATGCTGAATCTCCACTGCAGATACAGATGATTCCACTGATTTCCGACTCAAAGCATCAGCAACCACATTAGCCTTTCCCGGGTGGTAGCTAATAGTGCAGTCGTAATCCTTTATTAGCTCCAACCATCTCCTCTACCTCATATTCAATTCCTTCTGCATGAAGAAATACTTTAAACTCTTATGGTCAGTAAATATCTCACACCTACCCCCATATAGATAGTGCCTCCAAATCTTCAACGCGTAAACAACCGCCACCAACTCCAGATCGTGGGTAGGGTAGTTCTTCTCATATTCTTTTAACTGTCGTGAGGCATAGGCTATCACTCTCCCCTGCTGCATCAACACGCATCCGAGCCCCTTATGGGACGCATCGCTGTAAATTACGAACCCCTCTTCTCCTGAAGGAATCGTCAACACAGGCGCAGTGATGAGTCGCTGCTTCAACTCTTGGAAGCTCTGCTCACATTCATCAGACCACTCAAACTTTGCTCCTTTCCTGGTCAATCTGGTCAATGGGCCCGACAATCGAGAAAAGCCCTCAACAAACCTGCGATAGTACCCAGCCAATCCCAGGAAACTCCTGATCTCATGCACGTTCTTTGGTTGTACCCAATCAACCACCGCCTCAATTTTACTCGGATCAACAGAAATACCACCCTTGGATATAACATGTCCAAGGAAGGTAACCTGTTCCAGCCAAAACTCACACTTCTTGAGCTTCGCATATAGCTTCTTCTCTCGCAATACCTGCAACACTATACTCAGATGCTCCTCATGCTCCTCTGAACTCTTCGAATACACCAATATATCATCAATAAATACTACCACAAACCGATCCAAGTTCTGGTGAAAAACCCTGTTCATAAGATCCATAAACACCGCAGGAGCATTCGTCAACCCAAACGGCATAACTAGAAATTCATAGTGACCATACCGTGTTCTAAATGCCGTCTTCAGAACATCTTCCGCCCTGACTTTCACCTGATGATACCCGGAGCGTAAATCTATCTTCGAAAAGATCTGTGTCCCCTGTAACTGGTCAAACAAATCATCAATACGCGGGGGCGGGTATTTATTCTTGATAGTTACTTTATTGATTTCTCGATAGTCGATGCATAATCTCATCGAGCCATCCTTCTTCCTCACAAACAAAACTGGTGCTCCCCAGGGTGACACACTGGGCCGAATGAACCCCTTATCTAACAGCTCCTGCAACTGCTCTTTCAATTCTTTCAGCTCTGCCGGTGCCATTCTATACGGCGCCTTCGAAATCGGTGCTGTCCCCGGAACCAGATCAATAACGAACTCTACCTCACGATCAGAAGGTAGTCCCAGTAAATCCTCTGGAAATACATCAGGAAAATCTCTCACCACTGGGATATCCTCCACCCTCAATTCCCCTTCTGATACAGCCTTCACATAGGCTAAATATCTGTGACAACCTTCTGATAGCAATCTACACGCCTGAATAGCAGATAATAACTGAGGTGGGGTGCGCACACGTGATCCCACGAATCTGTATTCCTGTCCCTCTGGAGGTCTAAACACTACCACTCTCTGATGGCAATCAATGCTAGCATAGTGGGCAGCTAGCCAATCCATGCCCAAGATTACCTCAAACCCATGCATGTCTAAAATCACCAGATCAGCTAACAAATACGTCCCTAGAATATCCACTGGACAGTCCCTGAGTACCTTCCTACACACCCCTACGGTCCCAGTTGGCGTAGCAACAGACAAACTAATTTCTAACTGCTGAGGCTCAAACCCACACAATTTAACATAATCCCAGGCGATAAATGAATGCGTCGCCCCAGAATCAAACAAAACAGTAGCTTTAAATGACAGTATTGAAACAGTACCTGTCACCACATCTCCTGCCGCCTCAGCGTCGCCCGGTGTCAAAGCAAAAACTCTGGCTGGGGCCGTATTCCTCTGCTGGCCTCCTCGTGGTGCCTGGTAACCTCCTCGTGCAGGTCTAGGAATAATACCAATCTGTGTCGGACACTCCCTCATCATATGTCCTGGCTCCCCGCACCTGTAGCAGGCACCTCGCCCAGCACGACACTCTCCCAAGTGTCTCTTCCCGCAAGAAGGGCAAGCGGGAGATGGCTGTGCACCCTGGAAACCGCGATTCCCTGTCCTCTGTCTCCGGTCCCTATAATAGCCACCTTTCTTCCACGCAGCACGGTCAGCTCCCTACTGGAAATCAGAAGGTATGGATCTCTTCTTCTGCCTCTGCTCCTCAGCCTCCAATCGCTCACCAATCTCTGCTATAGTGGCTCGGTCAACCAACTCGGTGAAGTCCTGCAACTTCAATATCGATACCTGCTTGTAAATTTCTCTCCTCAAGCCTCTTTCAAACTGTCGTACCTTCTTCGTCTCATCTAGAATAATGTACGGGGCTAAGCGAGATAGCTCGATGAACCTCGCCGCGTACTACTGTACTGATAGCTGTCCCTGCTTCAGATTCAGGAACTCCGTAATCTTAGCCTCCCTGGAAGAGGCTGGAAAATACCTGTTGAAGAATATCTCTCTAAATCGCTCCCAAGTCATCTCTACAGGTATAGTCCTCTGCTGCTCTAATACTCTCATCGCTAACCACCACCTCTCGGCCTCTCCAGTCAGTTTGTAGGTGGCAAACAGCACCTTCTGCTCCTCTGAACACTGCAGTACTGCAAATATTTTCTCCATCTCCTGCACCCAATTCTCAGCAACTGCGGGGTCCGTTCCTCCTGAGAAAGCTGGAGGATTCATCTTTATGAACTTCTCAATCGTACAACCGTGGCCTACAGACGGACCACCCTGTTCTCTCGAACTCCTGGCAATTTCTGCCATAACCTGCTGTGCTACGCTGCGTAAGACTGCATCTGAATTACTACCCGCAGCGCCTGAGGGTCCAACACCCTCACTCCCACTGGCGTGGGCACTATTTCTACTGTGGTCCATCCTAAAAGAAGAAATAACTTAACTCAAAACCTTATTCTCTATACATATCACTCAGCTCATATGGTATATTTTCCTAATTAACTCGTCACTTTTGATCTTAATTCAAGGTTCAATCCTGAAATCTAGATACCCAACCCGACGATAGTTTACAATGAATTTCCTGAAATCGTCACCCCAGGAAAATCATACAAACCACCACGGAAGTCCTGCATCTAGACTACAAAACCAAACCTCAAGTTCCCTTATCCTATACTCTGGTATTAATACTGCTGCACTCTAGAGTCTACAGAACCTAGTATCCTAGGCTCTGATACCAAATGTAACGTCCCTCAATTTCTTAACATAAAATATCACATAATAAATAAAAATGGTCAAACCGAACCCGTGGGTAGCGGGGACACCTGTCAAACACAGCGGAAAACCTAGCAGCAGTAAACATAAAATCTCAAACATCCAATCATAAAACATAATACCAGAGCATTCTATACATCCTCACAAACATCCAAATATCTCTAGGGTCAAACACAAAATAACTCTGACACTATTACAAAATCTTACCCTTCTCACAGGGTAATCTCACTAGCTCAACGGCGGCCCTGACCCGCCAGTCTCTCAGGAGCTCCTGAAAAATTAATTAAGTTTGGGGGTGAGACACTTCTCAGTAAGGGAAAATAAACTAAATACAGCTGTGTGGCAACATGAATATTTAATGCATTTGTACGTATATAGTACATTTCATAATTCTATAAACATAATCATATCATACTGGGTAAACATATATTTTCACATCTGTTAACAAATCATATCATACATAAAATCATCTGTTATAACTGTAGTACTGAAAACAAACCCAGGATGACTAGCTAGCTGGTGTCATGTATTACCCCCCATGACGGGTTGTGCAGCCCGAAGGCGGGACCCGACAATGGCTGGCCGACCACTGCCGAATCAAATATGTCTGTAAGTACGATGAGCCCGCCACACCCTGGTCCGGACTGCCAGGTGGACGTCCACACTCTACTGAAAGCTACATCGACTATCCATCTCCCATCCCCTCGTGGGACGGTAGCACTAATAAGGCCTCGTGCCAAAATGAACCCATAACTACGGTACCGAGCTCCTGGTCTGAACTAAACTAACATCCTGGTTGTGAAAACATATAATACATGATCATACGTAACATCATTATGGCCTCGTGCCGAAAACATAGATACGGCCTCGTGCCGAAAATATAAATACGTGGCCTCGCGCCAATAACATAAATACGGCCTCGTGCCGATAACATAAATATGGCCTCGTGCCGATAACATAAATATATGGCCTCGCGCCAAAAACATAAATACGGCCTCGTACCGATAACATAAATATATGGCCTCGCGCCAAAATTGTTTCAGGTATATATATACTGAAAATACCTCATTTATCACACAATCGTCAAAACCATCACAACATAACTCATATTTTCATAAATGCCTGAAATCATGCTTGGTTCGTAAAATCTTTCACATCATAATACATTTCACATAAAATAATATTCATGCCACACATATGCTGTTAAAAGTCATACTTCATATTCTAAAAACGTGAATTATTTACATCTCATACATACATATACATTTTAATCATCATAGCAGTATTTTCCCAATCGTACATTTCATGCGTAATACACAATATAACATATGCTTTTCTGAAAATAAATTTACTCATAATCAATAATAATTTGTATGAAAAATTACTGCTTTAGTTTATTCTCTTACCTGACTATTGAGAAATTCCTTAGGACCCAAAATTTCACGCCCTTGGCGCCCGAAATCTAATTCCTGCAATTTACATTTTTCCCCAGATTTATTAATCTATTTCTCCAAAATAATACTCATCTAGCCTTCCTTAGGCTCCAAATACCTCAAATTAATATTTAAACTATTATTTAATATCCCTACTTAATTTTTTAAATTTTGCTTGCGAGTCCCAAAATTATACCCACGGCGCTCACCCGAGCCCTAAATTTCAGAAATCCTATCTCAGTCTCAGATGCTTAATATTTTAGCATTTTTAAATTAAGGCTAATTAATTAAAAATAAGCCCCTTAATAATCGCCGCACCCCAAATTTGGAGTTTTGGCCCGACACCCCCACGAGAATTCCGTCCCACTAGACTTGTAGAGAATCATCCCTAGATTCTCGTGGTGGTGTCCGTTCGTCAATTGGGCTTATATTTTGCAAGAAATTAAAGAAAAAGGGGGAAATGGCTTACCCCAGGGAATATGCCTACGCCGCTCCTACCACCGATCCACTCCGGTAGAAATGACGGTAGCAACGAATGGAGTCTAGTGGTATTTTCGGATTTTCAATCGGGCGAAAATCCGTCACGAAATCGAGGAGTGAGGGAGAGAGAACGTGAGGAGAGATAGAAAACTTGCAGAGCTGCAAGTTAAATGAAAAGAAAAGAAAAGAAAATAAAGAAAGAAGAAGAAGAAGATAGGAAGAAAGGGGGGGGGGGACCTGCCAACCAAATGCATTCCTGAAGCTTCTAGCTTCAGGAATGATAATAATAATAATAATAATAATAATAATAATAATAATAATAATAATAATAATAATAATAATAAATATATTTAATTAATAATAATAATAATAATAATATATTTTATTAAAAAAAATAAAAATTAATTTTAATTAATTAATTTTTTTTTCTTTTTCTTTTTCTTTTAAATTCGATTAATTAATTAAATATTTTTTTTTTCTTTTTTCTTTTTTTTTTAATTCGTTTAATTAATTAATTAATTACTAATTATTATTATTTTTAATTATTTTTTTTTTTTTTTTTTTTTTTTTTGAAATCAATCCACTAATATTTTATATCTCTTTTTGGGGTTTTTACAGATTTCCTCTGAAGGATTGCTACAAAAGTGTTTTAAATCAACTATAGGTCTTCTGTACGAATTAGATTGTTATACAAACATTATTATGTAACCCTGGAAGGGATTAAACTTAAAGTAAGTTTCAAAGCTTGGTGTAAGCTTCATTGATAGTGAAAATAGTTGCTACTCCCGTGGACATAGGCAAATTGCTAAACCACGTAAATTCTTGTGTTTTGATTGTTTCTTTCATTAATTATCATTATTGAGTGGTTGTTAGGTTCTTATAAATCACCATCGAGTGCTTGCTTGTTTATTCCATTGATTGTTTCAAGAGAATTTGTGTGAGATCTTCCATTGTACACATTGGTGCCGAAAATTGGTTTCTAAAGGCTAATTGTTGAGAACAACAATCGGTATTAGACCCAGGTGACTATTGACGTGTTTACACAACAATTGGTATCAGAGCTATTGGTTCTCAATGGCTGGGACTTCTTTTGCAAAGTTTGAGATTGGTAAGTTCGAATGGAACGAGGAACTGTGGGTTGTGGAAGAGGAGGGTGAAGGACTTGCTGGTGCTGCAAGGGATGATGAAGGGTCTATACGAAAAGAAGCCGTAAAACATGGACGACGCAAGTTGGAAGGAGCTAGAAGCGAAAGTTGTTTCCATTATCAGGTTATGTTTGACTGATGATGCATTGTATCATGTCATGGATGAGGACTTGTCAGCAATGGTTTGACTAAAACTAGAGCACCGGTACATATCCAAGTCACTTACGAACAAAGTGTATCTTAAGCAAAAGCTTTATTGGCTTAAGATAGCGAAGGGTTCAGACTTGGCTTAGAATATCAACACATTTAATTAGATCATTAGTGATCTAGGGTGAGTTGATGTGATGTTCGAGGAGGAGGACAAGGTGTTGATGTTGTTAAATTCCCTACCTATGTCACCTACATACGAGAATCTGGTTACAATGCTGACTTGGGGGAAAGAAACCCCAGAGTTGAAGGATATCACGAGTGCATTGCTGGGGTTCCATTAGAGGAAGAAGGCCAGCGATGAAGGTTTACATGGTGAAGGGCTCATGGAGAAGGGTAATTAGGATCATGGGAGAGGTAAGTCCTGGAGTGGATTGAGTGGTAATAAAACTTAGTCCAAGAGAAGGAAGGCTGTTCGCCGTTTTAAGTGCAGGAAACTAGGGCGCATAAAATTGGAATGTCCAAAGTGGGAGAAGGGGAAGGCTAAAGCTCAAGAGGGTTCGTTTAAATATGCTAATGTAGTGGAAGAAAGGGACTTAGGGAGCAGTGACTGTGAGATGCTTTCTGTTTCATTAGGTTCAGAATGCCTCACGAGTTCTTGGATCCTAGACATGAGATGTTCTTTTCATATGACGCCCAACAAAAACTGGTTCATCACTTACATATTGATAAGTTTTGATTCCGTTGTGATGGGAAACGATGTGGTCTGAAAATTTATCAAAACGGGGTATATTAGGATCAAGATGTATGATGGTGTGGTAAGGAGGTTGGGTGGGGTAAGGCATGTACTCGATCTATGAAATAACGTGATATCATTAGGTGCTTTAAATTGTAATGGGTATAGTTACAAGTCCAAAGGCGGAACGATGATGGTGTGTGATGGCGTGTTTATGGTGATGAAGGGACAAAGGATAGCAAAGAATCTTTATGAACTGTTGGGTAACACAGTTGTAGGTGGAACTGCAATAGAGAATTCTGAGTCAGGTAATACCATTTTGTGTAACATAACCTGACACAAAACAGTGGGTATTCTTAGCTACATTGGTGTGGATGCTTGGAGACCGGCGAGGGCAGTATCACGGGTTAGTCATGGGTATTTCGGGAGGTTATCACGAAAGGTCTGGGGGTATCTTATGCAACACGAGGTTGAGATGTTTGTCAGGTGTAACTTGTGGCTGAGGTGGAGTACCAAACCAGGAGAGAGTTTCTTGGGTTAGATAAAGTAAGCTGGTGCTTAAGGAGTTTTATAAGCAGGGCATGGTGTATGCAAGGCTTGCAAGGGACTTCTTGGTGAAGTCAGTGAGTATGACGTGTTTTTCAGTTAATCGATCACCAAAGGTGTCACTAGATAGGAAATTTACAGAAGAGGCTTGGACTGGTTATGCGATAGACTTTGGAGGTCCTACTATGCACATTTCTAGTGAGGTGGGATCTACGCTTGGTGTTATGTTTGGACAATGCATCTTTCTGATATATAAGAAAGATGGGTTCAAGCTAGGTGATCCAATGGAAAACAGGGTGGCAATTGATGGAGACATGGTTTTAGATGTTAAAACCATGGGACATAATACTCAGGTAGATGAAGAGAAAGGGGTGCCAGAAAGTTGCAGTAGTAGCAATGAGCATGTTGTGCAAGTGGAGTTGGAGACTTAGGGCAGGAGTGCAAGGAGATTGTGATGCAAGTGGAGTTTCAGACTCAGGGTAGAGATGACGTTGGTCATAATGCAGAATTTCAACCTCGGGAGACCAGCAAGATCGTAATGGGCTTAGAGGCACTATCAGGCCACCACCCAGGTATGATCTAATGTATTATGCAACCATTACTACTAGGAAGGATCCTAATACCTTTCAGGAGGTAATGCACGACTAAGAGAAGGGTATATGGATAGGTGCCATGGTGGAAGAGATGGAGGTTCTGTATAAGAATCAAACATAGGGGTTGGTGGTGCTCCCAGAGGGAAAGAGGGAGATAGGCTTCAAGTGGGCAAGTATTTTATTGTTTTGTGTGAATGACATGTCAATTGCTGAAAAGGTTCTGACTGAGGTAAATCAGTTGGGGACTCCGTTAAAAAATAAAGTTGACGTGAAGGTTTTGGGTGTTGTTAAGAGTGTTCTTGGGTTGGCGATTTGTAAGGTTAAAGTTATAGATGGATTGGGATTATCTCGGGGTGACTTTGTAGTTATAGCTATGGGGAGATTGTTGTTGTCTCAAGGTGGCTATATGGAAGAAACTACATGGAGATTATGGTTATCTCAGGGTGGTTTTGGTGATCAGGTGTTGGTGAGTTTAGCATAGTTGATGTTAAACCGATCACTAGTAGACAGTTGGGGAATCTAAGTAAATAGTCTACCGCTCAGTACTCGAGGATGAACGATGATGTTTGGGTCATGTCAAAGGTTTGCTATGCTAGTGAAGTTGGGTACTTCAGTGGGCAACAGAGGGTTCCGTCAGTTGCAAAGTTTGCAAATAGAGACTACACATAGGACTTGAAAGATAGAAGGCTTGCAATGTTGTAATGACCCAAAAATTCTACTATATTATTTTTTTCCCACATATTAAATTCTAATACCATGCTACAATATCCCGAACCCCAAGTGGCTACTAGGCTGACCTATCTGTACTTCAAATAAAACATGCAATGGAAACTTATACATAAATTCTGAATACAATATCAAAGTTCTAAAACCATCATATCATAATATACACATGTCTCCCCAAAAATCAAAATAATACTACAGCCATAAGTAATGCAAAACATATCCATATACATATACATACTAGTGTCTCACCAGCACTATCTTCAAACCCCACTAACTAAACCTGTATGGAGCTTTTTAAGCTCGACTCCCTGGATTTCCTAAAGTGTTAAAAGATTATAGGGGTGAGACACCTCTTAATAATACGAGATTGAATATTGTCAATGTGTGGCAACATGTGTTCTGGTGTAGCATAACTTATAACCTTTAAATAATTAACTTAAATTGGTAAATCATGTAAATCTGCACTCATATATATACATAATATATATTTAGCAACATAGATGATTTTCTTCATAAACATACTTTATCATAATAGATTCCTTTGAATACATAAATCGTCTTATATATCTATACATACATAAAAATTTTCCCTGGGACATTCATAAATCTCGTCATGTATTAACCCTACATGACTGGGTTGTGTAGCCTGTAGGCTAGACTTAGTAGTGGTTGGCCTACCATGCTAAGTCAACCATAAAGTCTATAAGTAGGATTGCCCACCCAGTCTGGTCTGGACCCATCCTACTCTCCGCAAAACTTCGCGGGTCGAACCTGAGGGTATCCTGCTCTTCGCAACACTTGATGGGCTAATCGACTATCCAATCCCTACACTCTATCTAAGAAGTGTGGTTGCACTAACTGATCTGTACACCCAGCTTGGCCTGAACCCTTCCTGCTCTCCACAACACTTCTTAGGTCGGACACAGGGGTGTATCCTACTCTTCGCAACACTTCACTGATCTTGCTAGCTAGCTATTTTACTATGTTCAAAACATACTTAGTCCATCATGGTTCTGATATTATATAGTGTATTTCATATATTTATAACTATAACATATTTCATTTTCATATTTCTGTGTAAAATTTTTCATATCATAATTTCTAAATACTGTCATAAATATCTGATCACGACATAAATCCGGATGAAACTAAGTTGTCATGGCGCTAGGTCGGCTGAAACTGAGCTAGGTTGGCTGAATCTGAGTTATATCATAATTTCTGTAAGGTTTATGACATTTTCTGAAAATCATTATCTAGCTACACATGTTCTATATAATCATAAAATAATCTGACATGTTTATTTATTCCATAAAATATTCATACTTAGACCACACAGTTTGAGTATTATTCTAAAATATACTATCTGCCTAGGAAAAATATGTTTCGCTGAAAAATAGTATTGAATATTCTTCTAAGGTTTACTTGACTCAAAATGCCTATTTTCCCAAAAATATACATTAATTCATGAATGTCATTTCTCAATGCCTAAATTCCCAGAAAAATCATAGATATGATTTCTGTAAACAAATACTGCATTTTAATCGGTAAATTTTCTAAAAATACCTGACATAATCTAACCCCTTACCTGATTCCTGAAGAAAAGCCTGCAGGGATTTTAAATCGTGCCTGCAGTGTTTGCACAAAACCTTATATCCATAATTCCTAATTTAATCAACTCATTCCCAAAATAATAGTCATTTTAACATTCCCAAGCCCACACCCTTCCAATAACTAACTAAACTTTAAAAACATTTTCCTTACCCTAGTTTTGAAGCGATGCCTGAAAAGCCGAAACAGCGAAATTGCTCCGGTTAAACTGTAAAGAATCGCTGTCGGGATCCCAAAATCACGTTCCTTCTTCAATTTAGGCTGAAATTGGACGAGAAATCGAAGAGAGAGAGTAAAGAGGTCGCAACCCTAGGTGTGAGAGAGAGAGAGAGAGAGAGAGAGAGAGAGAGAGATTATGAGCTGTAGGATCCTTATATATAAGCTACTCCCAGACGAAACTGTTGACTGTTTGGTTTTTAACCAAATCCCTTTTCACTATTTTACCCTTACCTAGCCGTGGTAACTCAAAACTGTCGACGGTTTTCCAAGCTCCACCAAAGAGCAAACCAATTCCTCTTTTTCTTATGTATTTTTATTATTATCATTTTTTCGGGTCTCTACAAACGGGGTATGTTGTGGGAAGGCCTAATTATTGGAAGTCTAGGGTATAGTCTCTGGATGCGCTGGTTACAACTGGATCAAAGTTCTTGGCAGTAGCTGAGGTTACCAAGGTTGCATTGTGGTTCAGAGGATTGTTCAAGGAGCTGGGTGTTCAGTTAGGTGGACTTTCTATTACCACAGTCAAGTTCAAGTATGGCTTGGACTTGGTTTACGTCTTTGGGTGTCAGAGGAGAGGCAGGTCCTAATCTGTTAGAATTGGTGTGATCTCAAGAGGGGGGTGAATTGGGTTTAAAAATTTTTTTGGCTAATTAAACATTTACGCCGATTCACCACAAATCATATCACATTTTCACATGTGTAAGTAAATTAATAAAACAATAAAAGCAAACAAACACGTGAAACATATCTCATTTAAAATAGAGGTGTACATACAAATAATTATAATGACAAATGAAAGCATACACATGCAGAAATTAAAGTGTGCAAATTTAAACGAGATAGAGAGAATGACACACAGATTTGTTATCAAGGTTCGGCCAAACCAGCCTATGTCCTTGCCTTGGGCATACCCCCCAAGGATTACACTATCTCTGCTCACTTAAATGGGCGGAGTAGAAGCCGTTTACATTCTCTCCTCATGGGATGAAGAAAATCCCAATTCAATTTTCAGGCTGAAAAGAATCGGTCTCACTTACGGGGCTGAGACTCCCCAATTCAATTTTCAGGCTGAACTAAATCGGTCTCACTTACGGGCCTGAGACTCCCCAGTTTAATTTCAGGCTGAACCCAACCAATACAATAAAAACCATTTTTGTACATGATAAAATGCTTCTAAATACAAGTAGAGAGGTACAAAGTTTAAACTCTAAATACAAGCACTCTAATATGATATGAAATATGTTCAGTAGAGTAAGGGTGCTATCAAATAATTTTGCACAAATAAAATATATGAATATAAAATGATTATGTTCTCCAACAAATATTTTTGCAAATAAAAGTATTTAGAGAATCTGGAATTTAAGTTCAAGAAAACAATTTGTGTACTAAATAATTTCTCCCAAAAATGTTTATCAAGAAAGATAACCGAAAGAAATATTAAGGCTACTCTCAAAAATGATTTTAATAAATGAAGATACAAATGAGAGTAAATGTAAATACCCAAAATAAATATGCTCTCCTTCAAAATAAATTTTGAAATAGATAAACAAAAAGAGAGTAGAAGAGATTTGATAAAAATATGCCCCAAAGAAATTATTTTATCAATAAAAATTAGTTTAAGGGAACTTTGATTAACAAAGGGTTTAGAGAGAATTTGGAATTAATCAAAGTTGTTAATCAAAGCAAATGAGGGGGTATTTATAGATTTTACAAAAATTATGATCGTTAAGGACACGCTCAGTATTTTGGAAAAGTTTAATTAAAAGTTAATGACGTTTTAGCGCTTTTAAAAAATTCCAACCTGAGAGGTTCGGTCGACCATATCACTAAGTTCGGTCGACCGTGGCATTTTTGAATTGAGGTTTTGGTCGACCGTATTAAGGCGATTTTGAACCCTCCAAGATTCAGTCAACCAGGGTAGGTTCAGTTGACCATATTCTGATGTTCGGTTGACCAGGTCAGATTTTAACAAAGGGTTCGGTTGACCAGAGCATTGGGAATCACCCACATGTCAGTTCGTCCGACCATACAAGTCAAGTTCATTTTAAAAGTGGTAAACTGAATAGTCAACTATTGACCCTAGAATGTTCAATCGACCGAAAGTCTATGTAAATTTAGGTTTGGTCAACTAAGCATATTAAAATTGTGCATGTAAGTCCATATTTTATTCAAAGTCACCTTTGTTCACATAATTATAATTTCTAACTTATAAGGGACTTTTCTTGTGATATTTTGGGGCTTAAAGTCAATCTATGGTCTTTGAGAGTTAACCCCAAAAATTCAACGTCAGTCGATCGAAGGTCGATCGAAGATGAACCCTAAGGTCAGTCTACGGTCCTATGGCTCCCTATGGTCAATTTATGGTCCTGTCTGAGAAAATAATCATATCATGCAGATGCATGTATTATTACAGACCAAATAATAAAAATAAATGCAATTACAAAAGAAATATTATGTCTTCTTCTTCTTCTCCTTTACTCTTTGACATCATGGAATACGTCATATTTTAGTTTTAAGCCCTGTTTTGGTTTCAATATTCTCTTGATCGTATGTGTGACTTGAATTATACATGTTCAATACTGAAACATATACATAAGAAATACTTGTGTTTGTCAGCATCAAAACAGAAATCGAACTCAAAAAATCAACACAATCTACTTGCTCAAGCAGAGCAACGGGGGATTATGCTTTCAGATTTCTCCTAATTCAGTGGTAATATTCGCCAAAGTTGAGATTGTTGGGGATGAGAATCATATTCTGAGCGGAACGTATGTACCGTATACAGTGAAGCGAAGATCAAGACAAAGATGCAGGTTGCAGCCATGGAGGCAAACTGTCAACTGTTTGGGGGTAATCGTTGACGGTTTCAGGCAGTACTACAAAGGAAATTTTCCAGGTTTCAAACCATTGACGGTTTCACTCATGAACGTCATGGATTTTCAAATTCGAGATCAGTAAGTGGGCTAATTAATTGGAGGGATTTCCTCGGGAGGATTGCTATAAAAGTGTTTTAGATCAACTATAGGTCTTCTGTACTCATTAGATTGTTATATAAATATTATTATGTAACCCTAGAAGGGATTAAACTTCAAGTAAGCTTCAAAGCTTGGTGTAAGCTTTATTAATAGTAAAAATAGTTGCTGCTCCCATAGATGTAGGCAAATTATCTTATATTTTGATTGTTGCTTTCATTGATTATCATTATTGAGTGATTGTTACGTTCGTATAATTCATCATTGAGTGCTTGCTTACTTGTTTCATTGATTGTTTCGAGAGAATTATGAAAATCTTCCGCTGTGCACACTCGACGCCGACAATTGATTCCTAAGGACTAATTGTTGAAAACAACAATCGATATCAGATTAAGGTGATTATTGGGATGTTTGCACAACAATAATAACGAAAAGGACATTATTCTTTATAAGATAAGAAAATGTCATCAAAATGTACCATGAAAACTTTAAATGACTTTTCTTTATGGTCCTATTAATTAATTTGGCCTCCCTATGACCTCCTTATATAGTTCAACCTAACCATCTCTTTTTCATTGGAAAAAAAAAAAAACAAAACAAACACGCAAAAACACCTGGCTAGTCTAGGGACCCCAAAAAAAAAAAAAGAAAAAAAAAAAAGGAGCCTACCCTCCTGCTGACCATGATTAAATGTAGGGTGGGGGGCGTTCGGCACATTTGAGAGTTGGTGTTGATGTTTGCGGGCAGTCAGAAGTTTGGAAGAGTATTGCGGGACCCGCTGTGGTTGGTGGTGACTGGTGAGTCGTTGAGACGGCGAATTATTGTGGGCTCCCAACCTTTCCTCGGCGCAGATGAGGATTCGGGCGAGCAACCACGAAACACCCCATTATTGTTCCACTGGCGTCAGCATGACTAAATCAAAAAACCAGTGCCAATGAAAGCTCCACCGGCTGAGTTAGGTAAAGCGTGAAAGACTTGCCAACCATGTGAAATTTTTAGCTTTGAGAAATGCTTTATTTTGATCGTTATGTTATTTATTCAAAATCCCAGTGGCTTAATCATTTTTATATAGTTATTTATTTTCAAATATCTGAAATTAGTTGAAACATGATTTGAGTTTGTTGACAACAATTATAACGCGTCCACTTAAATTTTATATAGAAGTGTGTATATCTTCTCCAATCAAGTTAATTTAATTTTCTGTAAGGGAAAAAGTATATATTTGGCAATGCCGGTGTGTAGTAAATGTTTGAATGGTTTTATTCTATTCACACATCTTTGGAATGACATAGGAATATTACTAAAAGCCTTTTCCTTTTGTAATAATTGCACAATGATTCTTGATATTAAGAAATATGATAAGCCCTTCTAGGTTTGATAATTGTATTACTTATGTTTTTGTTTATTACTGATTGTTATTTGTATGAAGAAAAATCAAGGATGATAATAATATGTTAGTTCAAAAAGCAAATACGATTATAAATTGTAGTATTAGTAGTTGATTAAACATGTATTAGATATGTCAACACATGGGGATAAGAGATTCAATGCCTCGACGGGGATGACGACCTTAAGATGATTTTTGTGGGGATTTATTTTTATTAAGGATTTTATGAAGTCATTACTAACTTTTTATTTAATTAGATGTGGTTTAATTCACATAATTACTATTGATGGATTGATTTCTAAATTAAATCTAGATACAAGGAACCAATAATTGTGGTTTGCATAATTAGAGTTAGGTTAGGGAGTATCGTTATGTGAGAAAAAAAATATATTAACAACCCCTACACATCCATCACACAAACAGTACCTACCACGTCAACTATACTCACCAAATTGTTCCTTAGGTAATTTTTATTATGTTTTCAATTAATATTATTTTTCTGCCTTACATTTCTCATGATATTCTAATATGGAACAAAAGACTTGATAAAGGATGCTATTGCGCCTCTCTATGACATCCATCATTGAATTAGCTAAATTAGGCTTTGTTGAACTCAAATTAGATATAATCATGTCAAAGCAATCACTTCAAAAAAGAAGGCTTTTAGTGATGGTTTCAAATCGTCACTAATAATAGAAAGTCGTCACTAATACTTAATAGTGACGGTTTAGTGACGCCTATGGAGTGGTGACTATAACGGCGGTCTCAGCGGACTATTAGTGACGGTTCCGTTTTGTCACTAAAAGACTAAGACAGTTACTATCACTGACACAATTTCTTGACTGAAAAATCATCACTAAAGACATACTATTAGTGATCGATTTCAAAACCGTCACTAAAGACACACTATTAGTGACGGATTTCAAAATCATCACTAAAAGACATATTATTAGTGACGGTTCACTAAACCATCACTAATTATATACTATGAGTGACGCTGAACCATCACCAAATATATACTATTAGTGACGGTTTTAGAACCGTCACTAATAGTTACTGTTTGTCAATTTTTAGTGATGGTTTTATGAACCGTCATTAAAGCCACACTATTAGTGATGGTTCAAAAAACCGCCACTAAATATAAACTATTAGTGATGGTTATAAAATTGTCACTAAAAGTTTAAAACAATTTATTTTATTTTTTTAAAAAATCACCTATTAATCCTTGTAAAAAAAAAAAACCCTTTAACTAATTTTCTGCACACATAATATTGAACCATAATCAAATCTCAGCTTCGACCATCCCCAAGTGCAACAATTGTATATCCAAGAAAAACACAGCCAACAGTCTCAAAATAATGCACTAGCAGCCCCCTAAATGACATCCTAGCAGTCCCTTCTGCTGCTGTCTAATTACCCTAACATGACCTAAAAAGAAACACACCCCGCAACCCCTTTTCTGCCAAAACATGTTCAAATTGGTCTATTATCAGTGCTGCAATGTTTTCAACACTGTTCTTTGAATGCACCTCTTTTTAAGTCACATAATCATCCAAGAACTTAAAATTTGCACATTGATAAATTAGCTAAACATATAGTGTTTTTGAGTCTTTTATAGGAGGGAATATAATAAAAAAAAAATAGAGAATAGTGCAATAGATTATAGGCACGACTTTGAAGTGCTAAAAATTTTATGTAATATGCATATTCATTCAAGCCAAGCCCAACCCATTAATCACAAAGAGAGGGTTCAACAAGAAAAAGGAAAACTAATTACTAATTACTTTTAAAAATCACATCACATCAACCTCTTCAATAGAAGAAGAAGAAGAAGAAGAAGAAGAAGAAGATGAGGGGGCGAGAGAGGAGAAGGAGGCGGAGGAAGAGCACCTTGCAGGCGGCGGTGGGTTGCGGCGGTGGACTCTGGCGACTTGGGGAGGAGGGGTTTGGTGCAGAGGGGAGGGAAAGCAATGGGGGATTTGGGGATTTCTACGTGAAGGGACAAGAATTTTAATTTGGAGCAGATCTGTTGTCCTAAAAACCCAAAAGCCTATATCCATAAACCCTAAATCCGAGGGCCCAAGACCAGATCCAATTTGGAGCTAGGTCCATTGATCATAGACCCCGCACCTAGCCCGTAGCCCAGCTGAGTCTGATATAGTTCAACCAATTGATCCAAGCCCATGGGTTCCATTGACCTTACATCCATTTTCCAGATTAAGCCTATTAGGTGCGGCTCAATTGGCTAAAGCCCATTAAATAAAAGCAGAACCCAATTGCCCTGTAGCCGAAATCCATTTGGACCATGCCCAATTCAATCATAATTAGAATTCAATTCATCTTAGCCCAATTGGGAAGAGCCCATGTAACCAAATTAAAGTTGGGCTAACTTGAGCCCAAAATCAAAATATCTTTGGTCCAATTTGTTTGAGTCCAACCAATTGGAATTGGCCTTAAACCTAACCCAAACTGTTTGTTTCAATGGAAAATTTGGGAAAAATTTCTTGAGAAAGTCCAAGAAAAATTGAAAAAAAAAATGAAAAGGGGGAAAAGAAAAACAAAGAACAACTGAGGCAAGAAAACGAAGTATTCATCTTTATTTTGAGTTTGATAGCTTATTGTTCTCTATTCACGCATCCCTTTTCTGGTTCAGATATGCGAAATAAAAGGAAAAATGGAGTGAAAACTTAAAAAGAAAAAGAAATTAAGGGAAATGAGAAAAATCAGAGAAAAAGAGAAATAGGGATTTGTGAAAGAAATAGAATCTACGAGAGAAAGCAAAACAGAGAAGAGGAAGAAAGAGAAAGAGATTAGAAATAGAGAGAGAGAGAGAGAGAGAGAGAGAGAGAGAGAGAGAGAGAGAGAGAGAGAATCTGCAAGAGAAGAGGAGAGAGAGAATTTGCGAGAGAAGAGGAGAGAGAAAAGAAAGGAGAAGAAGAAAGGGAAATAGAAAGAGAAACAAGGAGAGAAAGAGAGAGAGGAAGAAAGAGAAACAGGGAGAGAAGAGAAAGAGAAGGAGAGTTTGTGAGAGAAGAAGAAGGGAGGGGGAGAGAGAGAGTGAGACAAAGAGAGAGAGACGGAAGAAAGAGGAGAGATTAAAAAAAAAGAGTTTATATATGGGCGTTACTAGGACACGTGTCGCTATCTATATGGCGACACGTGACGTAACTAGGATCGTGCCTTCGAAAGGCGACGTGGTATAATCTTGACATTCCAAAATGTGTTTTCTTTGGACGACTAGATTGCTGCAACGTCAACAATTTGCATCAAACACTCAAAGTCGATCAAAAACTACCATGTGGTGGGTGACGACATGCTGATCTCACCCCGCTGTAAAATTTTTTTTTTTTTTTTTTTTAAAGAAAAAATAGAGAAGTTGTCACGTGGTGGGTGACGCCATGCTAACGTCTCCATTGGGCAAAAACATAGCTCACCTATCCTAACCTGTTAAATCCAACTCGGACTGGCTGAATCGGTTTGAATCGTCCATATATAAGTATATATCATATCAATGAGATATATACTTTAGCAAAAGAGCCTTGGATGATAAAAATAAGTATTATTAGAACATAGTTCTCTTGAGAAAAAAACTCTCAAAATTGAAATTCTTTTCTGTTGGAATTCGCATATATAGTTTTTTACCTTCTACTCTTCTGGAGTTGGTGTATGTAAGGGTTTGATTTGTTATTCTCTTGAAAATTGATTCTCTCTATTATGCATTAGCATATTGCTGACTCCACATTGCCTGTGTGCACATTGACGATGCTGTGTATAGTCCTTAATGGGCATGGGCACACTACACAGTTTATGAAAAAGACCACACAGTCCCATGTCCATCTCCTATGCCCAAAGCCATCAATCCATCTTGCCTTTTTTCTTTTTTCTTTATTTGTTTCTTATTGCGTTTGCATCACCAAGGAAATATTATTGAAAGCCACAACCATGTACCGTCTTCTAAAAAATATTAGTTTCTGCTCTTCATCTTGAGTGATTTAGGGGAAGTAATGAACCATCTTATTCGTTAAAAATTGAAGAAATGTATTTTTTTCCCTAGACAGTGAAATTGATATGTCAGAAGAGCTATATTGAAAGGTGGTATAGTTAGAACATTGGTCTATACATTCATTGAGGTCATAGAGTGTACTTGCAAGGCAAAGAGCAAAAAAATTGGCATGCGATTTGAAAGATGAATCTAATTCATGCCTACCTTTTAGAAAAGAGCAAAAAAATTGAAATGTGATATGAAAGATAAATGGAATTCATGCCTACCTTTTAGAGTTGACTTCAATGCATGATGTGAAATTTGATTCAACTATTAATGCATGTACCTGAATTACAATCGACAATTGTATATTATATAAATTTGTTCAGCAAGAAAATTTGAGTTTGTATTTATTTTATTATTATAAATTTAATAAACTTGAAAATTATTATTATTATTATTATTATTTTACGTGCTCACAACTGGTTGAATTCAAATTATTCTTCAAAATGTTTCTCGTATGCAGGAGTCAGGACTGCTGTATTATATTATGTCTTCGGCCGGGAGGCCTGGAGCAGCCCATGAGATTCAAGTATAGGACGGGACAGCCCATAAACTCCAAGCCACTGATTCAGGGGCTCTGCTACGCGCGAAAGCCCAAATCATTCCAAGGCCCTAATACGGCATGCACCCATGACCCAACCAAAACCAATCTGGCTAAGCCCGCGATCCCCATGGGCTAAGATACCCAATTCCAAATGCACTCGTATCAAAACACAAAGTTTTATAAATAAACATACAAATTCTACTCTCAATCCTTGAGAGTATGACTTGCAATTTGGATGGCAGATTGTTATTTCAACAATTTATTCAACAATTTATATTAATTGAACTTGAAGTTTTGGAAATTCTAAAATGTTGGAATTGAAATGTATATTTAGTGGAAGATCAAAAGCAATCAAATTTCTTTAGAAGAATCAATTAATTCTTGTTTTTTTTTTTTTTTTAACTTAATGTAAAGGATTCAAAATTAACTATTTTTTTTTTTTTACAGGATAGTCTTTCTCCAATATAAATTAAATCATCAATAAATTAATAATAATATCCCATTTTTACGCCACAATCACAAAATAAAAAATGGCCAAATCTTTTCTAATGTTGAATTCTCAAGCTTGGTCATAAGCTATTTGCCAACAATAAATTAAAAAGAACAAGAAGAAAGAGAAAATAAGAAACAAGAAAAAGGAAAAAAAAAAAAAAATTCAAACTCTAGAGTTAAAGGAGCCCAAGAAAATATTTTTTTAAAATGAAAAAAATGATTTTTTGGGAGTCTAACTCCTCTACATTAAAGCAATCCCTTTTAAAGAATAGTCACACTTTCAATTTATAGGTCTCGATATTCTTTAAATGCCAACTGCAAAAGAAATCAAAAATAGAATCCAAAGTAATATAAATGCATTATAGGAATTCAAAAAATAAGTTTAAATATTCTATAAGCAACGTATAAGTAAATGATTCAAAAATTCCTCAACATTCTTATAGAGAAAACATTGAATGGACATTAATTTATAACTGAATGAAGCAGATATATTTTTAGGGATGAATGTTGTAATTGTGCTATTGCAACATTTATTTTTATGAAATTGAAAGGTTTGGAAGGTTATGTGACTATTCAAGATTTTTTATTTTTTATTTTTTATTTTATTATTTTATTAATTTTTTTTTGTAAGGAGCTCTAAGCACCAATGAACCCTTCAGACCCCCTGGTGTGGCATCAAACCTATGGATCAGCGTTTTCTACCTTCAGGTCTCGCCGACTAAGGTAAAGTCCGAATATTCAAGTTTTCTTAATATAAATTACATTGGATTGAATAACAAAATTTGAGTGGATACATTTTGGTAGTTTATAATTTATTTGGAGGAATCAAATTTAACAGCTTTTAAGAGAGTGAGGACCTTTTTATGGTCGTCCTTGTTTGACAAAAATCGAATGCCCCAAATACCGCTGGTCATATGACTCTTCACTCCTCTCTCTGTTCTTGTGCTTCCCCAAGACCATGAAGTTTCAGTCTTAGCTTTCATTCCCGGCTTTGTTATCATCCCCATTGGTTGCAATTTCACTTCCTTCAATCTTAAGAGCGCTCCTTATTTCCTTTACATAGTAATCATATAAATGCGACCTCATTGGCTTCCCTCCTCTAGATCCAAAATCTATAGGAATCATAGTAGATTTTCGGCTTTGTAGAAAATGGCGGCGGTGGGCGAAGTCAAGGATACAAAGCAGGGGAGACGATGAAGACAAGGAGGTGTTATTGAGGAATCGGCTTTGCATGTGGCGATCTGCTCGATCCGAATCTTGACAACATCTTATCTATCGGATTGATGGTAGTCCTCGCGTGGGTGAGCATCCAAGTCCTCTAGCAACTCTTTCCATCTCCTTATCATAATCCCCTCTTGGCTAATATGTTTTCTATTCAAATCCATAGTCCTCTAGTTCAAAATAAACTCGAAGGCTGAGCGAGACCATGAAAGGCCCTTAACATCCATTTGAGTTGGATGAGCTCTTTACCACTTTGCCCTAGCTAGGTTACATGCCTCAGGCTATGGGTACAGGCCCCTTTTGTTGGTTCCAAGTGGATAGGAGTTCTTATGTCACCCCTAAGTATGGTTTGCTTCCTTTCACCTTTCTTACCCAACAAAAACAAAAATGATTCTTGCCATTGTGAATTGTTTGTCCTAAAATTAATAATAAAGCATTTTTTCTGGGATGTGTAAAAAACCAAATTACACACAGAGTAATTTCATGTGTATTTAGGAAGCTAGGATGATTTCATCCATAATTTATGTATGCTTTTGTGAACTTACTAGAATGTCATGCCATATTGCAGGCTTTTGCCCTAGAAAGACTTTGGATTTGGATTTATATTTGATTTGAGATGCAATATAAAATTATATTAAAATTTGTCCAAATCCTCTTCAATTCAAATTCAAAGTCTGAAATCTAGACTGGGTTTATTACATCATTTCCAATTAAATTAAATGGTGACAACTCCTAAATAGACCAAATAAGCATATTGTCATTATTATTCCTTTTCATAATAAATCCTTTTCTTCCTAATTTCTTATTTAGGAAATAAATGCATCTTTTTACATTTACATATTTAAATTTATATAACTTTAAAAGAAAAATAATACTGAAAATTGAAAACAAAAATTGAGTTCAAGGCATAACATGATCATATTCACTTGAAAAAAAGGAAAAAATAAATTAAGATATGAAAAGAAATAAATTAACTAGTAGAATAGATATAAAATCGAGAGTATATGTTTACCTAAAAAAAGAATATAAAGTTGACATATGAGTAGATTATAAAAATTTTTCTTAATTCTTTATAATGTCTTATTGTTTGCCGAGTGAATTATCAAGGATACATCAATAAGTGGGCTGCGACGTTTTCATCCCTTCGATTTGGTGCCACTTGGTTGGGTCTAAAGGGCTTGCCTAGGTAGGAGTTATAGATCATAAAATAAATAAATAAATAAATATTATAATATAAATAATAATAAAAATTTTCTAATGAGGAACCATTAGAAAATTGATTTTTAAAATATGTTATATAAATATAATCTTCTTTTCACAATTATTAGGAAAAATATATATTTTTGTTATTTATATTCTAATATTATTGTGACATGACACATCTTAAAAAATTGAGAAACGAGCTTTTATAATCTATTTATATTCTATGACAACTTTATATTCTTTTTTTTTGTTTTCGAGCAATCATATATACTCTCAAATTTAGATCCATGGTACTAGGAATGTATTTTTTTTTTCTTTTCTAAAAGTAAATAAGACTATTTTGCAGTGTGATTTTTTTCTTTTAAAAATTGTATAAATTTAAATTCATAGAAAAGATAAAAAGATGCATTTATATCATAAAAAAGAAAGGGAATTGAAATTTATTTAAGGAAGGAACAATTGACAAGGATTTGTTGATGTGTTTGAATTATAGTTGTTAACATTTAATTGTATTTGTTTATAAATAATGTGTTAGATCCAGTCTACCTAATAATTTCTCCCCAAACACAATGTTAGTAACTTTTTTTTTTTGTAAGTTTATTTGTTGATTTTCTATATGAGGTAAACAAATGAAGAGGTCTATTTCTTCTATATGGTCACAACAAGATACTCCAAGAAAAGCTCTTCCTCTTATTCGTGCTTGTGCATTTGTGGTGCTATGGTTTAGTAATGTTTTTTCACATAGTATTGTTTTTTGTGAAGAACCTTATTTATAAAGTTATATTACTTTCATATAGGGTTTGGTAGCATAGATTTTGGGGTTTGAACTTATATTTTTGCATTTAAAAGAAATTCAGTACAATTTTGTATTACATTTCATTAAAATTTTCACAAATCCAAATTTAAAGTCTAATGCTATCCTTCCGAATGCACAGTTAATGTTATACTTGGTGCCTACTTGAGTTAGTAAGAAGTGTTAAAGTATTAAACATATGATTATTTACACTACAAATGTTGGAAAGGAATCTGTGTTTTCATGAAAGATGCATCTTTAATGGGTATTATTTATTTATTTTTATTTCACCAATATTTCTCTGTTTACATATTCATATTCATTTTTTTTTTTTTTGGGGGGGGGGGGGTGGGGGGGGGGGGGGTGGAGTGTGGAGGGGAAGAAGGGAATTGCTATGTTCTCTTTGCATTTTGTTGGTTGCAATGCAAAAAAAATAAAAAATAAAATTGAAGAGACAGCAAAATATTGGGTTCGTGACAGAAAAATGAAGAAGAGGCAAGGGCATAAAAAATAATTTTTTTGGCAAGCAAGTTTGATGTTTTTGCTTTTTTTTTTTGTTCTGAGTACAATTGATGAAGCCAAGTGCATCTTTGAAGGCTAAGAGAATTGTTCTTTGTGTGTTTTGCTAATTAGGATTCAAGTGGCTGTAAAAAAAGAAAAAAAATTGGATTTTAAAGGTGGTGTTTTGCTTGGTTTTCCTAAGGCGTTGCTTAGGGGGTGCTTGGTTAATTGTAGAGGGACTTTGCTTTTGTTTGGTGTCAACAGAATAGTAGGGTTAAAAAACTTTTAACTGAATTTTAGTTAATAGTTGGTGTAGCTTTTAAGTAATATTTTACTGTTTCTGCATTGTACTTTGGTTTAATGAGTGATAATTTTTTTTAACGTGCCTAGAAGTTTGTGTTTTACTTTTAGAATTTTATTAGTAGCATTCATTTTGTTTGATTTTGAAAATGATTTCAAGAAAGAAATAATTGGGGATGTTCTTTGTCAATGGGTTGAGTTGTCATCAAAATGATTTTGTTAGGTAGGGAAGGAAAAGAGAAGCAAGGACTGCATGTGTAGGCTGTGTTCTGGACTTTTGAAATAAATTTACTGAAAATTGGTTGTAGATGCTTTTTTGTTTTATCTTTTTTGGGAATGATAAAAGAATACAAACTAACTTTGCATGTGAGACTCTTCAGACATGGACTATTATGGTAGTAATATGGTTTATTTTGTTTTGTGTTCTTTTTTATTTAGTGCCATAACCTTCATTCATTGAAAGGCTTTGACTTGATGTAGTTTTGTTAATGCATACTATTGGTTGGACGACCATTATAAAGGCACCAAAATTCAAATATAGTATTTGAATTATGTATTTTTATGCTTGGATATGCTTCAAATAGGTAAGATTCAGGTCCTTCATATGTTGGTTTTCTTAAACACAAACAATCTCTCTTGAATGCCAATATTGAGACTGAATGATCTTTGCTATCGCTAGTTGGTATTGTCCTTTATCAAACATCATTGTGTACATATTCAACTTTGAGGCTAAGCTTTGTTTTTATATTAAATTCTTGCTTTTAAATGGTATTTGTGTGCTGTATAATTAAAAAAAGTACTTTAGTTTTCTCTTCTTGTTTTTTTGCACATATTTTCCTGTAAAACTTTTTATTTCCTTCTGCTAACTATCATAATTTTAATTTTTTGCACATTGACCGCGTGAACATTTAGTGGGGATGGTAGTATGCTTCTGCATTTATTTATTTTGTCTCCAAATGTAATATATATATATATATATTTTAATGCTTATTGCTTTTGGAAAAAAAAACTCATTACTTTTGGGCATTGAGTTTGTTTCTTTGGGTTCCACAACAGTTTGCATAGAACCTAGAAACTGTGAGTTTATAAGGTAATTTCAACATCAAAAGCTTTTTACTTGTGGCTAAGCCACATGAAATATCAGCTTCTCTAATAATAAACCACCATTCCTTTAATAATGCAATGTGAAATATCATGTTTATACAGCATGCCTCCTCTGTAGCGAGTTTTTAAGAAATTGCTCCAGTGCTACCAAAAACTTCTCTCTGTGGTTGTGTCAATTAGTGAAAGGCCATGAAAGATAGCATTTTGTTTTGGGCCGGGGGTGGGTTGGTTGACACCCATTAGTGCCAAATTCAAAGCTTTGCTGTTTTCATAAGGCAAAAAATTTCTATGTGCACCTATTTTTTATTATTATTATTATTATTATTATACCTTTATTTTTACTTTTTTCAAAACCAAACATGACTTTAAATTCATTGGCATGAAGTATTTTTTTTTTAATACTTTATTTTTTACTTTTTTCAGGTATGTAGTTTAAAACTTCATGCCAATGAATTTGAAGTCATGTTTGGTTTGCAAAATGGAATAGGGTAGGAATAGGATGGAAGGAAAATTAAAAGAGAGCTGAATAAATTAAGTGATAAATTCAGTTTCATTTCATCTAATTCCATTTAATTCATATGTATCAAATATGGGTAAGCGTCTTCAAAGATCAGAGTATATGGATATTTGTTTATTCTAACATGCTGAATCTCATAAAGTTGTGTACATGAGTTTGAAACAAAGTCCATCATAGCATGATGTTCTTGGAAAATATTTTTTTTGTTTCAATATATGTAGCAAAATAAATATACTTTCTGGCAACAAGTGATGAAATTTAATTCTCTATTATAAAAATAAAGTATTTTTTTTAATTTTAATTTCTTCAGTTAGTATAACAAAGCTAATTTACCTTGGGTACAATGATAAAATGCTTGGGCATAGGAATGTAATGATAGGAATTTTCTTTGGGAGTGATTAAAAGCATATGAGAGGTTGGACTTTGTCTGGATGCTATTAGTTTTGCTGGTCTCTTTGTTGATTGTCCTTCATTTTTTCAGTTAAGAAAATCACATATTTAAAACACTTCCAAATAAATAAATAAATAAATAAGTAATATATACTTTTGTTTAATAGCATATTAAGATGAATTTATCAAATATTATATTAAATTATTTAAACTGTATTTTTTTTTTCACTTGTTGCTACAATTTATGCCAATATGTAGCTTTACTAGCAGATTGTAGGTAGTTTTTTCTTGCTTCCAAAGCATTTGTTGAATGATTTTAGCTTCAAGAAAGAAGTTTACCTTTAAAATGCTAACAAAACATTATTTTAGTTAAAATTTTCCTTATTAGAAAGTAGCTGTACTGCATGTTCTGTAACTACGATGATTGCAATTATCAATAACTGCATTTTTGTCTAATTTTAGGTGATAATTAGTTCCTTAAAAGTTGAGGCTCTTCATGGTATTGAGGTTTTTGGTTGGTTAGGTTATGTTGGAAGCTTTTATTTATGATTATTACTTGAAGAACATGAAGTTTGAACAGTGTTCTCATTGAAGTTGTCTAGGCCAGCTCTCTCTCTCTTCAGGGTTTTTCCTTCTCACTCTTTTAGGCTTAGACTTAAATTTTATTAGATCTTCATGGTCTTGATTTTGACTAGCTTGTCAATATTTAAGTTGCTTGTGAATTTGGTTTATGTAGAAAGTTAACGTAACTGTAATTAGAAATTCAATTACACTGCATTTGGGAGTGTGACTTTTGGACCTTGGATTTGGATTTGGGTGGATTTGGATAAATTTCAATATAATTTTATATTACACTGAATTCAAATCCAATAGAAACCCAAATCTACGACCTCTTCAAAAATAGGGTTAGTCTCATTCCATTCTCTGGAGACTCAATTTCTATCTTTTTTTAAATCTCTTCATCAGTAGAAAAAGTCAAAATTTTTGTTTATATTTGATCGTTTTATTAATTGCATAGTTTTAGATTCCTTTATTTCCTTAATGTGACAAACCTAGAATTGGAGAACTAATGAGTTCTTAAATTCTTTGTTCATTTCATTTCCATATGGTAGGATCTATAGTATAAACATTTATAGGTGATATTGGTGATTAATCACCAACCACTTGTATCTGTACAGAGTGGGAATGCGATAGCAATCTTGTCCCTCTCCTTGTAATTCTGTTTTTTTTTTTTTCTTCTTTTGAAATTTGTTTCGTATGTAGGAATGGAATGGGATGGAATAGAGCAGAATTGCTCTTTCTCATAGGGTGTTTTGTTCCATTCAACTCCATTCTATTCTAGGGTACCAAACACTGAGTTAGTTTCTCCCTTTTATTTTTTCTCTTAAATCTATTTTTTTGGTTGTGGAATTGGAGGTTCCAGTGTTAATGAGCTAATTTTGTCATTCCAACTCATTTCATTATAGTAGTTACCTAGAAATATTAATGCCTGAGTCTGGAGACAAAAAGTTTTGGAGGTTTATTTCCTGCAGCTGATTACAGTTTAGGACAACAGCTTATTTCTTCTTCCCCAAAACACGCGCACACATTTAACATGAGGGAAATTTTCTTTTGATCTTCAATTTATTTTTTTGAAAGGACAATCATTTTTTAAGGCATTGGAAACCATCAAAGTGGCACGAATATTGAAGTACGAGGCAAGGGGAAAGATGGTGGGGACACAAACCTCTAACACTTACCCAATGCTTAGTTCATTAGTATGTTAGTATATGAAATAGTTGTAGATTGGGAGTCAAATTAAATAAACAAATTATATGTTATGTAAAATAATAAATCCAATTCCATTTCTTTCATGTACGTCAAACAAATCATTTCAAATCAAAATGTACTGCTAGGCTTACCTTTGTGGAAGCAATTGATGATGAGGATGAGAATTAGTTATCAATAGGATTGCAAATAAACTAAGCCGCTCGGAAGCTCAGTTCGCTAAGGTTTGGGCTCTTTTATTATCTAGATAAGCAAGTCCCAAGGCTCGAATTGTAAACGAGCCAAGTTTGAACATAGCGGGTTTGGCTCATTTCGACTCATGAGTAGCTCTATAATTGGCTCGAATGAACTCATTTGTTAGGCTCATTAAGTAGTTTGGTAATGAGCTTGTTAAGTTAGCCAATTAGTATTATTAAGTCATTTATTAAATTTCAACCCGAGCTCAAGCTTGAGCACGATCCTAAGCCTGAGCTCGAACCCAAGCCTGCAAATGAGTCGAGCCAATATTTTAATATTGAGCTGAGCTTGAGCCCAACTTTCTAAACTCGAACAAAGTTAAGCTCGAGCTCGAGCCGAGCTCTGACTCTACCAAGTTGAGCTTGAGCATGCTAATGCTTGGATGGACTCAATTCGTTTGCAGCCCTAGTTAATATTGTGGATGGAATAATAATATGAATTGTTTGTTTAGTTTGCATTTTTGTATTAATAACGGTTGTCTCTATCAATGAATTGGAAACTTCAACTGATTTTAGGGTTATGGTACACAAATTTTTTTTAAAAAATTTTTCTTATTTTTTTTGGCTTGGGAAGCTTTTCAGTTTGCTACCTTTAAAAAGATGCTGATGAATGATGAATGTTAACTGTGTCCTCCTATTGTCAGTTAATGTTAACATGTATTTTTCATTGTTTTAGACATTAACATAAAAGGAGAGCTGAAGGAGAGGGTAGTGGTGAAACTTTATAGTAATATGTTGCAAAAAATTTAGTAGTTGCATTGCTCTTATCACTAGCATAATCCCCCATTTTCAGGTCACCTCATCGCTCATTCTCTTTGTGTGGCCTGCAATTGTTTCTTGGTCTAAATTCGTGTAACTTTTGGTTGTGCAAAGACTATGAATACTAGTTGAGACCAATATAAAGTGTTGAGTTTACTATTGATTGTATTATTTACTGATTCTTTGAGACATTACAAAGTCTTTCACTATGTTTAGGAAATCAACCTCTTCCATACTCTTAAATTGAATATTAAATCATGAATCAATGCCCTTATGTGCAATGCACATGCACCAACTAGTATTAAAAGGAAGAAAACTCAAGGTTATTTGACCATTTTGAAATTGGTCACCAAAGGTATATGAAAAATTTGGCCTTAGGCATTTAGGAATAGTTTATTTTTTGTTTAAAAAGTGAGCTTTAGGCATTTAGGAATAGTTTATTTTTTGTTTAAAAAGTGAGTTTAACATGTTCACATGATGATTTGAGATTATCACTTATGTTGTGATAATCAAAAACTTTCTCACGACAAAATGTTTGAGAGGAAGATTTACTTTACCCTAAACTATAGTTAGGGTCGACTTTTTACAATATGGGATCCTAAGCAAATGGTTTAATTAGGGGTTTGTTTAAAATTAATTTCTTTTAACCTTTTTGAGATGCAAAATCACTAATTAAAGTTTTATATTCAAGATTTTATAGTATCTCTTTTTCTATTGATAATATAGTCAATTCATTTAATCTTTCTTGTGATATAATTAAATTTCAAAATTAATACTAACTATAAATTGACAAATTATGTAAACAAATAAAAATAAATTTAATAAATCTTTAAAAATAATATATTGAAACAATATAACTTAATTATTATTATTATTATTATAAATCTATCAGTGAGCGAGACTTTAGAGATATCAGATTTTTGCCAGATACAATGCTTTAGCCTCAAAGCTTTCAAAACTTAAGAAAAAATAGCAAAAAAAAAAAAAAAATTTAGAGTGAAAACAATACAAAAATAATGCACAAACGTTGAAATCAAAATTAGGGTTGATGAAAATTATAGAATCGGAGGTTCGGAGACGATAAACACAAGAACTAGAGCAAAAATCACATAGAGATCGAGAGATGAGAGTGAGAGAGTGCGTGACAGATGGAGAGATTTTTTGAGAGATGGAGAGGTAGAGAAAGTATGATGCGGTGGGAATTATTGAGATTTTTATTGCATTTGAGAGAGTGGGAGAGAGAGAGAGAGGTGAGCAATGCCGTTACATAATTGGAAATTGGGGAGAGTAAGGAGAAAGAGTCAAAGAGAGAAGAGAGAAAATGCATGGGGAATAGGAGAGAATAAAGAGGGCATGGGTTGGGTGTGTTGGGAATTAAATGTAAGAGAGAAATTTGTAAACTGCCGTGAGAATGTGAGACTTTTGTGGGATGTTTTTTGAAAATTAAATAACTAAGAGATTCGATATCTTTTAAGATTTGCAAAATATATTAAATAATCCAAACCTACTTAATATAAAATATATATAATTATGGGGTTCCTAAAATTTTGGGGCCCTAAGCAAGATATTCAATAGCCTATACAGTGAGCCGACCTTGACTATAGTCCCAACCTAATCAACTTTTCCGAAAAAACCAAACATATTCTTTGAAGCACAAGCGCTTGAATTTGTTTGCCATAGCCCATACTATCTCTCATATTTAATAAAGAGACGAACTCAAAGATGCCTTTGTAATATAGCATGAAATTGGACATTCCCCATTTACAAAATCTCACTATAAAATAGTAAACCTATGCATCTTAAAATTAATTAGCAGTTTCTCAAGATTAAATGTAGAGCAGAAATATTGGAAAGCAGAAGAAAGGAGAAGTCAAGATAATTCTTATCAGGATAAATGATTAATTAAGAGAATCTATAATACAAGGCAGTGGGGTGATTCATGCATGCATGCTTATATCGATTTGGGTTTTGTTTAGTGTCGTTTTCCTACTGGTAGGACAAGGGCTCCTTTATGCTGTTTTGAAAACAAAAAGTTAAAAAAAATAAAAGCCAAGAGATCGATGATATAAGTATATGGTGAACTAATTATAGTGAGGGTAGTGACTTCCATGCAGACTAATCACGTTTGAAGTGGCAGTCCTATTGCTTTGGTCATCATCCAAGTACAAATTTTATTTTCGTCATCGATAGAAATATGGATTGAGCCATGTAGGCCACACATCAAAGCTATCGCCCAATCGGCAAGCAGCATGTATAGCATCAGGATTTCTTCTTCTTTATAACGTGAAAGACTTAGATTTGAAGGGATGTGACATAAATGATAAAACATAATGATACTCAATTAGATTTGGCTGCATTTAATAAAAAGTAATGTAAAGCATCAAGGTTAGATTCCAGGAATAGGATCAGATTAATATATTGTGAAGATATATAAACTAAAACTGTGTGGGAATGTAATAGTTTGAAAAGAAGCCATGACTCATGTTAAAGGATGTGTATTCATCTAAGAATGGAATTTGATGACAATATATATTCTTATGTTAAAATTATTGGGTATCAATTCAAAGCCTTTTCGACATAATCTATATCCTCATTTATAATGCAACTTATTTATTTTTGTTAATGCCATTTTAAATAATAATTTTGTTAAAAATTACAATATTGTTTCTTATATTTGATTCATTCTTTTTTGTTGAAAATTTATTGATTGAAATTATATATTTTATTAGTCGTAGCATGCAAAATCTATTCCACGTGTAATGCATGTGTATATAGCTAGTTTAAAAAAAAAAAAAAAAAAGCCCAAGAAGGTAAGAAAAATAACTATTGTGAAATCAAACCTTAAGGTTACACACACACACACAAAATAAATATGAAAAATCAAGAAAATCAAAAGCGAGAGGAAGACCAACGAATTTACTTGGTTTGACAGTATGCCTACATCCACAGAGCCCCTACGTAGTTTCCACTATATCTTCAAATGAAAAATGTCTTCAGGTTTTAACCATCGACAACAATATGTATACATAGGCTCAGATAAAAACCTCAAAATACTCTCATATAATAATATAATTATACTACGTTATGACTCAAATGTACTATATAATTATACTACGTTATGTTCACTCTCCCGCACCTTTCAATGCACCCTTATGGGGCTTGGTTTAAATTGTTAAGCAGGTTTAACGAATGAAGGGCTTGGAGGCCCTACAAGCCCCACTCACCGTTGGTAGGAGACCTCTCACTTGTAATAAACTACAAGTGGATAACCCCTCTAAATCTAAGTCATAACTCAACAATCTTTACTTTGGCAAATATTTAGCCCCTTTGAGCTCTCAGACCTATACCTCTACTTAAAGCTGCACAACAATAATTTAGTAACTAGCAATATGCAATAAGTTCAAGTCATGTAAGAATTTCTTTTTAGTCACAACTTTTATCAACATGTCAAGTGTAATTTCTTGTATAGATTGCTTAAGCAATTGAATCTCATACCAATCAACCCTCGTATAATGTGATCTCTAACTGTATGAACATAATTTGTTTTAGCATGATAAACTTGATTCATTGCTAAGTAAATAGAACTCCGACTGTCACAACACAAATAAAGAGTCTACTGATCTATGTCAAGTTTAGTTACCAATCTCTTCAACCTCATAGCCTCCCTTGTAGACTTTGTAGTGCCATGTACTCTGCCATAGTGGTAGAAAATGCAATAATTATCGGTAATATAAATCTCCAACAAATAGGTCTGTGTGCCATAATATACACATAACTTATAGTGGACCTCTTGTCATCCAAATCTCTTGCATAATCGACATCCAAATCTCTTTAGGTGAGGTGGCTTATGAGATTTGGTGTTGGGTTAGTGTAGTGTTGGGGATTCCTTTCCAACGGTTCCTTCCTTGGAAAAACAGAATTGCAAACTGGTTCCACTATAGTCGGAAATCATCTATTAAAGATATTTTAATCTGTTTGATTCCTTGTTTGTTTATGTGGTGCCTCTGGAATCGAAGATGCAAAGCGCGAATGTAAGGAGTTTATCAAAGTGCATATAAGATGTGGAGAAGTGTTTGATACTGGGTTAGTTATTTAGCTGAGAGCTCTAATTCTCTTCGAAAATTGAAGATATCGGACATTATGATTTTGAAAGAGTTTCAAATTTAGCATCAGGGAGTTTGCGCCAGGCCTGGAAAAATTATTTCGTGAGTTAAACCCCCACTAAGGTGGATAAAATTTAATTGTGATGGGAGCTGTAGGGGTAATTCGGGTACTTTGGGAGGTGGAAGAATTATTTGGGACTGTCATGACATGGTGAAAGCGATTTTTTTAAGCTATTTTGGTAATGGTACAAACAATAGTGCGGAATTCAACGCAATTCTGAAGGGAATTTGTTTATGCAAACGACTTCATTATTTTAATGTGATTATTGAAAGTGACTTGCGAGTTGTTGTTGATTGGCTTGGGAAAGGTAGTGTACTTTGTGGTATTTTGGGATTTTTGGGAGGACCTCGTGGCGGAGTTAGAAGGAGTGAACTTCATGGTGATCCATCAATATAGGGAAGACAATAAATAGTGTGACTGATTTTCTTGCTAGAGAAGGAGAAATGGGAAACAATGTCATCTACGAAAAACAACATATTTTACCACATTCTCTGAACGGTATCCTTTGGATGGATAGGTTGCATCTCACTTCCTTTCGTCATTAGTTTAACCTCTCGATTTTTGTTTGGTTGTCTTAGATTTTTTGATTTTAGTTTATTTTATTATTTTTATTTTTGATAGGCCTGTTTAGATTTGTTTCTTATTTATCTTTGTTTGAATTTGTAGTTCTATTTTTGGTTGGTTGTTGGTGTTGTTTTTGGGAGGCCTTGAATTTTTTTATTATCTGTAATCTTCCAATGCTTGTCTTATAACCATGACATTTCTCCGCCAAAAGTGAGGGTATATCAATAAATAAATGGAGGTGCCATCCTCATTTAGTAAAAAAATAAAATAAAAAAAAAATCCCTATACTATAGTTGAATCCTGTCATGTACCAAATTCAATGCTTAAATTTGCAGTGCCTTTCTAGACCTCCTTGCTTTAATTTGTCATGAACTTACTTACCATACTAGTATATGTAGACTATCCGAATGATTACAAACCATGCTACCCATTGTGTTTGTGTATGGTACCCTTGACATCTCTTCAACATCTTCTTCTAATTATGGACATTGCATTGAAGAAAACTTGAAATGACTTGCCATTGGGCAGACACTAGCTTACTATTGCTTATGCTAAATCTCTCAAACACCTTCTTATGTAAGTTTTTTGAGAGACCCAAAGCTTCAAATCTTTCCTATCTTTGTGTATTTCCATTTCAAGGATCTTCTTTACAATGCCAAGATTCTTCATCTCAAATTCTTTACTCAATAAGGATTTTAAACCATTGAAATCATGTATATTCTGTGCGGCAATCAACATATCATCAACATAATAGTCGAAAGATAAATAAACTATTAGATAAACTTCTAAAATGAATAGAATAATTATACTCACTCAATCATGTATGAATCAAAGTGTTTGACTGCCTTGGTGATTGCTTCAAACTATACAATGATTTTCTTAATCTACAAACATAATTCTCCTTTTCAAGGTTCCTTGTAACCTTTTGGCTACTCCACATAAATTTGCTCCTCTAAGTCACCATGAAGAAATATTGTTTTAATATGTAGCTACTTCAACTCCAAATCAAAGTAAGTTGGTATGGCCAATAAAACCCAAATGGAGGTATGTCGGACAACCAAAGAAAAATACCTGATCATAGTCTATCCATTCCCTTTAGAAGTACCCTTTTGCCACTAGTTTGACCTTCAATATGCAAAGACTTCATCTTTTTTATCATAGCTTCCGTCCATCTATTCCTTTCTAGGACAAAATTTGCATCCTAGAAAGAATATAGATTTCCACTGCCACTAACTAGAACAAAGGAGACCTATCCTCAAGACCATATATTTATGGTGCATGAGTAATGTTGACACCCTAATTTTTTTCGAGGTTAATTTAATTATGATTTGAACTAATTAAGGGTTAAAGGAGCAATGTAAGAGTTAATAGGATCCTAAGAGCAGATAATTAAAATTTAGTTATTTCTCGTTACATTATAATGGGCAAATCTTACACTCAAGGTAATTTGGGACCTTAATTTTTAATTGGGCATTCATTTGATCAAGAAAACACACTTATCCTCATCTTAATTAGAAAATGGGCAAGAATAGGGTAAAAGGAGGGCCCAAACACTCCATTTGGATGTAAAAGTAAGCTTATTTTGAGATGAGGCATACTTTTGGAAGAAGAAAATAAGGGAAGCCCTAGCTTTACTCTATTTAAAGGGGCTTAGGCTTCAAAGTAAGACAAACACAAGAGGAGGCAAAGGGAGTGTATGCACATTCCTAAAGAGAAAGCAAGAGAGAGAGAGAGAGAGAGAGAGAGAGAGTAGCAAAAAAGAAGGAAGCAAGACATGGAAAACCTAAAACCCTAGAGCGAGAAGGTCCAAAAACAAGAGCTTAAAGATTCAAGCTAGGGAAAGAAGATCATGCAAAGTTGTAGAAACAATAACTACAAGACGATCAAGGTAAATTTTCATTTTTCAACTCTTCTTTGCACGATTAAGAATGCATGACTTATGTATCAATATATATATATATATATATATATATATATATATATATATATATATATATCTTGCATGCCAGAAATAACATTTTTATGTTTCTTGATGCATGTGGTCAAGCTGTGTTTTTTTCCTTTTTTTTTTTTTTTCTACAAAATACTATAGTATTTACATAACTTTAGGGTTTGATTGCATATGTTCGGCCATTGAAACATGTTCGAAGGTATTTGTGATTTAAGATAAGATTATTTATGTTTGGCATAAAAATCAATGATAAAGCTTAGATTTTTAGGTTATATTTGTGCTTGAAGTTTGGAAAAGACTCAAAATAGTTAAAAATTGTAGAAAAATGCAAGTGGAGAAGCTTGCTGGAGCTTCATTGGTTGGAAAAAGAGGAGGTAGGAAAATTTAAAATGGTTGAGTTTTTATATAAATATGGGCTTAAAAAGATGAGGAATAGGTTAAATAAGGTCCTTAGGGTTTAAATAGATAAGAAAACATAGGAAAAAGGCTTGGGAAAATAAAAAATTTGACCATTGACATGGTTGTCAGCGACAACGAGTCATGCTCGAAACTGGTGTGTTTTTTAGGGGGTTTTATTGATTTTTTTGATTAGAAAAGATTCTTGAGGTCGAAAAAATTCAACTTTATTTTCATTTTTCTAAATTTATTTTATTTATTTGTTATTTATTTATTTTATTTTGGCTATTTCTGGTGTAAAAAAAATACTTCCATGTAGGTTTTCTTCAAGTGTCTATTGGAAATTTTAGGGAGCCCATTTTCAACCTTCAAAGATTTTTATTTTAAATTTTTAGACATATCAAATATTTTATATTAATTTTTCTTAGTTTTAGCCTTTATAAAATAACAAAAAATTATACAAATTGAAATCCTATAAAAATACCAAAAATTTCCAAGGGTATTCCCACTTTATTTTTCAGGGTTTTCTAAAGGTTTTGAGTAATTTTGAGGCTTAAAGTTTGAAAAAAAAAATCCTAAATGTTGAGGTCTCCCGACTCTGTGTTTGTATACTCTTTTCAATACATGTGTTACGAGTGATTTATTTAGGTCAAAACCAATAGAAATGATAAAATGAGTGCCCATTTCGAAGTATGTATTGATTGAAAATGTGTGCATGATGTTAATGCGGGTGTTATATTATGACATGATTTTCTTCGTTGTCAAATAACTGTACTTAATGTTGATGACATGTATGCGGGTGTTATATTATGACATGATTTGTTTCATTGTGAAATGACTATGACTTGCTATCTTATTTGATCATGTATTGAATGTTTTAATAACCCTAAAACTTAATTAATGAATCCAATGATGGATCTCTGGAGAACGTATTGTTGTTCTTCATGTGGTTCTTGAGGTGAGTGAAGCCTTATAGCACTGACTAGTTACCCAATGATTGTAAGGTGGAACAATATTTAATGGCATGGTAAAGAAATTCACTAACTACCTATTGTAATTATCGAGTTGTACAATGTCATATGAATGTAATTGTGTGTATTTGGTATCAATTTGAGATTGAATATGATGTGAGGTGTTGTCTAATTCATGTGATAAAACCATTTTGGTCAATATTATAAAAACATAATTAATGAATCCAACAACGGATTCTCAAAGAACATTTTGTTCTTTTCATGCAATTCTTGAGGTAAGGAAGCTTGATAACACTGATGGGTTGCCTAATGGTTGTGAAGTGGAACAATATTTAAAGGAAAAATAATATAACTAAAAAAAATATTCAAAGATCCATCTAAATTAATGTTTGAATATCTTGAACTTATTGTGGTACCATTGAAAAGGATGAGTACATAGGGAGAGCCTAACACCTTTTTCTTATATAACTAAACTCTTGAAAGCAACTTTGAAACGTAGACTAAAGATTATTGGTGTTGGATATGTGGCTCATATTTAGTGGAATGCATATGTCGGGAAAGCATGGTGAGCAAGGAACAAGGAAGTTAGGTTGTAGGAAGAAACTGTCGATTGTTTGGTTGACGGTATAAGCGACAGTTTGGTTTCGTTTGGCGCAAATCACAGATTTTTAAATTGGGAGATTAGTAGATTGGGGAATTTGGAGGATTTTCCTCTTGGATTTGCCACTTAAGTGCTTTAGATGTATTTTAATTCTTTTGTGCATACAAGGTTGATATAAAAACTATATTTGTAACCCTTGATGTGAGTTTTTGACAATTGATAGTGAAAATCAACCGCTCGCTCCTGTGGATGTAGGCACATTGCCGAACCACATAACATGACATCTTTTAGCACAAATTGACAGAAATTTAAATTTTTCAGTGAACACTTGGAATATGCCATGATTAACACTAATTTATACCCTTTACATACTTGCATATAACCTAAAAGTTACATGTTTAGGCCCATCACTAACATGACCTTGTTATGCTCCCTGACAATGTAGTGGGTCATCTATGTTTAGTTTCCCTTTATATGGCTAATGTAGGGACTGAAACTCTATGTAGGTTGACTAGTGGTTCGTTTGTGTTAATCTGGCTATATAAACTCCTGTATCTACATGGTATCTCATGAGGTTAAAAACACATATTCACGTGACTTGTAACACTTAGGGGTCCTTGAGAGCACTGAGAACACACTCGTGGTGACTATGACACCTTGTGAGGTACTATTGAGCTATTTTCCATCCTCTTGAGTTTTGACGTCAACTCAGAGTTTTTGAAACTCAACTTTCCATTTTTGTGGATATTCTTTGTATACTAGTCTTATCTTGCATTTGCTAACCTAGAGGTGACATCAAGTGGGGAAATAGAAACTTAAATTTTGTACCCTACTCAAGATGTGAAGGCTGAGCCATCCCTAGAGATAAACTTATTTCATGGACTCCTATTTGAGCTTAATTCTCATTGGTGATATGAAATAAAGGAAGTGTAACGATTGTCCTAGCTGACTATGAAAAGAAAGAAACTGAAGAATAAGCAGAAGCAGAAAAAGAAATACTCCAGATTAATACCTGCTTCACACAACTACAATAAAAGTCAAGCTAGAGACACGACACATGTTCTACACATATAAAGACTCTTCAGAAGCCCAATGCCTTGCATGTATTCATGATTGGTCTTTGAATAAGTTGATCTAGGGTAGTCTTGGTTGGATATGGCGAGTAGGTGAGAAGATGTTAGGGTGAAGGACCCAACACCTCACAAATAGGTTAGACCCTTTTTCAGACTAGTCCACTCCATATATTTAGCGTTTGTTCCTTACAATATGTGGAATGTTTGATCATGACACTCCTTCTCACATATGATGAGTGAACCCATATTTTTGAGTGTTTTTGAGAGTTTACCAATGAGACTGAGTCAAGACGGCTATTCTGTAGGTGTCCTTGGATGTCCTAAGTATAACGAGTGATACACTTTACACATGCCTTGTAATTTCACCTATTTATTCTTGAATTTGTATGGCTACATTAACTCTGAATTGTAATTGCTAGTTAGCTTTTTGTGAGGATATTGTTCTTAATGACTATATAATGATGAGACTTGCATGAGTAACTTGCATCAAAGTTGAGTGCATAGTAGCATTGTGAAGAAATGGGCTCACATGTAATTAGGTGATATTCTTGTATGTGAAATGGTATATTTGTGTCGCATGTGTATTTTCAATCATTGAAACTAGTGTTTGTGGGTATCACTTTGGAAACCCTCACGAGACTAGAACTCATCCACTAGGATCAACCTAGGGATTTAAAGCCTTGTTGCATATGGTAAATACCATAGTGTTTCCCATGAAAAAGGAGGTAGATAGGATTTAGTAATTTTCTTAGCTTTTGCTTTGCTCGAGGACTAGTAAAGTGTAAGTTGGGAGTTGTGATAAGTCCCTAAAATTCATGATTTTAGACCCTCATTTACCTTTGTTTATCCATGTTACTCAGAGTTATCATTGTTTAGAGTTATGCAAGATTTGTTCGTCTTTTAAGGAAAAATAGGTTAAAACCAAGGAATTAGGCATACGTGAATCAAAAGGAGAATTTGGGGACATGCAAAGCTCAAATTATATGCTCAGCCAAACTTTTGAACCTCCAGATCATCAAAGGAAAAGAATACTTTGCTCGACCAAGGGGTGTGACTAGCAACCCAAGGGGCGACCAAGTCCTCACTAGCAAAATCCAAGGTTCAAAGTGAGGAAGAATTGCTGCAAGGGTCGACCAAGCCCTCGACCAAGTGACTCTCAAGGGCGACCAAGTCGACATACTGAGGCAGGACTGTGATCAGAAATACCAAGTGCCTCGACGATGTGCTCGACCAGAGAAGCCATGAGGTGCGACTATGTCGAATTCCTGAGATTCCTTGAAGTTCGAGATCCTACAAGTCTCGACCATCAACTCAACTAACAAGACCCCATGGCGCGACTTAGTCAACAATGCTGAAGATTCAAATCTTTGCATACTAAGTTGTGGCAGGTATAAGTGGTAAAATCACAGAGATATGAGTTATGTGTAAAGATCAAGCGAACATTCTCATAGGCAAAGATCGTGGACACTCAAATAGGCAAATATCAAAAGGACACTCAATTGGAAGAGCTAGAGCACATACCAATTGAAGTTGATGTAGAAACATATGTAATGGGGAGTGTTTGAGGTAGTATTTGTTGTAACTCTTGTAGTTATGTTTCACACATGTTTATTGAGTCAGAATTGAGCAAATTGCATGTGCATACTAGGACATAAGAGTATATAGGATTTCACTAAGTCATAAGTTTTATACTCATGGTTTTCAAAGAAAAAACAAAGATTTTAACACAAATATCCTATACTTAAATGTATTTTTATATGAGACAAGTTTTAAATCATATTAGTATTATATTCTTTTAAAGACTTGGTCCCGGTTGGGTTTAAACCTCTTACATGCACCTTAAAATCAAGAAATTGAAGAAACAAGGCAAACCATCGAAGGTTTGGCCAGGTGCATTAATGGTTTCAGGTAGAGAGCTAAACAGGTTTTTGCCTATGGAAACCATCGACGGTTTGGGGAAGATTGTCGATGGTTTGAGTCGGGTTTTGAACCCCAACAACCATAAAATGGCTAGTTTCCAAAGTATTAAATTTTTTTATTAGCCCAACGATAATATAACAGCTAGTAGCCCAATTTTCCTATAAATACAAGTCCAAAGACTTGTTTAAAGAAGGATCTTAGTGATTAACATTTAGTAATTATCATTTCCAAGCACACAACGTTTTAGTTCATCATTTTTGTGCTCAAAATCTCTTTTGCTCTCTAATATTTGTTGTGATTCATTTCTTGAGAGATTAGGAATTGTTTTTTATTGTATTAAATATACGCTTATTCAAGGAGTTTTGTTTGTAATTCATTTTTCATCTTGTAAGGGTTCTGTAAGAACCCGAACCGTGATATATGGATTAATTATGTAAAATAAGGGTAAATTGGTAAATTGAGCAGAGTTTGTCGACGAGGCCAGGGTTCGTCGAAGAAGTCCCTTCTGTTCTCGTCGACAAATTTCACAGGCTTGTCGACGAGGAGAAGCTGAGAGATTTTGGGGAACCAAGAATCTCAGGCTCGTCATTGACGAGGGCGCGATTTCGTTGACAAGGGCGGCCGAGTCAAGGGCTATAACTATCACTTTCCTTTGCTTAATCACTATGTTATCTTAAGCGGGGGTGTCGTTTAGCTACATTTAGTGCCTGATTAGGTACGATTTTTGTAACCGGGTTGTTGTGATGGTTTTTGTAGACACCTGAAGTATGTATTGTAATTATGTGATTGTATATCTTAGTGTTGTATGGGTTTGTATATTCTAGTGTTGTATAGACTCTAGTATGGTATATTATATGAATAGATGAAACACTTTCCGCTGTGTATTTGATGAGTATGGATGTATATGCGTATGTGTATAGGGCATCCGTATACCCCACGGGGTTAGACCCTCTTATTATGTTGTATCATGTATGTTTTAATTAATACAGAAACAGGTTAGGTTACTATTTTCACACCTGGGACCCATCTGCGAGTTCGGGGCGTAACAACTCGGTATCAAAGCTAACTAGGTTGTTAGGTTTTGTAGACTTGGTCAGGTGTTGTACATACTAGAGTATAGGATATAGGAAATGGGTAGTGTAGGTCGAGGATTGTGTTGTTGCTAGACGGGGAATCCTTGGTGGTGTTTTTTGTCCTTCCTGGAATGACGATTTCAGAAAGATCACGACAAACTATTAATGGATTCGTGTCAGTGTGATGGGACAGGCCTAGAACCACGTAGACCCGTGCGATTGGTAGTTAACATTATGAGGTGATTGATTGTGTTAACTGTGTACGATATAGGAATTTTAACCGATTCCTATTCTATTTTCAGAATGGAGCTCAAGGATAATAACTTGGAAAGAAGTTCTGAGGGAACTGCGAGTGATGAGGCTCCTTCTATACCTCGTGGGTTGACGAGGCAGGTTATGTGAGACATCGGGCGGAGCATTAGGAGACACGAGAGCTCTCCTACTAACGTGGGGTGTACCATTGAGAGGTTCACACGCATGCACCCTCCGATTTTTATAGGAGGACCTGATCCGATTATAGTGGAGGACTGGTTCGAGAAGACCAAGAGGATTCTGGAAGTTCTCCATTGCACAGATAGGTAGAGAGTCCTTTACGCTACTTTTCAACTATCTAGAGAGGCCGGGCGTTGGTGGACTACGGTGAGTCTACTTGAGAAGTAGAGAACTGGTCCATCAGGTATGACGTGGGGCCGCTTCAAGGAGGTATTCTTCGGGAGATAATTTTCGGCTTCCACTCGTGATGCGAAGGCCGATGAGTTCTCGGACTTGATGTAGGGTACCCTGACAGTGCAGAGATATGCTGCCAGATTCATCGAATTGTCTCGATTTGCATTGTACTTGGTTCTGAACGAGTACGAGAAGGCTTGGAGGTTTAAGAGGGGTCTGAAGAAAGACATCCGCCGTCTTGTGGGGATGCTGCAGATCTGTGAGTTCTTTGTTTTGGTGGATAAAGCCACCATAGTTGAGACTGACCTTCGGGGAGATGAGGTGGTGTAGGATCAAAGGAAAAGGCCGGTATCTTCTGGTTCTCAGAATGGTCCTCGACAGGGATAGTGGAAGAAGAAGAAGAAGAACTACATCTTAGGTTATTGGTAGAACACCGAGCGGCAGAGTTATCAGGGGGATCCATCCTCCACACCGTGCGCCAAGTGCCGTAAATGGCACGATGGTGAATGTCAGCCGTTCTAGGGTAACTGCTACAACTGTGGCAAACTGAACCACCTATCACGGAGCTGTCAAGTACTGAGGAGAGATACGCCTGCACAGAGCCAGAATCGTGGGAGTAATCATATGCCTCGGGGGAATTACCAGACAAACACGGCTCTGGTGAGAGTATATTCACTTACTCTAGCAGATGCGGAACACATGGGGAATGTTTTGATAGGTACCGTGTTATTGCTTTCGAGTAGAGTTATTGTTTTATTTGATTCGGGAGCAACCCATTCGTTTATATTTGCTAGTTTTGAAAAGTTGTGTGGGGTTGAAACCCGAGCTATAGATGAGAGGTTGTCTATGGCTACGTCGACTGGGAGTGTAATGATCTGCAGTAAGATATTAGGAAACTGCCCAGTTGTAATTGTGGAGAGACTCCTACCAACGAATCTTGTAGTATATGACATGTCTGGTTTTGATGTCATACTGGGGATAGATTGGCTATTCTCCAGTTTTGCAATGATTGATTGTCGTAGGAAGGTAGTAGTGTTCAGACCTCCTGGGGAGTAGAAGTACACGTTCGTAGGATCACGTGTGCGTTCGACGCCACAGGTTCTATCAGCATTACGGGTGAAGAGACTACTCTTGGATAGATGTCAGGGGTACCGAGTTTGCGTGAAGGAACCGCCACGGGAGGAGTTGAGGCTCGAGGATATTTGAGTGGTCAACGAGTTTTCGGATGTGTTTCTTGAAGATTTATTTGGTTTACCTCCGGATCGTGAGGTGGAGTTTGCGATAGAGTTGCTGCCTGACAAGGTACTGATCTCTAAAACTCCATGCCGAATGGCTCCAGCAGAACTTCAAGAGTTGAAGGAGCAGTTACAGGAACTAATGGGTCAGGGTTTTATTTGACCGAGTGTTTTGCCCTGGGGAGCTCCAGTTTTGTTTATGGAGAAAATGGATGGGTCGATGCGCATATGCATTGATTACCTTGAGATCAATAAGGTAACTATGAAGAACCGTTACCCGTTGCCTTGTATTGATGATCTCTTTGACCAATTGTAGGGAAAGAAGGTCTTTTCGAAGATCAATCTACAGTCAGGGTATCACAAGTGAGGGTTAGATCTGAGGATGTACCGAAGACTGCTTTCTGAACCAGATACGACCACTGTGAGTTCTTGGTTATGCCATTTGGTTTGACCAATGCTCTGATAGTGTTTATGGATCTGATGAATAGGGTTTTCCATGAGTACTTGGATCAGTTCGTAGTGGTGTTCATCGATGACATTCTGGTATACTCGAGGAGTTCGGAAGAGCATGAAAACCATCTAAAGTTGATACTATAGATTCTGCGAGAGAGGAAGCTGTATACCAAGTTGAAGAAGTGTTAGATCTGGTTGAATCAGATTGCGTTCTTAAGATATGTGGTGTCTAAGGGCGGTATCTCAGTTGATCCTAGAAAGATTAAATCTGTGGTCAACTAGACGAGACCGAAAAGTGTGCAGGAGGTTCAGAGTTTTCTAGGACTGATGGGTTACTATCGTCGGTTTGTAGAGGGTTTCTCTAAATTGTTTGGACCTCTAACACGTTGACTAGGAAGGGGGTGAAGTTTGATTGGACTAGTGATTGTGAGCAGTGCTTTCTTGAGTTGAAGCACCGGCTAGTTACTACTCCAGTATTGACCATTCCTTCGGGGGATGGCGGTTTTGTGATCTATAGCGACGTGTCTGTGAAGGGTTTGAAATGTGTGCTTATGTAATGAGGTAAGGTAGTAGCCTATGCTTCTCGGCAACTTAAGGAGTATGAGAAGAATTACCCTATGTATGATCTCGAGTTAGCTGCTATTGTTTATGCCCCGCAGATCTGGCGATACTACCTGTACAGTGTTCAATGTGAGATTTTCACTGACTAGAAAAGTCTCAGGTACTTTTTCACGTAGAAGGAGCTGAATATGAGGCAAAAGCGGTGGGTAGAGTTGATCACTGACTACGATTGCATGTTCAGTTATCACCTGGGGAAGGCAAATGTTGTAGTAGATGCTTTGAGTTAGAAGTTGGAGCATGTAGCAATATCTGCAGTTGTAGTTCAGCATCATGTTAGACGGGATCTGGAAAGCCTTGGCGTAGAGTTGGTGTCTGGTGATCATCAGGCTTTCATTGCTAGCTTGGTGATCCAGCCGAATTTGTTTGAGCGTATTAAAGCCGTGCAGGCTAATGATGCGGAGTTAGCTGAGATTGTGAAGAAAGTGTAGCAGGGGTTTGCTGCAGATTTCAACATCTCCGAGAGAGGTGTGTTGAGGTTTGGGACTAGGTTGTGTGTTCCAAACGACGATGAGATCAGAAGGACGATTCTGGAGGAAGTGTATCGTTCTTTGTATACGGTACATCCAGGTAGTATGAAGATGTATCGGTATTTGCACGAGTCCTTATGGTCGAGTTGTATGAAGAGGGAGATTGCCCGGTTCGTGGAGCAGTGGCTGACGTGTCAGCGGGTGAAGGCTGAGCATCAGAGCCTGGCAGGGCCGTTGCAGCCTTTGCCTATTCCTGTGTGGAAATGGGAGCACATTTCCATGGACTTTGTTACCAGATTACCGCCAGCGCTTCATGGGCAGAATGCTATCTAGGTAATCGTGGACAGGTTGTCGAAATCTACTCACTTTGTACCAATGAAGGTTAGCTACTCTTTGAGTAGGCTAGCAGACCTGTACTTGCAGGAAATAGTTAGAATGCATAGAGTACCTATGTCTATCATTTCAAATCAGGATCTGAGGTTTGCTTCTCGATTCTGGAAGAGCTTATAGGAAGCCCTAGGGACGAAACTTACTTTCAGTACAACGTTCCACCCCCAGACTAATGGAAAATCAGAGGGGATGATACAAATCTTGGAGGATATGTTACAGACTTATGTATTAGACTTCGGTGGTAGTTGGATTCGATTTCTGTCACTAGTGGAGTTTGCCTATAACAACAGCTTTGAGGCTAGTATTGGGATGGCACCGTTCAAGACTGTGTATGGTTGGAGGTGTTGAACTCCTCTATTTTGGGATGAGGTGGGTGAACTTCAGGTGTTAGGACCTGAACTCGTACAACAGGCATATGAGAAGGTAGGTTTGATCCGAGATAGGATTAAATCGGCTCAGAGTAGGCAGAAGAGTTATGTGAATGTTTGCTGCCGCGAGTTAGAGTTCGAAGTGGGGGGTAAAATATTTTTAAGAGTCGCTCCGAAGAAAAGAGTGATGAGATTCAAGAAGAAGGGTAAGCTGAGCTCGAGGTATATCGGACCATTCGAGATTCTAGAACGAGTGGGTCTGGTGGCTTACTGGATAGCACCACCCCCTGCGCTCCTGAGGATCCTCTATATATTTCACGTATCCATGTTGAGGAGGTACGTGTCGGATCCGTCGCATGTTATTAGTTACGAGTCTTTGGTGACTGGGGATACTTTGGCGTATGAGAAGGTACTTGTTCAGATTCTGGACTGGAAGGTTCAGAAGTTGCATACCAAGGAAATACTGCTTGTAAAGGTATTGTGGCAGAATCACGCGGTTGAGGAAGCTTCTTGAGAGTTAGAAACGGAAATACGCCGAAAGTATCCGCAGTTGTTCTGAGTTGTAGTTAGATAGCAGGGTCGGTATGGGTATGTATGTAGTACTCTGTTATTGTATTAGTATTGTGTGGTTAGTCTCTGGGAGAGTTCTGTATTATTGTAAGCTCCCGAGACCGTGTATGTATGTAACCACGGTATTCCTCTGCTATAAGTGAGGGAATGTATGTATGTATGTATGTATGTATTGTAATGGGGCTGTGTATAAATAGTCGTCGGTTCTTCTTAGAGTATGTATGTATTTAGTAGTATAATTGAGTTTGTAATGGAAGATTGCAAATTTCGAGGACGAAATTTTTGTAAGGAGGGGAGGTTGTAAGAACCCGAACCGTGATATATGGATTAATTATGTAAAAGAAGGGTAAATTGGTAAATTTGGCAGAGTTTGTCGACGAGGCTAGGGTTCATTGACGAAGTCCCTTCTATTCTCGTCGACGAAATTCAGAGGCTCGTCAATGAGGAGAAGCCGAGAGATTTCGGGGAACCGGGAATCTCAGACTCGTCAACGAGGTCACTGTCTCATCAACGAGGCATTTTTAGTGGCTCGTCGACGAGGGTGCCATTTCGTCGACGAGGGTGGACAAGTCAAGGGCTATAAATATCACTTTTCTTTGCTTAATCACTAAGTTATCTTAAGAACATCCTCTCCCTCTCTCTCTAGAACTTGAAGAACTCTCTCTCTCTCTGGGTTTCTTCGTCGTTCGTCGCCTGATTCGTAAATCCTATGTTACTGTGTAGATCAGGGCGAGATTCTCTACGTTTTTTAGCGGATCGGAATCTCGTTTTGAGCAGTTTCAGGTTTTGGGCTAAAATCGAGGTAAGGCTCGGTTTCTTTTTTGATTCGAAATATGTGTAGTAGTATGAGTTGTAAGCATGTATTGTACTATGATTTATTGGTTTTGGAGTCTCGGTTCGTAGTTTTGGGGACTGTGGAGTTCGTAGTTGGAATTTGGGTTAAGGTAAGGGGACTTAGTTTATATTAGTTACTTTTGGAAATTGGGATCGGCAAATCCGTAGGTTACGATCGTATGAATGTTTTGGTAACTTATTTGGGAAAATCAATCAGGTAAAATACGAGATTTTTGGTACAGTTTTTGAAAAAATTGGGGATTTCAAGGATCATCTCTACTTTGTTTGTAAAATCGTTTAGTATGTTTAAATGATATTATTGAGATGACCGTAATCCAATCCATATTTGTATAAAACTATATTCTTGAATAGGAAAATGATATGATTTGCCGTAAACCAAATAAGTGTGGAATGTATGGTTGTATGTAATTGTTCCAAGTATTTTGTAAAACAGCTATGTGGCGGCTAATTACCGTACGCTGATGAGTATAGGAACATGAGTTCCAAAATGATTCCAGGTTTTGTGAAATCAACTATGTAGCGGCTAATTATCATACGCTGAAACAGCTATGTGGCGGCTAAATACCGTACGCTATGCCATGTACCGGTTCATTACCAAGGGTGAGAGTGTCCGACTCTATATTCAAGGGTGTGAAATATCACCAATGTGTTCCGGCTGGTCACCAATGGGCGTGAGCTACACCATATTTGCGACGTACTGCCGTTAGGCTTCGGTTATCACAGGGTTTCGGTTGTCTGAGTGTGACGACACTGACCGTTTGTTTGGTATCATATGTACTAGAATGGATTTGTGAAAATACTAGAACTGTATTGAATTGTATGGAAATGTTTTGAACTGTATCGTATTGTATGGTGTTATGATTTACGTAAAATAACAATGGTATGCCATACACTGATATAACCTGCTTTCTTCCTTACTGAGAGGTGTCTCACCCCGAATGTATATACAAATGTTTTTAGGTACTTTGGGTAGCCAAAACTAGCATCCTAGTATCTAGAAGTGGGGGTGTCGTTTAGCTACATTTAGTGCCTGATTAGGTATAAGTTTTCTAATCGAGTTGTCATGATGGTTTTTGTAGACACCCGGAGTATGTGTTGTAATTATGGGATTGTATATCTTAGTGTTGTATGAGTTTGTATATCCTAGCTTTGTATAGACTCTGGTATGGTATATTATATGGATGGATGAAACATTTTTCGATGTGTATTTGATGAGTATGGATGTATATGTGTATGTGTATAGGGCATCCATATACCCCACGGGGTCGGACCCTCTTATTGTGTTGTATCATGTATATTTTAATTGATACAGAGACAAGTTAGGTTACTATTTTCACACTTGGGACTCATCTGCGGGTTCGGGGCGTGACAGGTTCTTTGCGAACCAAGTATTAAAGGGATTGGTTCCCTTGTTTAGGCTTTTTGTGAGCAATATAGATTGGTACCCTTGTTGGGGTTCTTTGTGAGCAATTGGGATTGGTTCTCATCGAACGGTTCTTGGTGAAGCGAATTGTAAGGATTATTGGTGAACCTTGCGGCTCTAGGTGAGTTTTACGGGATTGGTTTCCTTGAAAAGGCTCTTAGTGAGTAAAAGAGATTTATTCCCTTGTGTAAAAGCTTCTCCGCCAGTGAAGGAGGTTGATAGTGGATTGAGAATCATTGAGTGTGTCTTAAGGCGTAGATGTAAGCAAGGGGCTGAACCACGTTAATATCATCTCTCAAGCTTCTCTTCCCTATATACTTTCATTAATATCTTGTGCATGATTTACATTCTATATATTATGATATAATTTCTTGCATCTTGTCAAGATTTATTATTTTGTATAAAAAAGCGAAAATACGAAAAAGAGCCTATTCATCCCTATTGGCCTAACAAGGCTTATGAATCTAATTTTGATGATAACAAACCAAGAGAATTTAACATGTTTTAGTTAAAGTGATGATCTTTCAGGAATCAAGTATTAGAGTTCAAGATCAAAAGATCACAAGTGTTATGAAAGCCTACATTCTAAAGACATGTGATCAAAAGAAAGCTCAAACGATCAAAGAAAGACAAATCTTATGAAAGCTTAAAGAATATTGAAGCTCAAGTCAAGATGGACTCAAAGAAAGACATGCATGAAGACTTCGTGTTTAGAAAGTTTTTAAGTCTTAATAAAGTCTTATGTAAATACTTTAATTAAAAGTCAATATGGATGTTTTGAAGTTCATTAAGATTAATTATTAACTTAGAGACCAAATTTTGAAAAACCCCGAAAAATATCTTCAAAAAACTCAAAGTGATTTGGAATGTAAAAGCTCACAAAAGTTTTTATTTTTTATTATTTTTTTGGAAACAAACATAAAAGCATGATTTTTTATCTGTCCAGGTGACTGACCCGTTTTGGTCAGGCGACTGACATTTATGCTGAATTAATTCTAAGAAGACAGAACAGACACAGTGGAGATTGACCCCAAGTGCAGTCGACTGACCTAGGCGTCTGACCCCATTCTGACTTTGATATTTGCTGAAATTTAAAGTCTAGGCAATTGACCCTGATGAGCCCAGTCGACTGAACTTTGTAACGACTATTTTTTTAACAGCGATTAAAGGTTTCTAAATTAGATTTCTTGGACCCCAAACAAAGTAAAAACTTGGGAAACACTCCAAGCAACTTGGAGAATACAAAATACAACTTTTTCTATCTATAAATATATGATTAAACTCAAGAATCAAACACAATTACTTACAATCAGCAATCAAAGTCTATAATTCTCATACTCTTCAAAAGCTTTCTTGCTCACACATTCTTACTGAAGTTTACTAAGTTTCTCCTGATACAATCAAACGGTTCTTGTGTTCTTATTGAGATTTTTCAATCTAAAGAAGAACTCGGTGATTAATTTCTTGAACTTCAAATTCATTCTTTATTGATTTTAATTTGAAGTATATTAGTTGTGCTCCAACTTATACTAATCAACTATGTTTTGAGAGTGTTTTTGTACACAAGAATTGTTCTTGTTCTCATTGTTTTTTATGGTTCAGGTTGTTGAATCGTTGTACAGAGCGTGGGGTATCGCTTAGAGAGAAGGACTCTATCCTATTTGAAGGAGTGTAAATGGTTTGCTTCGCCTGGTTAACAGAGTGGTTTAGTGCAATCCTTGGGTGGTGTACTTAAGGAGAGGACGTAGGCGGGTATAGCCAAACCTCGTAAAAATCTCAGTGTCACTCTCTTCCCTATTCTCTTTGATTTTCTACTTATATAAACTGCATGATTGTGTACTTAATTTGTTGAAAATTAATTTGCCTTTGCGAATTGTGAAAATCATAAGGGAGTACGTTGATTGATTAATATTATTGCAAAAACTGCAAGGGAGTAGTTGATTAATTAATACCAAAGCTCATTAATATATTGGTTGGTTTCATACGTAAATTCAAGATACTTATTTGATATCAATATTTGAATTTGGGAAGCTTGGTTGGATTTTCTATTTTTCACATTGTGAATTCAAGCCCACCTCATTGATTAGATTGATATTGAAAAGCTAGGTTTTGAATATTGAAGTTATGATTATTATCATCATTCATCAATAAATACTAAATCTTGGATTGAGTGTTGGTTATTACAAATCAACTGTACTTGTGAAGTTGTCGTGTTATAGAGTGTAATTGCAAATTAACTCAAATTAAAAAAGGGGTTAACACTTGACTAAAAGAATTTGTAAAAATAAGAATTTATAAAGAAAATTTTTAAAAACCCAATTCACCCCCCTCTTGGGGGTACACCTTACTTTTCAATTGAAATCAGAGTCAGGTTGTAGTAAATCTTAAATTAGAAGCTACATAAAGATCTATATAGCACACCTAGACGTATCTCTTTTTGCTGAGGGTCAATTCTCAACTAGACCTCCTATCTTTTGTGGTATTAATTACACCTTTTGGAAACAAAGAATAAGAATTTACTTACAAACTATGGATTGCAAAGTATGGAAAGTTGTCGCACAAGGTGACCTTATCCCCACTAAAATTGTGGATGGTAAAGAAATACCTAAAGAAGAAAAAGAGATGACCGACAATGACCATAAGATGTTGCAATTAAATTCAAGTGCTATGAATGCATTATATTGTGCTATTGACATAAATGAATTCAATTGGGTCATGACTTATAAATCAGCTAAAGAAATATGAGATAAACTAGAGGTAACCTATAAAGGGACAGTTGATGTTAGAGACTGTAGAATCGACTCACAAGCGAGTATGAGGCCTTTAGGATGAACCCGAATTAAACCATGACTAATATGTACACTAGGTTCACCCATATAATAAACTCCCTAAAAGCCTTATGGAAAAGCTACTCTACATATGAGATGATCCGAAAAATCCTTAGAGGACTTCCACCAATTTGGGAATCTAAAGCCACGACAATTACGGAAGGAAGAAATCTCGAGAATACCTCCCTAGATGAATTAATAGGATCATTTCTTACCTATGAGATGACTACGAATGAAAGGAATTCTGAAAATAACAAACAAAATAAATCAATAGCCCTTAGGACTAAAGAAAGCTCTAGTGAAGAAGAAGATGATAAATAATTTGATGATGATGAAATAATATTGCTCACTAGGAGACTTGGAAAATTCTTCAAGAAAAATAAGAAATTTGCTAGAAAGTTTAGAGGTGCAAAATCTGAAAAAGGAGAAACAAGCAAAAAGGAAACTAAGAATGAACCTCCTACATGTTACAATTGCAAAAAGGTTGGACATATTAAACCTGGTTGTCCACAGTTCAAGAAAGACAAAAAGAAGGAGAAAAAGACTATGAAAGCTACTACATGGGATGATACAATATCAAGCGAAGGAAAACGAATCAAGTGAACAAGAAGTAGCGAACATCTGTTTCATGGCAAAAAATGCTGAGGTAAATTACTATTCTAGCTCATCTGAAGAATCTAGTGATGAATCATATAGTGACTCATGTGAAAGTATGCCATCATATAAAGAAATTCAGGTTGAGTTGTTTGCATTGCATAATAGGTTTATAAAAGTAACAAAAAGAAACATAACTTTAAAAGAACAAAATGAAACACTCAAAAATCAACTGAAAACTTCAAAATCAGTTGAAAAAGAAAATGAATCACACATAAATGAACTCATGAAGAAAATAAACAATATGTCTCAAGATTTGGTAAAATTTCAAGTAAATGGTGAAAGTAAGAAAGAAATAGAAATAAAAAATCTTAAAAGTAAAATTGAGGATAAAGAAAAAATCATCTACAATTTTACAAAAGGAAAAGAAAACTTTGAAAAGTTAATTGGAACCCAAAGAATGTCATTAGACAGAGAAGGAATTGGATATAATGGAATTGAAAACAAAAAGAAAAATAATCTATATATGGGATACTTTGTAAAGGAATCAAAGTATTATGCAAGCACATCTTCCACAAATATTTATGAACACGCTACGTGCTTTTTGTGTAAGAAAAGGGGGACATGTAAAATTTGATTGCCCATTTAAATGAAAAAAATGTTAAAGTAAAAAAGGTATGGAAAGTCAAAGAAAATAAATCTGAAATAAAAAGACCTAAGAAGGATTGGGTACCTAAAAATAACACATTGAACCCTTTTTGTAGGTTTTCTTTAGGATAACCCCATTAAAAGACAAATAGTACTTGGGCAGCGGGTGTTCAAGGCACATGACCGGAGATAAATCCAAATTCACCACACTAATGGAAAAAGATGGTGGATACATCACGTTTGGCGATAATGCTAAAGGTAAAATCATTGGAATTAGAAAAATAGGTAAAGAACCTTCTTTGACCATTGATAATGTCTTGTTGGTAGATGGGTTGAAACATAATCTTTTAAGTATAAGCCAATTACGTGATAAAGGATTTGACATAATTTTCAAACAAGACAAATGCATTGTTGAAAATAGAGAAAAACATAATGTCTTATTCACCGCTAAAAGAGTTGATAACGTGTATTGTATAATTTTTGAAGATCTAAAATCTCAAGATATCACATGCTTAGTAGTAATGAATGAAGCAAGTTGGCTATGTCATTGAAGACTAGGACACACGAGTATGAACTTACTATCAAAATTAGTTAAAAAGAACTTAGTTAGAGGACTACCAAGCACTAAGTTTTTAAAGGATAAAATATGTGATACTTGTCAACTAGGAAAGCAAACTAAGTCTAGCTTTAAGAAGAATAAACATATTTCCACTAACAGGCCCTTAGAGCTTATCCACTTAAATTTATTTGGCCTTATTAGTACACAAAGTTTAGGAGGAAAGTAATATGCTTTCGTCATTGTTGATGACTACTCCACATTTACCTGAGTACTCTTCTCAGCCTCCAAAGATGAAACTTGCAATATGTTGCTAAGCTTGTGTAAAAGACTTCAAAATGAAAAAGGATATGGTGTTTTAAATATTAGGAGTGATCAAGGAAGAGAATTAAACAATAAAGAAGTTAATAAATTATGCAATGAACATGGAATGAAACATAACTTTTCAGTGCCTCAAACTCCACAACACATCGTATTGCAAGATTGTAGAAAAACTTGAGCTGATTGTCTGCACTTCATCCTACTTTCATCGTCTTTGAGCAAACCTATTCCGAAATCAAAGTTCATTCATTCATTCAACTGTACTTCAATCTAGTATTGAGGTTTGATATTTCAAGTTATTATTCTTAAGAACTTCTCATCTCATTACGTGTTCTTGATTATCATTAAAAAGTTTTGATCTTGAGTGTGCATATACGTATAAAAGTTGATTTTTGAAAAGATCATTACTTGAGAAAGTTTGTTAGCTTGGTTGATTGGTTTTTGATTCAAGAGTATATAAATATACATATATATTGTTCATATAGCTTATTATTGAAAAAACTATTTTGATTAAAAAATTGATCTTAAAATTGCCTATACATATAAATAGTTATTCTAAACAAGATCATTATTTGATTTAGATTGTGTGATTGATTGAAAGGTTTGATTCAAGTGTGTGTTTGCTAAAGGATCTATATTTTAGATATATTAAAGCTTGATTAAATATCCTTGGTACTTATAACTATACATTTTATTGAGGGATATTTTCTGAAAAATAATATACTCAGTTTGTGATTGAATACTTGAGATAAAACTTTGTGATTTTGATTGATTTAATATTCAAGACAAAGTTTTTATTAATAAGTTCACATAAAATACATTTGTGCACTTTTTCAAAGTGAATCAAGAACCCTAGTATACTCCAAAACATTTTAAATATATCTTTACTTGGTAGTTTTGGTTAAATAGGGTTTGTGTGTTGAAGTATATCATACATAAAACGATTGTATTGTTTTTATACATACATGAGTTTCAAGTTATATCATATGTTAATGTATTGGGAATTTGATTTGTACTCACACGCTTTTGTTAGAAGCATTTTTGAGTGTTATTTTTGAGATTCTATTGTATACATGGTTTGATGTGTGAACCGGTGTGTGAGGAGAGAGTTGTATCTCTTGTAAGCAGTAGAGTAGGAGGGAGCTGTGCCTCTTGTATGCAGCGGATTGTAAGGGAAGCTTCATCCCAATTTAAGAAGCAGGGATTTAGTGAATCCTTGAGTGGTTGCTCAAGGCGAGGACGTAAGCCAAGTCGGCTGAATCTCGTAAAACCGTGTTTGTCCTCTCTCTTCCCTTTACTCTTTATTTTTAGCACTGCATTTAAATTGTGTATATTGCATGTATATGTTGGATAGCCTTACACATAAGTAATTGAGTAACAAGAATTCATTGGTAAATATATAAGAAGGATTTAAGAGGTAAATAAGTGTCGAAGAATTTTTTTTTTTTAAATACCCAATTCACCTCCCCTCTTGGGATTACACCTGATTCAATATTTGGTATCAGAGCGGGTTTACATAGACTTGATAGTTAATTTGTAAAATGATCACATGACACACATTGGTGTAACTCTATTCGGTGAGGGACACTTATCCACTAGACCACCCATTTTCTATGGTGTAAATTACACCTATTGGAAACGTAGGATAAGCATCTATCTATTGAACGTAGATTGGAAGGTTTGGAAAATAGTGACTAAGGGAAATCACAATCCCATGAAAGTAATTGATAAGATTAATGTACCTAAAACTGAAGATGCATATATCGAAGAGGATTGGAAGTCAGTACAAATCAATGTCACTGCCATGAACTTACTTTTTTGTGCATTAGATGTCAATGAATTTAATAGGGTAATGACTTGTAACTCAACTAAAGAAATTTGGGAAAAATTAGAAGTTACATATGAAAGTACTAAGGAAGTCAAGGATAGTAGGATAGACATGCTCACTAGTGAATATGGAGCATTTAAAATGACAATTGATGAATCCATACAATCCATGTACACTAGATTCACACACATCATTAACTCTTTAAATGCTCTTGGAAAAACTTACCATACTTATGAGTTGATCAGGAAAATACTCAGGGGATTACCTCCAGTGTGGGAAGTGAAAGCTACGGCAATAGCAGAAGGGAGAAATCTCAAGGAGATGTCGGTGGACGAACTCATTGGATCACTCATCACCTATGAGTTGGCAATAAACGAGAGGAAAAATGAGCAAAGCAAAACTAAGAAGGTCACTGCACTTAAGGCATCATCAAACTATTCAAGTGAAGGAAGCGACTCCGAAATGGATGATGACATGACCTTGCTAACAAAGAAGTTCGGGAAGTTCTTGAAGAAGAACAAGAAGTTCAACAGAAAATTTCGGAACTCTAAATCAGAAAGAGGAGAGCAAAGTATGAAGAAAAAGAAAGAGGATCTACCCACATGCTACAACTGCCGAGAAGTTGGACACATCAAGCCTGAGTGCCCCAAGCTTGTGAAAGCCTCAAAGAAAAAGAAGAAGGCGCTGAAAGTCGGTTGGGATACACACAACACTAGCGGTTCAGAATCTGAATCAAGCGATGACGAGGTTGCCAATCTGTGTCTAATGACACATGATGACCTTGAGGTACAATCATCTTTTTGATCATCTTCATATTATTCTAGTGAATTTGAAAATGAAAATGAAATGATTTCATATGATGAACTGAAACAAGAATACCTGTACACTATTAAAATGCTTGAGAAGAAAACAAAGAAAATTTCTGAGTTGAGAAGTAAAGTCAAAGAACTTTCAAATCTAGTTGAACACCAAAATGAATCCCATGCATCTTTCATAAAAGATAAATATTTGAAAATCGAGGAGTTAGAAAAAGATTTGAAAGATAAATATGAAATTATTTGTAAATTTACTGAAGGGAAAAACAATTTTGAAAAGCTCCTAGAATCTTAAAGAAAATCCTTAGAAAAGGAAGGGCTCGATTTTAATGGTAAGGAAAATATAAAGAAAAGACATCTTTACATGAGATATTTTACAAAAGAATCAAAGTCATATGTTCTAACTAAGAATCATTATAGAAATACTACATGCTTTAAATGTAGAATGTTGGGTTACATACAATTCGACTGTCCTTTCAAAAATAAAGATGTAAAAATAAAGAAAGTATGGAAGGTCAAAGGTCAATCTAGCACAAACCCTCTTGGACCCAGGGCAATCTAGGTACCAAAGCTAGTTGTTTAATTGTGTCTTGCAGATTTGCTTAAGATCAGCATCCTTAAAAGATAAATGGTATATGGATAGCGGATGCTCATGCCACATGACCGGGGATAAAACAAAATTCACAACCATCATACCCAAGGATGAAGGGTTTGTTACTTTTGGAGATAATGCTAAGGGAAGGATTACATGTGTCGGTAAAGTCGGTAATGATATCTCACTCATTATTGATGATGTTTTATTAGTTTAAGGTTTAAAGTACAATTTATTGAACATAAGTCAACTATGTGATAAAGGCTATAAAGTATCATTTGAACATGACGAGTGCATAGTTGAACACAAAACTGATAATAAGATACTGTTCATTGCTAAGCGTCATGAAAACGTATATAGCACAAGCTTTGATAACTTAATTTCACAGAGTGTGATATGCTTATCTACTATGAATGAAATAAGTTGGATTTGGCATAGGAGACTAGGACACAAAAACATGGATTTAATCTCAAAACTAGTTAAGAAAGAATTAGTTAAGAGACTGCCTAAGACTAAATTTGTGAAAGATAAAATCTGTGATGCATGCCAACTAGGAAAACAAGCTAGGACAAGCTTTAAGAAGAAGAAAGAGATCTCCACTACTAGGCCCCTTCAAATGCTACACTTAGACTTATTTGGACTAAACCCAATTAGGAGTTTAGGAGGAAAATCATACGCTTTTGTTATAGTTGATGATTTTTCAAGATACAAATGGGTACTATTTTTAGGTCACAAAGATGAAACATGTGAAAAATTTATAAACCTGTGCAAGAAAGTACAAAATGAAAAAGGATACACAATTATTAAAATTCGAAGTGGTAAGGGTAGAGAATTTAAAAATCAAGGCATGGAAGACTATTGTAATTCATTAGGAATTGCCCATTATTTTTCAGCTCCTAGAACACTGCAACAGAATGGTGTAGTTGAAAGGAAGAATAGGTCTATACAAGAAATGACCAGAACTATGCTTAACGAACATACATTACCTAAATACTTCTGGGCCAAGGCAGTGAATACCACCTGCTATGTGCTAAATAGAGTTCTGATTAAACCATCACTTAATAAGACTCCTTATGAATTATGGAATGATCATAGACCAAACATATCTTATTTTGATTTCTTTGGCTGTAAGTGTTTTGTGCTTAGAGACAATGAGCATCTAGGAAAGTTTGATGTGAAATCAGATGAAGGTATCTTCCTAGGGTATGCTTTAGATAGTAAAGCCTATAGAGTATATAAAAAACGAATATTGACGGTCATATAATCTATTCATGTAGTGTTCGATGAGTCAAATCCCTTCTCCAAAAGAACTAATGAAGATGAAATTGAATTAAACAAGGAACTAGAAAAACTATTAATTAAGAATGATTCAGAAAAGAAAAATGAACTTAAAGAACCATCCATTGAAATTGATCAAACTAAAAATGAGGTTAGTGAACCACCTAGAGAATGGAAATACATAAAGAATCATCTCATAGATCAAATAATAGGTGAACCATTATGTGGAGTAGCCACTCGCTCCTCTCTTAGGAACATGGTTAGTCATTTTGCATTTTTATCTCAAGAAGAACCTAAGAATGTGAGTGAAGTTATAGAGGATGAATCTTGGGTGTTGTCCATGCAAGAAGAATTAAATCTATTTGAGAGAAACAAAGTATGGACATTAGTTCCCCGACCTGAAGATAAGTCAATCATAAGGACCAAATGGATATAAAAGAATAAGAAAGATGAACATGGAGTAGTTGTGAGAAATAAAGTTAGATTAGTAGCTCAAGGATATAATCAAGAAGAAGGTATAGATTTTGAAGAAACCTTTGCCCCTGTAGATAGGATGGAAGCCATACGAATGCTTTTAGCATATGCAGTTTTTAAGAATTTCAAGCTATATCAAATGGACGTCAAAAATGCATTTTTAAATGGCTACATAAATGAAGAAGTGTATGTAGAACAACCCCCAGGCTTTGAAAACCATAAGAATTCAGATCACGTGTATAGACTGACGAAAGCCATGTACGGGTTAAAACAAGCTCATAGAGCTTGGTATGAAAGGTTAAGCGGTTTTCTATTAGAAAATGAATTTATAAGAGGAAAGATAGATACAACCATGTTCATAAAGTCTAAGAAAGATGATATTCTCCTAGTGCAAGTATATGTCGATGACATCATATTTGGCACTACAGATAAAGAGTTGTGTAATGAATTTGTCAATACCATGCAAAATGAATTTGAGATGAGCATGATGGGCGAACTAAATTTCTTCCTAGGACTTCAGATCAAACAAGAAAATCATGGAATATTCATAAATCAATCAAAGTATAGTAGAGACTTACTCAAAAAGTTTAATATGGAAGACGAAAAAATACTAAGTACACCTATGAGCGCATCATTGAAATTAGACAAAGATGAACAAGGTATACCAGTAGACGACAAGCTATATTGTGGAATGATAGGTAGCTTGTTATACCTGATTGCCAGTAGACCAGATATAATGTTTAGCGTATTTTTGTGCGCAAGATTTCAGTCTGCACCAAAAGAGCATATTTATTATGAGCATATTTCATATTTCATTTAGATTTAGGCTAAATACTTTGTGTATGACCATGAGCATATTGTCACTCATTGAATATTTGATGCATTAATTGAGGGGAGCCTTGTTAGGTGTAACCCATTATATATTTTTGCTTGTGCATTTATCATCATAAAAAAGGGACAGATTGTTGACTCTACGAGTCCAATCTTGTTGTGATAATGACAAATCACTTGGTATTTGATCTGTGCATTGAGTTTGTGAATAGGAACTATACTAAGCATGCATGCACGGAAGGATAACGAGTCATGGAAGTCACAAAGTAAAGCTAACAAATCTTGGCAAGATCTATGGAACTCAAAGAGTACGAGAATCAAGATGCAAACGGCAAAGTTCAAGAACATCTTAGGAATGGGTATATAGAACTCATGTACTTACATTTTCGTATGATTTAATTTGAAACTCAACATAACTTAGAATGATTTTAGGATTTATGCATTTCATGTACATCATTAGGGAACTTCCATGGACTTAGAAATGTTTTTAAAATCATAAAAAATTTGTTTTATAAAAGACTCAAGAAAAGGAGTAAAGTAGAATTTTAAACTAGAAAAGAAAAATTGAGAAAAAGGGGACTTCGGTAGCCTGAACTCAACCTCAATCGCCTGAAGAATTTCTTTAGGAGCCTGAAGATTAACTTCGGTAGCCTGAAGAATTAATGGGAAATACAGCAAGTTGGCCAAGGCACTTCGGTCGCCTGACCTTGGAACCTCAGGTTCCTGAACCTACTTAAAGAGCCTGAATTTCCCGCTTTAGGCACCTGACCCTGTTTTCCAACTTAATTTTTCAAAGGCTTAAGGAACTACGGTCGCTTGGGTTTTTACCCTCAAGCGCCTGAACTTGCGGGAAACTTAAAATTGTTATTTTTATTAAAAGACCTCGCGAGCTATTTCTTTGATCTAACGGATGAGATAATCCTAAGGGTAAGATACTATATATACTGAATATCTAAACCCTAGAAAAAAGCTAAGGACACACAACAAGAGAAGAGCATATTGTATTGTAAGATTGTAGAGAAATTTGAGCTGATTGTCTGCACTTCATTCTACTTTCATCGTCTTTGGGAAAATCTATTTCGAAAATCAAAGGGCATTCATTCATTCAACTGTACTTATATATTATTCATAGAGCTTATTATTGAAAAACCTATTTTGATTGAAAAATTGATCTTGAAAGTGTTGATACATATACATAGTTATTCTAAACAAGATCATTACTGGATTTAGATTGTGTGATTGATTGAAAGGTTTGTTTTAAGTGTGCGTTTGCTAAATGATCTATATTTTAGATATATTAAAGCTTGATTAAATATCCTTGGTACTTATAACTATACATTTTATTGAGAGATATTTTCTGAAAAATAATATACTCAGTTTGTGATTGAAGACTTGAAATAAAACTTTGTGATTTTGATTGATTTAATATTCAAGACAAAGTTTTTATTAATAAGTTCACATAAAATACATTTGTGCACTTTTTCAAAGTGAACCAAGAACCCTAGTATACTCCAAAACATTTTAAATATATCTTTACTTGGGAGTTTTGGTTAAAGAGGGTTTGTGTGTTGAAGCATATCATACATAAAACGATTGTATCGTTTTCATACATACATGAGCTTCAAGTTATATCATATGTTAATGTATTAGAAATTTGATTTGTACTAACACGCTTTTTTTAGAAGCATTTTTGAGTATTATTTTTCAGATTCTATTGTATACACGGTTCGGTATGTGAACCGGTGTGTGAGGAGAGAGCTGTATCTCTTGTAAGCAGTAGAGTAGGAGGGAGTTGTGCCTCTTGTAAGCAGTGGATTGTAAGGGAAGTTCTGTCCCAATTTAAGGAGTAGAGATTTAGTGAATCCTTGAGTGGTTGCTCAAGGCAAGGACGTAGGCCAAGTCGGTTGAACCTCGTAAAACCGTGTTTGTCCTCTCTCTTCCCTTTACTCTTTATTTTCAGCACAACATTTAAATTGTATATATTGCATGTATAGGTTGGATAGCCTTACACATAAGTAATTGAGTAACAAGAATTTATTGGTAAATATATAAGAAGGATTTAAGAAGTAAATAAGTTTCAAAGAATTTTTTTAAAATACCCAAGTCACCCCCCCTCTTGGGATTACACCTGATTCAACAGGCATTGTAGTAAGAAATAAGGCAAGACTCATAGATCAATGATATAATCAAGAAGACGGAATAGATTACGATGAGACTGTTGACTCTACGAGCCCAATCCGATTTTGATAATGGCAAATCACTTGGTATTTGATTTGTACATTGAGTTTATGAACATGACCTATATTAAGCATGTACAGAAGGATAACGAGTCATGGAAGTCACAAAGTAAAGCTAACAAATCTTGGCAAGATCCATGGAACTTAAAGAGTACGAGAATCAAAATCCAAGCGGCAAAGTTAAAGAACATGTTGGGAATGAGTATTTAGATCTTATGTATTTACATTTTCATGTGATTTAATTTGAGGTTCAACATAACTTAGAATGATTTTAGGATTAATGCATTTCAGTATATCATTAGGGGACTTTCATGGACTTAGAAATATTCTTAAAACCTTAGAAAGTACCTTTATAAAAGAGTCAAGAAAGAAAGTAAAATAGATTTTTAAATTTAAAAAAAAAAAATTTGAGAAAAAGGGGACTTCAGTAGCCTAAACTCACCCTCAGTAGTTTGAAAAATTTCTTCAAAAGCCTGAAGATTAAGTTCAGTAGCCTAAAGAATTAATGGAAAAACACAACAAGAAGGCCGAGGTACTTTGGTAGCCTGACCCTGGAACTTCAGTCGCCTGAAGTCACTTTAGGAGCCTAAACTTCAACATTAGTAGCCTGAAGTCGCGGGAAAGTTTAAAAATCATATTTTTATTAAACGAACTCGCGAGCTTTTTCTTTGATCCAACGGTTGAGATCAATCCTAAGGGTAAGACACTATAAATACTAAATATCTAAACCCTAGAACCAAACGAAGACACACAAGAAAGAGAAGAACACATCTTATTGAAAGAATATTAAGAAACTTGCTCTTATTGCTATACAATTGTCTACACTTCAACTTCTACTCATCGAGCTTATGCAAATCAATTTAGAATCTCAAAGGAATCTCTCTTATACATATTGATTGTCAACTTAGTATTGAGGTTTGATTATTCAAGTTATTATTTTCAAGAACTTCTCATCTCATTACTTGTTATTGAACATCATTAGAAAAGTTTGATCTTGAGTGTGCACATACATATAAAAATTGTTTTTGAAAAGATCGTTACTTGAGAAAGTTGTTTAGCTTTTGGTTGATTGGTTTTTGATTCTAGAGTATATATACATATATACATATAGTGTTCATAGAGCTTATTATTGAAAAAATCTATTTTTGATTAAGTATTAAAGGTTGATCTTGGATGTGCATATCCATATACATATTTATTTTTTAAACAAGATCATTACTTGATTAAGGTTGTGTGATTGATTGAATGGTTTGATTCAGGCGTGTATTAAGTTAAAAGATTCATATTTTAGATATATTAAAACACTTGAATATATATCCTTGGTATTCATAAATATTTATCTTATTGAAGGATATTTTGTTTGGAAAACCTTATACTCAGTATTTTGATCTTTGAATTACATATCATGTACATTTACATATTACAAAGATCGAGTTGTGATTAAATATTTGATAGAAAGCTTTTTGATATAGATTGATAAAATATTCAAGATAATGCTTTTATCAAGTTCACATTAGACATATTTGTGCATCTTTACTAAGTGAACTATAACCATAATATACTCCAAAGCATTTCAAATATTTCTTTACTTGGGAGTTTTGGTTAAAGAGAGATTTGTGTGTTGAAGCATATCATACATAAACGATTGTATCGTTTTCATACATTTTGAGCTTCAAGTTACATCATATGTTAATGTTCTAGGACTTTGAATTGTACTCATTAGCTTTTGTTAGAAGCAACATTGAGTGTTTACAGATTTGAGCATAAATTGTAAATATGGTTCGGGTTGTGAACCGGGTGTGAGAAGGAAGTTGTACCTCTTGTAAGCAGCGGATTAGGAGGAAGTTGTATCTCTTATAAGCAGCGAATTAGAAGGGAACTGTACCTCTTGTAAGCAGCGGATTGTAAGGGCAATTTAAGAAGCAGGGATGATAGTGGAATCCTTGAGTGGGTTGCTCAAGGCAAGGACGTAGGCCAGGTTGGCTGAACCTCGTAAAATCGTGGTTGCATTCTCTCTTCCCTTATCATTTTTATTTTCTGCATCGTATTTCAATTTCCAGCTTGCTTGTGTTTGTTGAATAACTTTAATGCACTTAATTGGGTAAGAAGGAATTCATTGATTTAGTAATTCAAATCAACATCAAATTCCAGCCATTAATTAGTTAAACATAGAAATAGGGATTGATTGGTAAATAAGTTTCAAAGATTTTTAAAAAAAAATACCCAATTCACCCCCCCTCTTCGGATTACACCTAAATCAACAATTGGTATCAAAGTGAGTTTACGTAGATTTAATAGTTCATTTGTAAAAAGATCACATGACACACATCGGTGTAACCCCTTTCAGTGAGGGGCGATCTTATCCTAGTCCTCCAATATTTTGTGGTGAAAATCTTTTGGCTTGGAAACTGAAAATGAGTGTTTTTATAAAATCAATGGTCTGGAAGGTGTGGAAAGTAATAGTTAAAGGAATTTGTGTGTCTTCAAATGAAAATGATGCTAATTTAATACATACAAATTCAAATGTCATGGATATGCTTTATCGTGCTTTAGAATCTAACATTTTTCATGAAGTTACGGCATATACATGTGTAAGAGATATGTGGGAAGAACTTGATAGGAAGTATGGAGAAACCTTGGAGAAAGAAACCACCACTCTAGAAATATCAAGTTCAAATGATCAAGAGGTGGCTAATTGCAAGTAAAATGAGTTAGTCAAGGAGGAGGTATATGTATCTCAGCTTAGCTCATATAATGATTCATTTATTGATTTATGTGATGATTTTTGTGATAAATCTTGCAATCAATCATATGAAAAATCATGTGATGAATCCTGCGTTGTACTATGCAATGAATTATGTGTTTAATTCAAGATAATTCTAATAATGATTCTTGCAGTGTCCCTTGTGACAATATTGCTATTAATGTATGCAATAATTCAAATGATGAATATTATGACAATGCTTGTAATGAATCAGGTGTGAAATCATCTGTGGATAATTTCTTAAATAATGCATGCAATGTTTCATATGATGTTTATTGTGATAAATTTTGGGTGGAATCACGTGTTGAATCATGTAATGAAAGCATGTCTTCATATGGAGATCTAGGAAAAGCTTTAGTTAAAATGAATAAGCTTCTAGCTAGGATAGCTAAGGAGAAAATCTATTTGAAAAATGAGAATGAAAGGACAACTAAATAAATAGAGAAATTAAAAGATTATTATGCTATTCTAGAAAAGAAGAAAATCATGAAGATTCTGAAGATCACCTATTTAGATAGAAAAATAGATGAACATGCTGAAGAGAGTTTAAATAAACCCTTAGAAGTTCAAAGAAAGTATATCTCCAAAATGAGTTTGGATGTATCTCAAAAATTTCATAGTTATGTCTCGTATGTAAGAAGAAAAGAAATAAGCATGCTTTCCCACGTATATACAAAACTTGCTTGTTTTGTAAAATGAAAAGGCATACTTGATATAAGTGTCCACTTAGAGGTGCTCGAGACAAAGACAAGAAAATGAATTGGGTAATCAAGAAAGGTTCAAATTGGAATCACATGATCATTTAATTCTTTCCTTGTTCTTAGGACTAGTAATAGGGTCGTGATGACTAATAGGCTTGGGGAATAGTATATGCTTAGAATGAAGATCTTAGTATGTGTATCTAACTCACTCGAAAAATGAGCAGCTCGGAAGCTATCCCAAGTATAGGAGTTACGTCGTGTAATGTTTAGCCCAAGGGCTAGATCGTTTCCTTAGGGAATGCGTTTTATTCTCAATTTCACGTTCTCCCAATTGAAAATAAAAATGTACTGAACTCAGTTCAGATTCCGGATTTTTCAGAATTTTGGAGACTTAAACAAAAACTTAAATTAAAGTCCTAAAACTAGCATGCTTCAATTTAAAGAGTACGAATGGAAACTCTAATCTACCTAAGGAGACATCAAAACACGCGCTAATTAAAAATGGTAACATTGATCATGGAATTAAAGCACGTAATGGAAACACAGACAAAATTCAAACACAGATTAAAAGACTAAAATTTTAATACAAACCAAGAACTTGAACCAAAGTTTAACTATCAATTGACTTAAATGAGAATAAAACACAATAGAAACATAAATAAAAGGAACTAAAGGAATGATAAATAAATAAAAGGAGTTAAAATTAAATCCATCCAATCTAATAATAACATTAATTAAAAGAAACATAAATAAATAAATATTAAACTCCACTAAAACAAATTAAAATAACTTAACACCCATTCAAACAATCTTCAAAATTCTAATAAACAACTAAAGAAGAGAAAAGAAATATTTTGTTGCAATTGAAAACAAAAGAAAGAAAATAAAAGAATACAGAAGAGAGAGAGAGAGAGAGAGAGAGAGATCTGCAAGAAGGAGCTGCTGAAGCTGCTGCTGGAGAGGATGGCTTGGGTTGTTGCTGTTGTGCTCGGGGACTACTGTTAGAGTGGTGCTGTGGCAGCAGGGAAATTCTGGAGTAGCCTTGCTAGTTTCGGGTGGCTGGTGGAGAGGATGAGAGCCTCGGCTAGGCTGTGTTGGTGAGGCAAAAAAGCCGTGAAAATTTGCTGCTGTTGGAGAACCTGCTGGCAGAGAAAATTCCAGGAGCAAGTAACAAGAGAGGAAGAAGAAGAGAAGAAGAAGAAGAAGAAGGATAAGGAGAAGAAGAAGAAGAAGAAAACAAGGGAAAGAAGCTGCGAGAGAGAGAATAGAAAAAAGCTAACAGAAAGAGAAGGAACAAGAGGGAGAAGAAGAAGAAGAAGTGAGGAGAGCCCTCCCAGGGTTGCCTACCGAACAGGGGAGAAGGAGAAGGGGATTTAAGGGGGAGCTGAGTTGCCCTAGACCCGGATCTAGCCAAGATGAATCTGACCCGGCCCGTTTGAAAGGACTTGAATTATTATATTTTTTCATTTTTTTTTGGTTCTCTGTTCATCACAAATCTGACTCTTCTGGAGCCCGTTTCTCACAAAACTCAAAACATGAAAGTTGTAGATAATCCTTTCCTTTTTCTTTAGAAATTTGAATCATCTAGATCAAAACTCAGATGGAAAAGTTATGCATGAAATACGAACATGTGTCGGTTTTGGTTTCCGAGATTTTTCCTGCAACAAAAAATTACCAAAACTTCATAAATAGTGCAATAAAGTTCAAGAATGATGATTTTGGCACTTTATTAAAATATTGGACAATTTTGGACATTTAATTAAAAATACAAACCATAAAGCCCGGGTTAAGATACTCAATTACGCAGTTTTGACGCGTAATCAGTATCATTATACTAAGAATCCTAAGAGAAAGTTAAATCAATATGATTTTTTAAGCAAGATATCCAATCTAATTATCTAATGCTTTTATATTGTAATGATTGGGTAAAATGTTAAAATATTGAATAGCATGCAAATCTTGATGTACTCAATGTGAAGGTTGAGAGATTAACTATTAAAATATGAAGAACCTAATATCCTTGCAATGAGTAACAAAAATCACAACATTGAAGAACAAATTCACTTCCAAATGGATTAAAGCATTGTTGTTTAACAAATAAGTCTTATTGCTTAACCTATGCTTAAATATTAAAATCCTAAGTTAAGCAGATCATGTCCAATGCATAAGACTGAGCCTTAGGAATAAATCATATATTAAAAATCATTTGATCCTAAACTCATTCTTGAAGGTTCAAATGGTTAAATCGGTTATCATTCTAGACACAAGCACTAATAATAAAAAATTCCATATCTATCAAGTGCTCATTAAAGGATATCCCGTTATAATCAAATCAATGGAATTCTCTAAAGGATTGAATTGTTTATCAAGACTTCTTTAATAAATATTCCTTTGTGCTTAAAATGCAAAACTCCCTTATCTTGATTAAGCATCTTCCTGCACAAGAAATCTTTACCATACCATGATCATATCCGATAAATATTCATCTATCATTGGCTCAATCCCTTACTTAAAAAATGAGATCATACTTGTGGGATACCATCGAATAATTGGATAGTCAGAAATACCTCAAGAGCAGTATTCCAAAACTAATATTATTCAAAATTGCTCTTTGGCCTATGTAGTTGGATATATTCACTCTCACGAAAATATTTTGAATATTGTCCACACACAATGGATATTCTTCCAAAGTTAATGATAATTAAACTGTTAAGAGTATTTGCAAAATCTCACTTCACAAGCTCTCAAACTTCAAGTCAAATCTATTAGAAGAGTTTGAATGTGTCAAATGGCTAAGCTATATGCTATAGGTTTCAATCTACATGATAATGCAATTGACTAGGAAACCTGTGCATTGAGATCCATAAAAAAAGAAGCAGTATAGGCTCATGACTCTAAAGTAAAATTGTTTATAACTTTTTAGTTTTCTAAGCTAAAGCAATTAAAGTCAAGTATAAATCATTCAAAATCTTAGAACACTTGACTATACTGGTGAATAATGATTAAAAGGAAAAGACATAAGAATATGATAAGTGTATAGATGAAGGGGAGCAAACTAACTTGAAAATACTATGGCTCTAAAACATAAGAATAATCACATTTAGTATCATATTTTGTATGTACATATGGCATCGAATCATGAATGGTATGTTTCTTGTGTGTATATTTGATACAACATGTTAACTAGATAAGTGTTGCGTTAAAAACTATACTGAACTAAACTTGTTGCATGCTTGAAAATATTTAGGGGAGCTGAGCTCCATTTCTAGAGAAAGAGAATAAAGAACTCATGTGCATCATAGTATCTCTATAGTTGGTCAAAATATTTTACAATGACTGCTTATATGGCTTTGAACTAGTAGTGACATAAATCTTTGATAAGCATAAGCATTTCATTTCATCTACGCAAGTATTAAAATTCATAGGGGGAGCATCTTAAAATGATTTCCTATCTTATTATGCTTAGATGTGCAGTGAACTTTCTGTAGCATGCACTTAATTATGATGATTCTATTGAATATGCAAAATGAAAAATATATTGCATTGTTGAAAATTGCTTGAGTTAACCACATGACCTTGTTTTGAAATGCATTGATATAATAAGGATCTGTATGGTTAGTCTTTCTGGCTACAATTCTTTTCGGAATGTATTTAAAACAAATATCTATAGAAAAACTTGTTTTGAAGATTCGAAAAGGTGAGAGATATATACCAGAGTAAATTTTTGGATGAGAACTAAAGCGGGAGAGATTTTTTTAAATTGCATAATCTGTAATGTGTATAAGCTTAAATAAGTAAAAGAGAGGAGAGCTTTTCTGAGGTAAAATAAGTGTGGCTGCCTAGAATTATATTAGATGACATAATTTAGGGGGAGCAACGTCACTTAAGATGTGATAACTTGGTATCAAATCAATCAACTTTTGGTATCGCATTAATCAACATTTGGTATCAATATATTGTTCACATTTGATATAACATTAGTTTACATTTGATATCTCATCAATCAATAACTGGTATCCTCACATAATCGATGAAACTTATGCAAGGGAGATGGTTGATGTAAAAAGGGGAGAAGTAAAAGTTTTCCAAATCTGATGGTTGAATAAGATTAAAATTTTCAAATTTCAAAGGGGAGAAGAATATAAGGGTATGTCCATTCGTGTCTTATTATTATACACCTTTTTGTCGATGTCAAAAGGGGGAGAAAAATTGGAAGCAAAAATAATAAAAAAAATCAAAAGCAAAGAAGAATGAGCAAAACAATTGTTATTGATGTTATGCAAAGGATTAGATATACAAAGGGGGAGAAACTGTTATTTATGTCATGGTTGAAACATCATGCGCATATTTCTTATGAGCATATTTCATATTTCATTTGGATTTAGGCTAAAAATTTTGTGGATGAACATGAACATATTATCATTCATTGAAAATTTGATGCATTAATTGAGGGGGAATCTTGTTAGGCGTAACCCATTATATATTTTTGCTCGTGCATTTGTCATCATAAAAAAAAGGGAGATTGTTGACTCTACGAGTCCAATCCGGTTTTGATAATGATAAATCACTTGGTATTTGATCTGTACATTAAGTTTATGAACGTGACCTATACTAAGCATGTACAAAAGGATAACGAGTCATGGAAGTCACAAAGTAAAGCTAACAAATCTTGGCAAGATCCATGGAACTCAAAGAGTACAAAAATCAAGATGCAAGCGGCAAAGTTCAAGAACATCTTGGGAATGAGTATTTATATATTATGTATTTACATTTTCATATGATTTAATTTGAGGCTCAACATAACTTAGAATGATTTTAGGATTCATGCATTTTATATATATCATTAGGGGACTTTCATGGACTTAGAAATATTCTTAAAACTTTAGAAAGTACTTTTATAAAAGAGCCAAGAAAGAAAGTAAAATATATTTTTAAATTAAAAAAAAAAAGAAAAATTGAGAAAAAAGGGACTTAAGTAGCCTGAACTCACCCTTAGTAGCCTGAAGATTAAGTTCGGTAGCCTGAAAAATTAATAAGAAAACATAGCAAGAAGGCCGAGGTACTTCGGTTGTTTGACCCTGGAACTTCAGTCGTCTGAACTTCAATATTAGCAGCCTGAAGTCGCGGGAAAGTTTAAAAATTAGATTTTTATTAAATGAACTCACGAGCTTTTTCTTTGAACCAACGGTTGAGATCAATCCTGAGGGTAAGACACTATAAATACTAAATATCTAAACCCTAGAACTAAGTGAAGACACACAAGAAAGAGAAGAACACATCTTATTGAAAGAATATTGAGAAACTTGCTCTTATTGCTATACGATTGCCTACACTTCAACTTCTACTCATCGAGTTTGGGCAAATCAATTTAGAATCTCAAAGGGATCTCTCTTATATATCTTGATTGTCAAGTTGGTATTGAGGTTTGATCATTCAAGTTATTATTTTCAAGAACTTCTCATCTCATTACTTGTTATTGAACATCATTAGAAAAGTTTGATCTTGAGTGTGGACATACATATAAAAATTTATTTTGAAAAGATCATTACTTGAGAAAGTTGTTTAGCTTTTGGTTGATTTGTTTTTGATTCTAGAGTATATATACATATATACATATTGTGTTCATAGAGCTTATTATTGAAAAAATCTATTTTTGATTAAGTATTAAAGGTTGATCTTGGATGAGCATATCCATATACATATTTATTTTTTAAACAAGATCGTTACTTGATTAAGGTTGTGTGATTGATTGAATGGTTTGATTCAAGTGTGTATTAAGTTAAAAGATTCAAATTTTAGATATATTAAAACACTTGAATATATATCCTTGGTATTCATAAATATTTATCTTATTGAAGGATATTTTGTTTGGAAAACCTTATACTTAGTATTTTGATATTTGAATTACATATCATGTACAATGTACATATTACAAAGATCGAGTTGTGATTAAATATTTGATAGAACACTTTTTGATATAGATTGATAAAATATTCAAGATAAGACTTTTATCAAGTTCACATTAGACATATTTGTGCATCTTTACAAAGTGAACTAGAACCGTAATATACTCCAAAGCATTTCAAATATTTCTTTACTTGGGAGTTTTGGTTAAAGAGGGATTTGTGTGTTGAAACATATCATACATAAACAATTGTATCGTTTCCATACATTCTGAGCTTCAAGTTACATCATATGTTAATGTACTAGGACTTTGAATTGTACTTACCAGCTTTTGTTAGAAGCAACATTGAGTGTTTGCAGATTTGAGCCTAAATTGTAAACATGGTTCGAGTTGTAAACCGGGTGTGAGGAGGAAGCTGTACCTCTTGTTAGCAGCGGATTAGGAGGAAGCTGTATCTCTTATAAGTAGCGGATTAGGAGGGAGCTGTACCTCTTGCAAGCAGCAGATTGTAAGGAAAGCTCCGTCCCAATTTAAGAAGCAGGGATTATAGTGGAATCCTTGAGTGGGTTGCCCAAGGTGAGGACGTAGGCCAGGTTGGCTGAATCTCATAAAATCGTGGTTGCATTCTCTCTTCCCTTATCCTTTTTATTTTCCGCATCGTATTTCAATTTCCAGCTTGCTTGTGTTTGTTGAATAACTTTACATGCACTTAATTGGGTGAAAAGGAATTCATTGATTTAGTAATTCAAATCAATATTAAATTCAAGCCATTAATTAGTTAAACATAGAAATAGGGATTGATTGATAAATAAGTTTCAAATATTTTTTTAAAAAAATACCCAATTGACCCCCCTCTTGGGATTACATCTAAATCAGCTGAGACGTTTGCTCTCGTAGTAAGAATGGAAGTCATAATAATGTTATTAGCCTATGCATCTCACAAAAAATTTAAACTTTATCAAGTGGATGTGAAAAATGCATTCTTAAATGGATATATTAATGAAGAAGTCTATGTGGCACAACCACCTGGTTTTGAGGATATAAATAACCTCATGTGTTTAGATTAACAAAAGGATTATATGTGTTAAAACAAGCTCCTAGAGCTTGATATAAAAGGTTGAGTGGATTCCTACAAGAAAATGGATTTTCAAGAGGAAAGGTGGACATCACCTTGTTTATTAAATCTAAAAATAAAGAAATGCTTATCATACAAATTTATGTTGATGATATTATATTTTGTGCTACAAACAAAAATTTGTGGAAGGATTTTGCAAAATGTATGCAAGAGGAATTTGAAATGAGTATGATGTGAGAGTTAAATTACTTCCTAGGACTACAGATCAAACAAGCTAAAAATGGAATATTTATAAATCAATCAAAATATATAAGGGACATGCTTAAGAAGTTTGACATGGAAGGTAGCAAGCTTATAGGAACACCAATGAATACTTCCATAAGTCTTGATAAGGATGAAAAAGGAAAACGAGTTGATATGAAATACTATCGAGGAATGATAGGTAGTTTGCTATACTTGATAGCTAGTAGACTAGATATAATGTTTGGTGTATGCATGTGCGCTCGTTTTCAATCAACCCTTAAGGAATCTCACCAGATAGCTGTAAAAGAATCTTAAGATATTTGATAGACACTATTGACTTTGGTCTATGGTATCCTAAGGACACTAGTTTTGAGATGATTAGTTATCCAAATGCAAATTATGCAGGATGTAAAATTGATAGAAAAAGCACAAGTGGAACTTGTCATTTTCTTGGATGATCACTTGTGTCTTGGTTCTCTAAGAAGCAAAATTCCATAGCCTTATTTACTGCTGAAGTTGAGTATGTGGTAGCAGGTAGTTGTTGTGCACAAACACTCTGCATGAAATTATAATTAAAAGATTTTTATTTAGAGTACTCAGCTATACCTATAAAGTGTGATAATACCAGTGCTATAAATATTTCCAAAAATCCTATATCACACTCAAGAACCAAGCATATAGACATAATACATCATTTTCTAAGAGATCATGGGCAAAAAGAAGATATATTACTTGAATTCATGAATACAAATGACCAATGGGAAGATATGTTCACCAAACCTCTTCCAGAAGATAGCTTTATATCAATAAGAAGAGAACTTGGCCTATTACATAGTAGGGAAGTTGTTTAGGAAGGATACCTGATGAGTGAAAAGAGTTTGTTGAAAAGTTTGGTGAGGTCAGGCGACTGACCCAGTCGACTGTCAAGCTACTATCTTGTAAAAATTTAAATTTACTAATTGTCAGGCGACTAACCTAGTCGACTGGACTGATGGGATTTTATATACTTCTTAGCGTGAAACCCTAACTTTTTAGATCCCAGTCAATTGACCCTGTTCCATCACTCGCCCGAACTCCCTTCTCATCATTTTCCATTGATTCTAAACCTCAAAATCCTCTGATCAAAATGAGAAAATCATCTTCCTACATCACCTACTCGCAATTCCTAGGGTTTTTATTGTCCTTTGAAATCAAAATGCCACGAACCAAAAATACAGCAAACCGCAGAGCGACTTCAAGAAAGGATGACAAAAATATTGAAAGATGGCTCATTGCTCCTCACTCCAAGCAACAATATCGACAACATCTTCACTCTATGGAACCCATCTTAGGTAAAGTCCTTAATACCGCATTCTTTGAATAAGAGTTTCCCAATATTCTGCCGATGTTTAGGGCAATGGTTGGAAAAACTTTGTGGTTTATCAATCAAAAGGGCTTTATATGAATTTAGTAAATATCTTTTATGCGAATATGGTGCAAGGAGGATCAGTACTCACTATTGAAGTTAAGGGAAAGACAATTGCCCTAACTTCGCAAACATTGGCCCCCATTCTCCATATTAACCAAGGTGACTTTAAGTGCCCTGCTCTTGCACAAACTTGAATTAAAGAACAAGGTTTTACCCCCGAGGAATTCCTACCATTAATAATGATTGAAGAGCTCGTATATTTTGGAAATCCTCCTTTATAAAAACAATTGAACCTCCAAGCATAGATGCTTCAGAAAATAATGAAGTACAATATTTTACCCCAAGCTGGTTCACATGATTACATGTGTTATGTTGACTGCTTTGTCATGTGGTGTATGTTGAAGGGGAAGAAACTCAACTTGTCAAGTTTATTTCTTAAATGGATGTGGGCAAGATTGGAAGCCTGACGAGTAACTCTTTCGTATGGTGGTATCCTTAATCTTCTGTTTGCTCACCTTGATGTCACCATTCCTACTGAGCTGTATATAAAATGGAGTAGTTACGATCTTTTCTTCTCCACAACCCTGAAACAAATGGGATATGTGAAACATGAACAGGGTTGGTTTCTTAAAGGAAGTAGACCACCAAGACAAGTAGTTGCACCTGCTCCACCTTCTGATCAGTAACCAAAACACCAGCTTGAAGCTTCTTCCCGGTTTATTCCATTCCATCATCAGTTCACTACTTTCAGTAGTGATATGCATTTAGGATTTCAGTCTTTTCAAGATAGCTTTGCCTCACTTCACTCTACCTATTCCTCACTTGACCAGTGACTTAGTTGTATGGAACAACATCAAGCTAGTTCCTTAGGTAGTGTAGATCCCATGAACATCAGCTCTGCACCTCCTAGTGATGATGCATCTGATGAAGAATCTGAGGAAGACAAAGAAGATGATGAAAGTACTAAAGATGATGTTGCCGCTGATGATGATGTAGTTGATGATGATACAACTGATGATGATGCAGTTGTTGATGATTGAGATTACTTTTTTTTGCTTTTTGTGTTGTGTATCTCAGTTCTCTAGTTGTATCTGTTTTATACATCAATTTTTGTCTCTAGATATTTTTGACACTATATACATCTATGGATGAATATGAATATTTGCTTCTTGTGTCTACATTTGCCTTTGCTTTGTTACTTTTACCTTTTTGATTGATGTCAAAAGGGGGAGAATGTTTGAGCAAAAATGAGAGCAAAATATATAGGTCTTGAGGACATGAAATGTAAAGTTGACATGAATGATGTTGCTAATACTGATATGATGATATTACCTATGATGTATTGATACTTAATTGATATATAGATCTTTCATGGCATCTGAACTTGAATCTAGAACTATTTGATCATATTACTGATTATTTTTCTTTTTCAAAACATTTTAAAAGTATGCTTATACTAAGGGGGAGCCTTATCAAGGTTCACTTCTTTTTGCTCTTTATTTGTCATCATCAAAAAGGGGGAGATTGTTGGCCTAACAAGTCTTACGAATCTTATTTTGATGACAAAAAACCAAGGGAATTTAACATGTTTTGGTTAAAGTGATGATGTTTCATAAATCAACCGTCGCGATGTCCCGAACCCGGCCAGAGAACCACTCTAGAAAAAATGGGTGCGGTTGCGAACTGGGAAAAATGGATGTTTGATTTTGAAAAAGATTTTTCGTCGAAAAAAATGTGTGATGAAGTCACCACTAACCTTTTGGAGTGTGGTTAGAACACTTGATTGCTACCCCGTTAGGGGTAGAATCATTCTACGTTACCAGAGTTGGGCTCGAGAGTATGTTTATGCGAGAGGAAGGTATTAGCACCCCCATGCACCCATTCTTACGAATGATACCAAATTAATCAAAAATTATCCCAAAATAAATCTAATAAGCCTTTTAAAATTACTCCTTTTCAAAAATCGAAAGAATGAAAATACTATATAGGTATTCCCTCAGAATCAGGCAATCCGATACTCGGAAGAGTCCATGCCCTTTGTTGCAATCATCGGGACGGAAAATCAAAAAAATAGGATACAAAATACGCTCCCAAGGTTTTGAAATTTGTAGGTTTTTCTAAGTATGAAAATAGTATTTCGGGAGGTTTTCAGACTTTGTTCGGGATGAAAATACTTTTCTGGGGCCTAACAAACATGAAAAGCAAGGTGTAGTCCCCAAGAGGGGGGTGAATTGGATTTTAAAAATTTCTTTTAATTCCTTTTAAGAATCCTTAAACTTCTTAAATTTCTTTTAACCAATTCTCGACTTGTTTGTTACAAAAACTTAGTTTCTTTTATACAATCAACACAACTATGTAAACATCCAAGTAACCAAACCAATCATCCACAATTTGAAAGCAAATAACCAAACCAAGATTTAAAATATACAGCACTTTGAATAATGTAAGAACTTAATATGGTTATTTATTTATATAAGCCTTATGGATATAAATTTGAACCAATCCCTATAGTGAATGATAATTTTATGCTTGTTGATATGGATTTCCTTTCTCAATATGATTTTCAACAAAACATTCACAAACACACTTCTTCCCAATGTTTAGCTTTTAAATAAACTTCAGTTTAATAAGTTAAGGATGATTAACTAACGTAGTCCCTTTCGGTTTCTGCAATTAATGCTAATCAAACCAAAACAAATTATTTTCCGGTCTATTTAACAACCAAACACTCAGAATTCAGAGATTTATAAAGCATCCACGCAATTTATAAACTTAGCTGAAAAGTAAAGAGTAGGGAAGAGAGAATAAGACCGGGATTTTTACGAGGTTCGGATTATACCCAACCTACGTCCTCGCCTTTGGCAAACCACCAAAGGATTCACTAAACCTGTTCCTTTACCGGGCAGAACAAACCTTTACACACTCCTTTAGTAGGCTAGAGCTCGCCTCTCCAAACGATGTACCCTCATTCGGTCATTCCTTCAAATAGGCTAAAGCCTGCCTCTCTAAGCAATATCCCCTTGCTTAGCCAACGATCCAAAAAATCCTTAGAATCGTCAATCTACAAGATAAAAATCAAATAGATGTACAAAGAATGCTTTCATAAAGAGCTAATTAGTACAACAATTCAGCACTATAATATACTTCAAATTAAAAAAATACCAAAGGAATGAAGCAATAAGCTCAATGTAAATATCACCGGTTTACTTCTCTTATTTAAGGATCAAGAACTTAAATTATATGCTTTAGAGAAGATGTAAAAACTCACAGATTTCTCAGGAATTTCGCAGCAATCCAGAGCTTTGAGGCAGATAGCAAGATAGCTTTGAGTGAAAGCGATTTTGAAAGAACGTTCAATGCTTGGTGTATATGTGAAGATCATAAACCATGTATTTATAGGCTTGAAAAACATTCATATTCGTGCTGCCCAAGATTACTTGGAGTGCCCCCCAAGTTTCCAAAAAGATTGGGGCGCAAGTCAATTAGATTTGAAAATTAGAAGTTTGAAAAATCTTCCCGTTGCCGTACTTCGGTTGCCTAAAGTGCAACCTCGGTCGCCTGAAGTGGGTTCAGTAGCCTGAAAATATAAGGTCAAGCGCCTAAAGACACACTGCCTATTTAAATTTCTTCAGCAAAATCTTCGGTCGCCTGAGGTGTTCAAAGATATTTGGCTTCCTTACTTTCTTACTTTTGAAAGATATTTTTTGGGGTTTTAAAATAAAGTTTCTAAGTCCATATTTATTCCCTAATTTGCTTCATTTCATTCACAATAACATTAAGTACTTACATGAAGATTTCCTAACAAATTAAACACTTCTTGTTCTCTGAAAACTTCATGGTTGTCTTTGAGCTTTGAGGTCTTTCCATCTTGAGTTGCCTTTGAGCTTTCCTTTTTGATTACTTCATAATATATCATGCACCTGTAAGCTTGTTGGTGATGTTTTGAAGCTTTGTTGGTTTTGGCTTTCTAAGTTGTAACCTTTAAGCTTGTTGGTGATCTTTCGAAACTTTGTTGGTTTTGACTTTCTAAGTTGCCTAAAAACATCATTACTTGAACACACAATGTCATCAAACCTTTCCTTCATTTATTACCATCAAAACAAGAGGTGAAAGCCTTGTTAGGCTAAAAAAACATTTTTGTGATTTTTCCTAAGTGTGAAAACAATTTTTTTTTATTTTTTAATATTTTTCACGAACTTCAAAATAGCACAAATAAAAACCATGTAAATCAAAGTATGAAAATATTTTTGGAATTTTTTGAGAATTTTGTGATTTTTTGTGAATTTTATGGATATCTAAATAATAATAAACAAGTGAGATGAAGAAAACCGAGGTGAATCGGTTTGGGGAAGGAGTTGGTTAAGCAGTAACCGGTCCGGGGAAAAACTAGTTTGTTAGCTTTATTGCGATCCCAAGATGGGGGGGGGGGGGTGAATTTGTACTTTAAAATTTAAGCCATAGGTAAATATCCTAACATCAGTATATTCACAACCCTATGGTCAATCTAGTGCAAGTAATGTGAATCAGTTATAATATGTACCAAAAATTAAATAGAGCAATCTAATTAACAACACATGCACTAGAAAGCCGTAAAAGAGAGTGACACGTAGAAATGTTATCGAGGTTCGAAAAATTGTCTACGTCCCCGCCTTGACTAAAGAGCACAAGGATTACCACTATACTTGCTCACTTAAACGGGTGGAGCGACACCTAAACAAACCAGGTCAATTAGCACAAGGCTGACGTCAACCATTACAACCAATCCTTACCGGGCTAAATTATCGCCCCCTCAGGCCACACCTGGAAACACTCAATAGTATCAAAACAATGAGATTGGTACAGTGATTATACTTTTATGTAAAGCAGATATGTACCTAGTTTCGTGCAATCACGTACACCACCAAATGATATAATAAGCAAGCTCAATGTGATTTAATATATTTACTCTCAAATATATTTGCAATCTATGTAATCAGTGCGAGAGAGTGCAACCCAATATGATCTTTGTATCATGAGATGTATTCAATCCAAGTACTCAAACAAAGATATCAGTCAAACAATATAGATATTTCAATCAGCAGATTTTCTCAATCGTATGATGCTCAAGTAACGTATAGATTTGGTTTGCAAAAAGAGATTCAATCTTTGTGTTCAAAAGATGATATAACTCAATGAATATTGCAACAAAGATTTTATCACATAAACAAATATCGCTTAAAATTTTTTTCAAGATGATACACAATAGATATTTGAAAATGATTTTGAAAATATTTTACAACCGAAATCAAATATGAGCTTCTCAAGATGTTGCAATGAATATGCAATCTCAGAAGATCAAACGAAGTCTTCTTTGAAAAGACTTATTAATAAAGTCTCCTAAGAATACTCAAGGTTTTGCTGGTTTTGCTCCCAAATAAAATCAAATCAATCAAGCACAACACATAAGAAAGCAAACCTATAGAGCAATCAACACTCAAATAAAACTTACCAAGGATTTTTGGCAATAAGAGAGGGTAAGTATGAGTGTATGAAGCTTAGAAATGAGTAGTATGAATTTTGAAATTGGGAGAGAATTTTAAGCAGGTTTGCTAATCCACTCCTAATTATTCCAAATGAATGGGTATTTATAGGCTTCCCCCTGATTATAACCCTTAGGGACATAAGTGAAATTATTAGAAAAGTTTTAATATTATTTAATTAAATTAACCCCATTTAAAAAGTTAACCGCGGTAAAAAAATTTGGAGCAACCCGAGAGCACTAGTGGACCAAGACAAGTTCGGTTGACCGAAGTTCTTGAGGCGCGGTCAACTGGGACTAAAATGAACTGCTCGTTCGGTCTACCAGACTTATAATTCCAAAGGTAATTTTCCCTTCTTACGAGGTATGGTCGACTGCGAAGGTTTTGAACTAACTCGGTCGGTGCTGAGTTCTCGCACGTGAGAAGTCAGTTAACCAGGGCGTTGATGTGTGTTTAAGTCTCGGTTGACGAGGAAGTTAATAAAGTTAACTGCTGGGGGGTTCGGTCGATCGGGGTCAAATGAACTGCAAGAGTTCGATCGACCAGGTTGTGGTCAACTGGTTGACCCGATCCTTGGTCGGTCGACCGGGGGCAAATTGTACATGGATGCCGGTTGACCAAGTCTGCACATTTAGTGCATTTCGGTCCTATTTCAGCCAATAGTCACCCTATTCAAATAACTAGCACATATAAGTGTATGAGTGAGTGTCCTCGGGTCCTTTCTAGGTTCTTTTTAGTTATTTTTGGTTTGAGCTTTCTTATTAGATCATGCAGGTGATGTGTGTGTGATTATTACAAACCAATCCCTATTTACTATTACAGACCCTTCAAATAATAATGAAATGAAATGCAATACAACATATATGTATTGGGTCTTCAATTTTAATCTCTCTTTGTGCTATCATTATGATCTATCAATTTGAATACCTGCACATAACCTCAGACATGCATTAAATATAAGAGGTATTTGTCATTATCAAAATCGGGTGTGACCTATGAGGTCAATATTCTCCCCCTTTTTGTTGATGACAAATACATCAAGAAAAAAATATGGGTATAGCCTAAGAAGGCTCCCCTTATCAATATGCATGAAAGAAAAAAAAAATGTAATTTTTGATCCAATTATTTTTGCCTCTCCATCTCCCCCTTTTGGCAACAAAAAAAAGGGCCATAAGAATTTAGAACTCTAGGCAATAGGTAAATACCATATTTATACATTATAAGTTTTTGAAAGTTTTTGAAAAATTTCGGCAGAGTTCCGTTTGAATATGAGACTTTTCCAAAGCAAATCCTGTATAAATAATGAGCTGTTTGAGTTTATAGATCCTAGCAGTTTATCCACAACTACTCAAACAGTTCCAGTATGATCAACGCAATAAAACATAAAGTCCATCATTAACATGCTATAGATATTAGAAATTATGCGCACAAGTAATAATCAATATTTACAAAGTCTAAGGCAATAAGATCAATAATAATATTAGTTGCTAAGACTTGTAAATTTTACTTGAGAGCTCCCCCTAAACTTGTGCAAACTATGAAACATCTAAGAAGCCTCTCTACTGTGCATTAGACCTAACTCACGTCTAATTTGTATGAACCTATCTTCGGGAAGTGGTTTAGTGAATATGTCTGCCCACTGTTCATTAGTGCATACAAACTCAAGAAACACATCTCCTTTTTGCACATGATCACGAAGAAAATGATGTCTAATTTCAATGTAATTAGTTTGTGAATTTGAGATAGGATTTTTAGAAATGTTGATTGTACTCAGTATTGTATTGTAGTGCAATCCAAAATCCAAAATTTGTTGTTTCATATAAAGAGTTTGAACACAACAACGTCCAGCCAAAATATATTCTGATTCGGCTATAGATAAGGCAATTGAGTTTTGTTTCTTGGAGAACTAAGAAACAAGAGATTATCCTAAGTAGTGACAAGTGCCACAGGTAATTTTTATGTCAACCTTATTACCTACAATGTCAGCATTGGTTTAACTCATAATCTCAAAGGTAGTATGCTTAGGGTACCATAAGCCTAACTCTGTAGTTCCAACTAGATACCTAAGGATTCGTTTAACTGCTTTTAGATGGGATTCCTTAGGAGCAGCCTGAAACCTAGCACACATACACACACTAAACATAATATCAATCCTACTAAAAGTAAGATATAGGAGACTCCCAATCATGTCACGATACAATTATATGTCAATAGGGATCCCTTGCTCATCTTTATCAAGCTTAATGGAAGAGTTCGTAGGTGTACCAAGAATTTTACAATCTTCCATATTAAATTTATTTAGCAAGACTCTGATATATTTAGATTGGCATATGAAAGTTCCACATTTAGTTTGTTTAATTTGTAGCCCTAAAAGAAACCAAGGTCACCCATCATGCTCATTTCAAATTTATTTTGTATGTATTTGGAAAACTCATCACACAACTCATCATTAGTTGCTCCAAAAATGATATCGTCTACATAAATTTGAACAAGGAACATATCATCATTTTTGGATTTGATAAAAAGTGTAGTGTCAATTTTGCCATGGGTAAACCCATTTTCTAGTAGAAAACCACTAAGCCTCTCATACCAAGCTCTGAGAGCTTGTTTCAATCCATACAAGGCCTTAGACAACCAGTAAACATGATTAGGATATTTATGATTTTCAAAATCGGGTGATTGTTCTACATATACTTCTTTATTTATATAGCTATTTAGAAAAGTGTTTTTAACATCCATTTGAAACAATTTAAAGTTTTTAAAAGCAGCATAAGCAAGTAGCATACAAATGACTTCTAACCTAGCAATAGGAGCATATGTTTCATCAAAGTCAATCCCCTCTTGTTGATTATAACCTTGGGCAACTAGTTTATCTTTATTCCTAGTTACTACCCCATTCTCATCTTTCTTATTTCTATATACCCATTTAGTTCCAATAATGGTGTGATCACTAGGTTTAGGAACTAGGGTCCGCACTCTACTTCTTTCAAATTGATTAAGTTCTTCTTGCATGGACATCACCCAAGATTCATCTTTTATGACTTCTTTAATATTTTTAGGTTCTTCTTAGGACAAGAAAGCGGAATAACTCACTAGGTTTTCAAGGAGGATCTTATGGCTACACCATGGGATGGTTCACCTATGATTTGACCTATAGGATGGTTTCTAATAAATTTCTAATCACTACGCAACTCCTGAATTTCATTTTCATTATCTTCAGATGATTTTTCATTTACTTCTGGATTTTCACTTGCATTATATTCAATAGATAATTTGTAATGACTCGGAGAATAATGATATTTAAATAATAAAGAGAGAGGAAAATGGAAATAGAAAAGAAGATGGCAGTAGACTTTGTTCGTCGACAAGAAGATACCGAGAAGATATTTGGGTGACTCTGAATTTCGTCGATGAGGGAGAGAGTTTGTCGACGAGTAACCTTCTTGACCCCATCAACGAGGTGACGTGGATCGTCGACGAAGGCCAGTATATAAATAGGCCAAACTTCATTTTTTTGGCTGAAAATCGACGCGACAAGTCTCTTTCTCTCTCTCTCCTCCCTTGTCTCTAAGTTTCTGGGCTGAACTTACGCCGGTTGGACGATCAGAAGCCACCACGACACTCCTGGGTAAGTTCTCTGCATATCTACTGGAGTGGATCGTCGGTGGGCTTAGTTTGAAATTCATCCCTAGTTTAAGATAAGACTTTTTTATTCAAAATTTGGTCTTTTTCATAGTTATAGGAAATGTTGTACACGGGGAATACTAAAGTTCAGTTGCGGGAGTTGTCGTTTTTAGTGTATTGATTGGGGAACCCTGCGGGGGCAAAACCAGTGAATTTTAAGGGGGTTTCCTTTCAGAAAACAGGTAAGGGAATAAATTAAAACAATTATTTTTTCATGAAAATTATCATTAATTGATCAATATAATTATATTCAGGAAAGCATGTATTATATTTGAATATTATTGAGAAAGTGCATATTTGGGAAAATACTACTGTTATATAGGAAATAGAATTTTAGAATGAAATGTATGGTTTTATTCAGCATTGTGTGGCATGAATATTATTGTACAAGAAAAATATTATGTTATGGCAAATTTTATGAATGAAATATGTTTTCAAAAATTATGCAATAATGCAGTACATTAGGGTTTTAAAATACATGATAAATGAATTATTTTTTCGGAATGATATGTTTGAAATGTTCAGTGCAAGGTCGTGATTGATAGCCGGCGCAAGGCCGTGTATGATGTATGATTTCGGTGCAAGGTCATATGTATATGTATGATTTTGGCGCAAGACCACAGATATGAAAGTAATCGACGCAAGACTGTATCTATTATGTTATTATAGAAAATGCTATCAATCTATTTATATTAAACTATATATTATCATGTATTATATATTATCAGAATTCGGATGATAGTTCAGTTCAGTTATAGGAGCACGGTACCGTAGCTACACAGATCAGATTATTATGTTCAGACTTGTGCTAACTGCTCCTGCGAGTAGAGGGGGTGGGAGATGGATAGTTGATGTGACTTTCAGTGTAGAGTTGTAAATATCCACCTGGAAGTTCGGACTAGGGTATGGCAGGCCCATCGTACTTATAGAAATTTTTGACTGAACAGTGGTTGGCCAGCCATTGTCGGGTCCCGCCTTCGGGTTACACAAACCGTTATGGGGGGTAAGACATGACATCAGTTAGCTATACATCCTAGGTAAATTTCAGTATTATCAGATATATCAAATATTTCATGATTAGTTTGAATTATTAGAAATTATGAAAGTTTATGATTATTCAGATATGTTATCATGAATGTTTTCCAGAATATGAAATGTACTATATATGTATTATAGCATCAAATATTCATGTTGCCACACAACTGTATTTTATTTATTTCCCCTTACTGAGAAGTGTCTCACCCCCGAACTTAAATCATTTTCAGAAAACCCAGAAAGACCGACGGATCGAGGCCGCCATTGAGATAGTGTGGTACTACCCCGTTAGGAGGGTAAGTTTTGATCTAAGAACAGAAGATTTATGTTATGGGTTCCTAAATATGTATATATTATGTATTTTTGGGAGATTGTATATAAACACAGTATTTTGGGATTTTGTTGACTCTGGTGTTATGTATTTTATGGTTATAATAATGTGATTTATATTTACTGCTACTTAAATTTCCGCATTGAATGTCAAATGTGTCCCCATTACCGATGGGTTCGGGTTGTCTTTAATATCAAATATATATTATTATATGATAAGTTAAGCAAGTCGTTGCAGTTTGGTATTAGAGCCTAGGATACTAGGTTCTATAGACTCTAAAATGCAACATTAGTAATACCAGAGTATAGGATAAGGGAATTTGAGGTCTGATTTTGTGGTCTAGATGTAGGACTTCCATGGTGGTTTGTGTGATTTTCCTGGGGTGACGATTTCAGGAAAATTATGGTAAACTATAGTCGGGTTAGGTATCTAGGTTGCAGGATTGAACCTTGAATTAAGATTAGGAGAGATGAATTAATTGGGAATATACTATATTGGTTAGATGATATGTATAGTGAAGGGATTTTAAATTAAGTTATTTGTTTTTTAGAATGGACCCTAGTGGCAGTAGTATCCATGCCAGTGGGAATAAGGGTGCTGGGCCCTCAGGCACTGTAGGCAGTGATTCAGATGTAGTTTTACGCTGCGTGGTACAACAAGTCATGGCTGAGATCGCCAGACGTTTTAGAGAATAGGGTGGTTTGTCGACATGCCACGGTAGCTCGATCGAGAAATTCATTAAGATGAATCCTCTGGTTTTCTCAGGAGGAACTGATCCTGTAGTCGCCAAAAACTGGGTGTAGGAGATTGAGAAAATGTTTGCAGTATTGTAGTGTACAGAGGAGCAGAGGGTGCTGTTTGCTACATATAGATTGACCGGAGAGGCCGAGAGATGGTGGATGACGGTGAAACTTCTAGAGCAACAGAGGACAGTACCTATGGAGATGACATGGGAGCAATTTAAGGAGATATTATTCGATAGGTATTTTACAGCCTCATCCAGGGAAGTTAGGATTGAGAAGTTCCTAAATCTGAAGCATGGATAGCAGACGGTGCAGCAATACGTGGTGAGGTTCATCGAACTATCTCGCTTCGCCCCGTACATTATTCCAGATGAGGTGAAAAGGGTATGGCAATTTGAAAGAGGTTTAAGGAGAGAAATATATAAGTAGGTGTCGATACTGAAGTTGTAGGATTTTGCTGAGCTGGTAGATAGGGCCACTATAGTAGAGATTGGAGAGCGGTTAGAGGTTGAGGAGCAGAGACAGAAGAAGAGGTCTACACCTTCTAGTTCCCAGCATTGATTTGGCTGTGGTTCATGGAAGAGAGGTGGATACTACAAAGACTGAAGGCATGAGACTAGGAATCGTGGTTTCTAGGGTATGCAGCCATTTCTAGCTTGCCCGACTTATGGGAAGAGACACCCGAGGGAGTGTCGTGCTAGGTGAGGTATTTGCTACCAGTGTGGGTAGCCAAGACATGTAATGAGAGATTGTCAGGCTCAGATTGGTGTTGCTCTTGCTCCTAGACTTGCTTGAGGAGGTTATCAGGGGCCACGTGGAGGCTAGTAGAGGAATATGGCTCCAGCCAGGGTTTTTCCTCTAACGCCGGGTGATCCTGAGATAGCAGGCGATGTGGTGACAGGTATGGTTAATATGTTTTTATTTAAAGTTATTACACTTTTTGACTCAGGGGCCACATACTCGTTTGTATCTATGGGGTGTGTTAAATTGTGTGGGGCTGAAACACAATCACTAGATGTTGAATTATTAGTGGCTACACCGACCGGGTCAGCGGTGAGGTATAGTAGGGTACTCCATGGCTGTCCAATTGATGTTCAGGGGAGAATTTTATCTACTGATTTGGTGGTACTTGACATGTATGAGTTTGATATCATTTTTGACATGGATTGGCTAGCAGCGAACTCTGCCATTATAGACTTCCATGCGAGGGAAGTGATATTCAGACCTCTAGGAAGACTAGAATTCAGATTTATAGGGTCATGAGTGCAATCTCTACCTCATTTAGTTTCGACTTTTCAGGCGAGGAAACTACTTCAGAGTGGCTATCAGGGATTCATGGCTTTTGTGAAGGAAATGTCAGAGAATGAAATGAAGCTTACTAATACGCCACTAGTGAAACAATTTACAGATGTATTTCCAGATGAATTACCAGGTCTGCCACTTGATCGTGAGGTAGATTTCCCTATTGATCTACTTCCAGGTATAACGCCGATCTTTAAAGCACTGTATCGAATGGTGCCAGCAGAGCTAGTAGTATTAAAGGATGACATGACATTGTGGATGAAATTTTATAAGGAGGGGAGAATGTAATGACCCGAAGAATAATGGTATTTAAATAATAAAGAGAGAGGAAAATGAAATAGAAAAGAAGGCGGCAACAGACTTCGTTCGTCGACGACGTGACATTGTGGGCTCGTTGATGAGAATATACAGAGAGGATATTTGCTCGACTCTGAATTTCATCGACGAGGGAGAAAGTTCCTCGACGAGTAACCTTCTTGACCTCATCGACGAGGTGACGTGGTTCATCGATGAAGGCTAGTGTATAAATAGGCCAAACTTCATTTTTTTGTTTGAAAAACGACGTGACGAGTCTCTCTCTCTGCTCCCTTCGTTTTCCATCTCTTCTCTTTAAGTTTTTGGGCCAAATTTACGCCTATTCGACGATCAGAAGCCACCATGACTCCTGGGGAAGTTCTCTGCCTATATGCTAGAGTGAATTGTCGGTAGGTTTAATTTGAAATTCATCCCTAGTTTAAGGTAAGACTTTTTTATTCAAAATTTGGCCGTTTTCATAGTTATAGGAAATGTTGTACACGGAGAAATACTAAAGTTCAGTTTTGGGAGTTGTCGTTTTTAGGGTATTGATCAGGGAACCTTGCGGGGCCAAGACTAGTGAATTTTAAGGGGGTTTTCTTTCAGAAAATAGGTAAGAGAATAAACTAAAACAGTTATTTTTTCATGAAAATTATCATTAATTGATTAATAGAATTATATTCAGGAAAGCATGTATTATATTTGAATATTATTGAGAAAATGGATATTTGGAAAAATATTACTGTTATACAGGAAATATGATTTTAGAATGAAATGTATTGTTTTATTCAGTATTGTGTGGCATGACTATTATTATTTTACAAGAAAAGTATTATGTTATGGCAAATTTTATGAATGAAGTATGTTTTCAGAAATTATGCAATAATACAGTACATTATGATTTTAAAATACATGATAAATGAATTATTTTTTCAGAATGATATGTTTGAAATGTTCGCCGCAAGGCCATGGTTGATAGTCGGCATAAGGTCGTGTATGATGTATGATTTCGGCGCAAGGCCGTATGTATATGTACGATTTTGGCGCAAGGCCATAGATATGAAAGTAATCGATGCAAGGCTGTATGTATTATGTTATTATAGAAAATGCTATCAATCTATTTATGTTAAATTGTATATTATCATGTATTATATATTATCAAAACCTGGGTGATAGTTCAATTCAGTTACAGAAGCCCGCTACCGTAGTTATATAGATCAGATTATTATGTTCAGACTTGAACTAACTACCCCTGCTTGTAAAGGGGGTGGGAGATGAATAGTCGATATGGCTTTCAGTGTAAAGTTGTAGACGTCGACTTGGCAGTCCGGATCAGGGTGTGGTGGGCCCATCGTACATACAGACATTTTTGACTCGGTAATGGTCGGGCAGCCATTGTCGGGTCCCGCCTTCGGGCTGGACAACCTATTATGGGAGGTAATACATGACATCAGTTAGCTATACATCCTAGGTAAATTTCAGTATTATCAGATATATCAGATATTTCACGATCAGTATGAATTATTAGAAATTATGAAAGTTTTGATTATTCAGATATGTTATCATGAATGTTTTCCAGAATATGAAATGTACTGTATATGTATTATAGTATCAAATATTCATGTTGTCGCACAATTGTATTTAGTTTATTTCCCCTTACTGAGAAGTGTCTCATCCCCGAACTTAAATAATTTTTAGGAAACCCAGAAAGATCGGTGGATCGAGGCCGCCGTTGAGATAGTGTGGTACTACCCTGTTAGTAGGGTAAGTTTTAATCTAGGAACATAAGATTTATTTTATGGGTTCCTAGATATGTATATATTATGTATTTTTGGGAGATTGTATATAAACACAGTATTTTGGGATTTTGTTGACTCTGGTGTTATGTATTTTATAGTCACAAGAATGCGATTTATATTTACTACTGCTTAGGTTTCCGCTGTGAAGATCAGATGTGTCCCCGTTACCCATGGGTTCGGGTTGACTTTAATATTAAATATATATTATTATATGATAAGTTAAGCAGGTTGTTACATAATTTATCTAAGCATTTTATAATATCAATATCATCTTCATCATCTTTCTTAGAAAATGGATTAGATTCATCAAATATAACATGGATAGATTCAATGACAACCAATGTTCTTTTATTGAAAACCCTATATGCTTTACTATTAAGTGCATAACTCAGAAAAATACCTTTATCAGATTTAGAGTCAAATTTCCCTAGGTGTTCAATATCCCTAAGCACAAAGCATTTACAACCAAACACATGAAAATAGGTAATATTAGGTTTATGGTTGTTCCACAATTCATAAGGGGTTTTATTAATTGACGGTCTAATCAATACCCTATTCATGACATAACAAGGAGTATTTATGGCATCGACCCACAAATATTTAGGTAAGTTATGTTCATTCAGCATAGTTCTACCCATTTCTTGTAGTAACTTATTCTTTCTTTCTACCGCACTGTTTTGTTGAGGTGTCCTAGGTGCAGAGAAGTTATGCGATATACCCTCTAAGTCACAGTAATTTTCTATGCCCTCATTTTTAAATTCTGTGCCTCTATCACTTCTTATATGAGTTATCTTATATCCTTTATCATTTTGACTTACCCTATAAAGTTTGATAAACTGTTCACATGATTCATTTTTATGTGCAAGAAATAACACCCATGTGAATCTAGAAAAGTCATCTACAATTACAAAAGCATATGATTTACCACCAAGACTTTGCATAGAGTTAGGACCAAACAAATCTAAATGAAGCATTTCATGTGGTCTAGTGGTAGATATGAATTTATTTTTCTTGAAACTAGATTTTGTTTGCTTACCCATTTGACATTCATCACAAATTTTATCTTTTACAAATGACATTTTAGAAAAGCCTTTTACTAATTCTTTTCTAACAAGTTTAGAGAACAAGTCCATGCTAGCATGTCCTAAGCGCCTATGCCATAACCAACTAGCTTCATTTATAGTAGAAAAGCAAGTTACTTGTAGCAAAACTAGGTTATCAAGAGAAGTAATATAAACATTTTCATGGCGATCGACAATAAAAAGCACTTTGTGATCTGATTTATTTTCTACTATGCATTTATCATTTTCAAAAGATACTTTATATCCTTTATCACACAATTGACTTACACTTAGTAAATTATGCTTCAGTCCATCAACCAACAAAACATTATCAATTGTAAGAGAAGAATCCTTACCAACCTTACATACCCCGATGATGCGTCCCTTTGCATTGTCCCTGAATGTCACATATCCTCCATCCTTAGGAATTATTGATGCAAATTTTCCCTTGTCACCGGTTATGTGTCGTGAGCACCCGCTATCCAAGTACCACCTATCCTTGGAGGAGGACAATCTTAGGCATACCTACAAGATATGCTAAATGACTGATGTTCGTCCCCAAATTTTGTTGGGACCATGGGGGTTAGTAGCTGGATCACCCTTAACAACCCAAACTTTCCTAATTCTCGCATGCTTGTTCCTAAGTGGATAATCAAATTGAATATGGTCAATTTTTTTACATTTAAAGAATTTTATTCTACACTTAGGATCTTTATGAGGGACATGAGACTTTAACTCACGCGAGAAATGTCCTAAGTAAAGATTAGGTCATCTAACATTTTCAACACCATTAAAACCAAGACCCTATTTACTTAAGGAATTCCTTTGGGCACCAAGTAGTTTTTGAAAGTTGCATTTGCCCTTGGTGAATTTAAAAATAGTTTTGGAGCTATCCTCTAATTTTCTCTCAAGTTCAGCAATAGTTACATCCTTTTATTTTAAAATAGAAGCATGAAAGGTTTTTGCAATACCAAACAATTTTGACCAATTTTCACATTTCTTTTTCAAATCATCATTTTCCTTGGTCATCTTACTCAACAGTTTAGATACACGAATATATTCAAGTTTTAATTCTCTAAATGTAGGCATGGAATCAGAATCACAATCATCAGATGAATAATAAGCAGATAAAGAACAAGGGGACGATACGTCATCATCAAGTGCCATCAGGCACATATTAGCGACCTCTGAGTCGCTGTGGTCTAATTCTGAGTCACCGCTGCTTAGTTTATCCCATGATGTCCCAACCTTCATGACTTTCTTCTTTTTCTTAGCCTCATTTTTCAGCAGTGGGCAATCTGGTTTGATGTGCCCAACTTTGTTGCAATTGTAACACGTGGGAGCATTTGGTTTTTCTTTTTTTTTGCTAGACTCTCCCTTCTCAGTTGTGGACTCCTTATATTTTCTGTATGACTTTCTATTCTTCTTTAAAAATCTACTAAACTTTCTAGTTAGCATTGCCATATCATCATTAGCATCAGATTCGCTGCATTCACTAGATGAGTTAGTTGAGGTTTTCAATGCAGTCACTTTCTTAGCCCTATTATGTTCATTAAGTCTTTTATTTATGGCTAATTCATAAGTAATTAGGGAACCAATCAATTAATCTAGAGTCATGGCCTTAAGGTCTCTTCCCTCAGCAATGGCCATAGCCTTGGCTTCCTAAACAGGTGATAAGCCTTTAAGGAGCTTCCTAATCATCTCATATGTGGGAGAAGTCTTTCCTAATGGATGCAATGAGTTTATAATGTGTGTGAATCTAGTGTACATGCTCTGAATGGACTCACCTACATTCATCCTAAAGGCCTCATACTCACTAGTAAACATATCTATCCTACTATCTTTCACATCCCTAGTACCCTCATATGTGACCTCTAACTTATCCCAAATTTCTTTTGCTGTTGGACATGCCATAATTTTGTTAAATTCATTTACATCAACACTACAGTACAAAATATTCATATCAGTGACATTTAAACTTACAACTTTCATATCATCATCATCATCATCATATTCATCATTAGTCTAAGGAACCCTAGTTGCACCCTTAGTTTTCATAGGGATATAATTTTCCTTAGAGAAAATCCTCCACACCTTCCAATCAGTATTCTGGAGGTAGATGTGCATCCTCTATTTCCAGAATGTCTAATTAACACCACTAAAAAACGGAGGTCGTGTGGAAGATGGTCCCTCAGGGAAAGGGGTCACAGAGCTATGAGCCATATGTGATCTTTTGCAAATAACAACTAGTCTATGCTACGTGGATCTGATACCAATTGTTAGCTTTACTGTGATCCCAAGAGGGGGGGGGGGGTGAATTGGTACTTTTAAAATTTAAGCTCTAGGTAAATATCCTAACAACAATATATTCACAACCTTATGGTCAATCTAAAACAAGTAATGTAAATTAGTTATAATATGCACCCGAAATTAAATAGAGCAATCTAATTAACAACACATACATTAGAAAGCAATAAAGGAGAGTGACACGCAGAAATGTTGTCGAGGTTTAGCAAATTTCCTATGTCTCCACCTTGGCTAATAAGCACAAGGATTATCACTATACTTGCACACTTAAATGGGTGGAGCGACACCTAAACAAATCAGTTCAATTAGCACAAGGCTGACCTCAACCTTTACAAACAATCCTTACCGGGCTCGATTACTACCCAATCAGGCCATGCTTAGAAACACTCAGTAGTATCACAATAGTGAGATTGGTACAGTGATTATGTTTTCATTTAAAATAGATATGTACCTAGCTACGTGTAGTCACATACACCACCAAATGATATAATAAGCAATGTGGTCTAAGATATCTACTCTCAAATACATTTGCAATCTACGTAATCAGTGCGTGAGATTGCAATCCAATATGATCTTTGTATCATGAGATTTATTCAATCCAAGTGCTCAAACAAAGATATCAGTCAAACAATATAGATATTTCAATCAGCAGATTTTCTCAATCGTATGATGCTCAAGTAACGTATAGATTTGGTTTGTAAAAAGAGATTCAATCGTTGTGTTCAACAGATGATATAACTCAATGAATATTGCAACAAGATTTTATCACATAAACAAATATCTCTTCAAATATTTTTCAAGATGAAACAGAATAGATATTTGAAAATGATTTTTGAAAATATTTTGCAACCAAAATCAAATACGAGCTTCTCAAGATGTTGCAATGAATATGCAATCTCAAAAGATCAAAAGAAGTCTTCTTAGAAAAGACTTATTAATAAAGTTTCCTAAGAATACTCAAGGTTTTGCTCTAAATAAAATCGAATCAATCAAGCACAACACATAGGAGAGCAAACCTATAGAGCAATCAACATTCAAATAAAACTTACAAAGGATTTTTGGCAATAAGAGAGGGTAAGTATGAGTGTATGAAGCTTAAAAATGAGTAGTATGAATTTTGAAATTGAGAGAGAATTTTTAATGAGGTTTGCTAATCCACTCCTAATTATTCCAAATGAAGGGGTATTTATAGACTTCCCCTGATTATAGCCCTAAGGGACACAAGTGGAATTATTAGAAAAGTTTTAATATTATTTAATTAAATTAACCCCATTTAACAAAGTTAACTGCGGTAAAAAAATTCAGAGTAACCTGAGAGCACCGGTCGACCATAACAAGTTCGGTTGACCGAAATTCTTGAGGCTTGGTCAACTAGGACTAAAATGAAGACTAGACATATAATTTGAAAGGCGATTTTCCCTTCTTGTGAGGTTTGGTCGACCAGGAAGGTTTTGAACTAACTCGGTCGATCGACTAAATCGCTGAGTTCCCACATGTGGGAACTCAGTCAACCAGGGCAATGATGTGTGTTTTAGTCTCAAACGACCAGGAAGTCAATAAAGATAACTTCTAGGGGGTTCGGTCGATTAAGGTCAAATGAACTGCAAGAGTTCAGTCGACCGGGCTGTGGTCAACTTGTTGACTTGATCCTTAGTCGGTCGACTACGGGCAAATTGTACATGGAATGTCGGTCGATCGAGTGTGCACATTTAGTGCATTTCGGTCCTGTTTCAGCCAACAGTCACCCTATTTAAACGACTAACACATATAAGTGTATAAGTAAGTGTCCTAGGGTCTTTTCTAGGTTCTTTTTAGTTATTTTTGGTTTAAGCTTACTTATTAGATCACGTAGGTGATTTGTGTGTGATTATTACACACCAATCCCTATTTACTATTATAGACCCTTCAAATAATAATGAAATGAAATACAATACAACATATATGTATTGGGTCTTCAACTTCAATCTCTCTTTGTGCTATCATTATGATCTATCAATTTGAATACTTGCACATAACCTCAGACATGCATCAAATACAATAGGTATTTGTCATTATCCAAATCGGGTGTGACCTATAAGGTCAACACAGTTTAGGGTCTTGGTCGAGACCATTGGGTTCAGAGCATGTCTATGGACACGAGCATGGATGTTGAGCGCATGGATGTGTGTGCATGTGCATGAGATGTGGGCATGTGAGTTGTGAGCATGGATGTGAGTGTGGGTGCAAGCATAGATGAGAACATGCTTGGATGTGTGTACACGAATGGGTACGTGTGTGAGTGTATGTGATTATGTGCATTGCATGCATGTACGTGCATGAGCACGCGAATGTGTGAAATTGCAGGCATGTGTATGTGTATGCATGTGTATATGTAAGTGCGGGAATGTATGCATGAATGAAGAATGTGCTCGTGTGAGTGTGTACATGCATGTGCATGCATGTATGTGTGTGAGTGTGAGTTTGTAGGAATGAGTGTAAACATGATGTGCGTGAGTGTGTGAATTTGTATGAATGAATGTGGACATGCATGTGCACGTGTGAGTGAATGTGTTATATGCAAACATGTGAGTGAGTGTGAGGGTATGAGTATGGAATTATTTTCAAAGATGACTTAAAATGCTTTTGAGAATTTTTCCTTGTTTTTCTAGATTTTTTGGCATTTTTACTGAATTTTTATGAGTTTTTATGGATTTTTTGAAATTTCATAAGGAATTATTTAAAATAAAATAAGATGAATAGATTTGGGGAGGGGGCAGGACTGGTCAAATGTTGATCCGTCTAAGAAGACCACTTTTAAGGTTCGGGACAGGACCATCTTGCCACGGGTCAGCTTGTGAATGGAAGAGGAATGCAGGTGAGGATTTGATGACGCAACGGTATCCCCTATGTTGATAGAAGACAAGGATCCAACGGCTGAAAATAAAGCACCATTGGCTTTTAATGTATCACACGGGGTGGCCACATGTTGCACCATTAAAGGAGAATGCATGCAGGTGAGGATTGGGACATGTGGCTCTATCCTGGTCATTTACAAAGGCAAGGATCAATGACCTAGATGTGGTCGGTTTAAGCATTAGCTAGAGAGGGGACAACAGTGGTCACATGTTGACTGACGTGTGAGGGGAATGGGTGCGTGTGAATGAGGGAGCAGGTAGCATTTATGGTTCCTGGCAAAGGGGTGATCTCTGCTGTTAACACTAGATAGATCCAATGGTTGTGGTAAGGTGTGTCAGAAATGCTGATGTGGCGAGATCTGGTGCGTTGACACGTCGCAAAGATCGGATGGCTGGGAGAAGAAGCGCATGTTTGCATTGGTGGCGAAGGAGACATTGCTGCCACATGACAATGGACGACTAGGGATAAATAGGTGTGATATTGGTTTTTGACAAGGTACGATCTCGACCGTTGATGGGGCGGACGGTCAGAAAGAAGGTGCTTCCCTTCATTAATTGCCCTAGAAACGTGGTTGCCACATGTAGATCTTCAGTTGAAGGAGTGGGACTCGAGGGAAGGAGCTAATTCTAGGGTGATCGTGGCCATTAAAAAGAGATGATGATCCAACGGTCACAATGGGGAAGTCACAGATCATTCACGTGTCCTCATCTGGAGCGTTTAAAATGTGCGCGAGCCGAACGATCAAGATTTCGGTCATGCACAGACTTGATCCAAGGGCCATGGGGTTTCCAAGTGTCATCATCTAGCAGTTCTGAGGTCAATCATATTTAAACCCAAAATTTTTGCCTTCTTTACTTTCCCACTCTCCATTTCAAATGCCCTCTTTCTGCTTTCCATTGCCTCTCTTTCTCTCCTTTCCCCTTCTCTTCATCTTCTATGCAATTCTACGATCAGAAACCCTAGGGTTTTTGGTTCTTCTCCAATTGATGCTCTCATCCCTTCTAATCTCCATGAACCAAATTTAGGAGATCCGGCCTCCCTGTAACTCTTCCTAAATGGATCTAAAGCTTAGGTTCAGATCTTTAATCCCCTTTTCACTCTGTATTCTTCCCTGAACTGAAAACCTTGAGCCTTAATCCCGCTACCTCTTCTGCATCCAAATCACTTTCTGACCTCCCTCTCTCTCTCTCGATCTCAATCTCTATGATCAGATCTGGATCGATCGAAAGTGGTCTAGGGACTTCCGGAAAATCCAACCTAAGGACTTTGAGGGAGATGGCTAGGTATGGGTTTAGAGGAGATGCACTCAGCAGTCCGACGAAGATAATTTTTTTTTTTATTACATTTTTGTGTGTGTGTGTGTGTGTTTATTTATTTATTTATTTCTTATTCAAACTGCTAATCGAAACCTGGATTCGGTTTGATACTTATGTGATTGGTGGATACTAATTATGTTTGTGGTGTCCACTGTGTGAACCAGTCAGGGTTAGAATTTGGATTTGGCTTTGGCTTGAAGACGAGGCGACTCGTCTCAACTTGATGGGTCATGGAGGGTTGACGCACCTAAGTCAAACCGGAGTGAGTTGAGGGGAGGGCTCGGATGAGTTCGAGTGGGTCACATGACCGCACGTGGGGGTCTTTAGTGGGCTAGGTTTGAAAGTGAAGATGGGCTGGTTGTTTTTTTTTTTTAAAACAATATAGGCTTGGGGTTTTTAAAATTAGGAATGGACTGGTTTAAAAAAAAAAAAAAAAAACTTTAGTGGGCTGAGATTTTTTTGAAACGTGGTGGGTTGGGGCATTCAAAGACACGGGCCCGTGTTCTTTTAATTAGATGGGGCTTTTATTATGAACTCAAACTCGGGTCCAATTTTACAAAACGAGCTTCCCCTGCCCCCTTTTATTAAATAGTTAATGGGTCTGGGGCTCTGGTAGTTTGAAAAATGGGCTTTGGTTGTTTAAAAACGGGTCTGAGGTTAAAAATTTAAAAATGAGTTTGGGCTTGTAATTCAATTTTCAAGTTGGTCAAAATCCCAACTGAGCCCCATGGTCAACAACTCTCAAATGGGCCTTGTGATATTGAAATTTAAAAGGGAGCCCAGGGAGAATGGGTTAAAATGGGCTTTGGGGGTTTAACATTAAAATAGGTCTAGTCCGATTACATTTTTTGAAATCACATGGGCTTAGGGGTGCCTTGGGTTTAAATTTTGGAATCCAAGGCTTTGGGCTTTGGGTCAAGATAGAGTTCCGGTTTAAGACCTAGTTCGGGGGTTCAGCTCCTGGGTTTCGAAAGATTCAAACCCGAGTTCGGGTTCGGGTCAGGGGGCCTGGTATGGATCAAGGGTGCTCTGAGTTTAGGTTTGAATATGAACCTGAATCCCAAGAGGAAATACCAACATTTAAAATCAACAGTAGCATGTATTGTGTTGGCATTATGATTTTAGAGAGGGATAGACATTTTCTTATCTAAATCCCCTTTCTCCTCCGGTCTTCTCTTCCAATGAGTGGATCTGAGCTAGTCTGCTTCTGGATTGTCGTTGTGTGAGTGCACTAAATGGTGCTCTATGCTCTCTGCAATTCAACACCCTTGCTCCTAAGGCTTTGAACCTTAGCAATTCAGGGTTCTCTTTCCCGGCTTGCAATTTAGCAAAGTCTCACTATTTCTCTCAATTGTTATATTTTCTCTTAATTTTTGCAGAGTGCTTCTGTGCTCCCCCCAGTGTCCTTAGTAGTGTGAGCTCCTCCCTATTAGGGAGTCTTGGTGGCCTATTGGAGCCAAATTTTCCTCCTCTGCTAACGGATTTCCCCACCAACAAACTTGACTTGAAATTAAAATTCATCTGAAGTGTGGGGGCTTATTTTTGAAGATGAAATTGATCTTGGAGTTAAAAAGGCTTGATTTAAAAATGATTGACATTTGGAAAAGAAACTCAAATCTTTCTTAGAATATTGGGACGACTCTTGAAATTTATTTTGAGATGACTAGGATTCTACGTGGGACTTGGACTCTTGAGAAAGACTCACTTGAAAGCCGGGATACTACTTGAAAATAGAATGACTGAGATTTGGTTAGGCTTAATAATCAATTTTATTTCACAAGGTTTTTTTAAGAAAGGCTTGGTAAAAATTAGGATGTCTACATCAAGTATTAGAGTTCAAGATCAAGAGATCACAATCAAAGCCTGCATTCTAAAGACATGTGATCAAAGAAAGTTCAAACGATCAAAGAAAGACAAATCTTATGAAAGCTTAAAGAATATTGAAGCTCAAGTAAAGATGGACTCAAAGAAAGACATACACAAAGACTTCGTGTTAAGAAAGTTTTTAAGTCCTAAGAAATTCTTATGTGAGTACTTCAATTAAAAGTCAATATGGATGCTTTGAAGCTCATTAGGATTAATTTTTGACTTAGAGAAATTTTGAAAAATCCAAGAAAATATCTTCAAAAGACTCAAAGTGATTTGGTAAGTAAAAGCTCACAAATTTATTTTTTTTTTTATTTTTGCAAACAAACATAAAAGCATGATTTTTTTATCTGTCTAGGCAACTGACTCATTCTAGCCAGGAGACTGGCATTTATATTGAATTAAGTCTAAGAAGACAAAACAGGCCCAATCGACTGACCCAAGCGACTGACCCCATTCTGACTTTGATATTTCACTGAAATTTAAAGTCCAGAATCTAGTGACTCGAAGAATAATAGTATTTAAATAAAAACGAGGGAGAGAAATGGAAACAGTATCAGAAGGAGGCAGCTGGCTTTATGAAAGAATTAAAGCTGCTCAGAGGGATGATTCAGAATTGGAAGAAGTGATAGCTAGAATATAGGATGGTCAGGGGGAAGATTTCAGCATTTCTGACGACGGGGCTTTGAGATTTCACACTAGATTGTGTGTGCTTGTAGATGATAGCATCAGAAGGACGATTCTTGAGGAGGCACACAGATCCCTATACACTGTTCATCCTGGCAACATGAAAATGTATAGGGATCTGTGGGAGTGTTTCTGGTGGAGTGGCATGAAGAGGGAAATAGTAGAATTTGTGCTGTAGTGTTTAACATGCCAACAGGTTAAGGCTGAGCACCAGAGGCCTGCAGGGCAGTTGTAGCCACTTTTCATTCCTGAATGGAAGTGGGACCACGTATTCATGGATTTTGTTACGGGGCTACCACCGGCACTGCATGGTTAGAATGCCATCTGGGTAATTGTTGATAGGTTGATGAAGACAACACACTTTCTGCCCATTAAGATTAGCTACCCTATGAACCGGTTAGCAGAGATATATATATAAGAGATCATTCGACCCCATGGAGTGCCGGTATCCATAGTCTCGGACTGTGATCCATGTTTTAAATCACGGTTTTGGAGGAGTTTGCAGGAGGCATTAGGAACTCAGCTAGCACTTAGCACCGCTTTCCAACCTCAGACCGATGTTCAGACTGAGAGAACAATCTTGGTATTAGAAGATATGCTTCGTGCCTATGTGCTAAACTTTGGAGGTGGCTGGATTCAGTTCTTGCCACTAGTTGAATTTGCTTATAATAACAGTTATCAGACTAGCATCGGCATGGCACCCTACGAGACATTATATGGTAAGAGATGCCGATCTCCTCTTTTATGGATAAAGTAGGTGAAAGGTGAGTTTTGGGACCAGAGATAATTCAGCAAGCATGTGATAAAGTCTGATTTATTCGAGACAAAATCAGTGCAGCACAAAGTCCGTAGAAAAGCTACGCAAATACTCACCGCCGGGAACTGGATTTTGAAGTGGGTGAGCATGTTTTCCTGAAAATAGCACCATTGAAGGGGATCATAAGATTTGGGAAGAAGGGTAAGTTAAGCTCTAGGTTCATTGGTCCATTTGAGATACTCGAGAAGATTGGGTCAGTGGCCTATCGGTTGACTTTACCACCATCTCTATTTAGGATTAATGACGTGTTTCATGTTTCTATGTTAAGGAAATACATCCCCGATACTTCCCATATCATCATCTATACAGACTTGGAACTTAGGGGTGATCTAGCATATGAGGAAGCTCCAGTTCAGATCTTAGACAGAAAAGATCAGGAATTGCGCAATAAGAAGATACCGTTAGTAAAAGTCTTGTGGAGAAATCACGCGGTTGAGGAAGCCTCGTGGGAGCTAGAAGATGAGATCAAACAAAAGTTTCCCCACTTGTTTTGAGAAGTTATAATGATGATGTATTTATTAGGATAGTAATTTTATTTTGTTCGGTACAGTGTAACTGTAATATAGAGTATATGATAGGTAGTATTTTGGTTTTGAGAGAATTTTCTTTTATGGTTGTAATCTCCCAGAACTACCCATGTAACCACAATATTCCTTTGCCATAAGTGAGGGCAGGTAATAAAATAAGTAGACCATTTTCCTTTAAGGGATGATAAATTATATGAATAGTAAATTTGGAAGACGAAATTTTATAAGGAGGGGAGAATGTAGTGACTCGAAGAATAATAGTATTTAAATAATAACGAGGTAGAGAAATGGAAACATTGCATTTTGGATGGAATAACTCGAAAGATTTTTCATAAGGCCTCATCGACGAACACAGGGAGTTTGTTGACAAGTGCATAAGGGGACCTCGTCGTTGAAGTTACGACTCATCAACGAGAAGATGTCGAGAGAAGAATTTGGGCTACTCTGAATTTCGTCGATGAAGGCTAAGGTTTCGTTGACGAAATTACTTAAGGACTCGTTGACGAGGTGATATGGCTTGTCGACGAAGTCCGCAGTATAAATAGCCCTAAACTGATTTTAATCGCAGAAATTTGCCGCAGTCTCTCTCTCTCTCTACCCCTACAACTTCTCCCTCTTCTCTCTTCGATTTTGGCCTCGTCAGTCGTCGGATCGATGATCTGAGACCACCACGACACTCTTGGCAGAGTTCTCTGCAAGTCTGCCAGAGCGGATCGTCGGTGGGACGAAGTTGGAATCATCAAAAATCCAGGGTAAGGTCTTTCATTCGGAATTTGACTTTCGAGCAGTTGTAGGAAATGTTGTCGACATAAAAATGGTGATGTTTTGTTCTTGGATATATGATTTTCAGGGTGTAGAGTGGAGAACCCTGCGGGTGTAGGACCCGCTCAATAGGGGGATTTCAGCAGGAATGAGGTAAGGGAAATATGCTATGCGAGGTAGTTTTAAAATGATTTCAAGTATGAAATGTATATTTTTACCAGTTTATTATTCACAGTAGGACATTATACAGTTTATTAATTATGAATTCTATGTATTAAATCATTGTGAGGCTTGAGAATATGAAATTAGTACAGAAGTATGTTTTATAGTATTTTCAGGGTATGTTTTACAAAATATACAGCTAGTGGATGTGTTTTATAGTAATTATAGAATACCATGATTATGTAGTTTTCAGTATCATGATTATACAGTTTCTAGTACCATGACTTATAGATTACAATTCAGTTCAGTTCAGAAATACAGTTGACACAGTTACAGTTTATTTCAGTGTCATGGTTAATACAGTTATTTGATAATCATGGTAAATCAGATAGTTGTATATAGAGATATATTATATAGTATCAGACCCTGTTGGACTATACAGTTACAGAGCACGGTACTGTAGCTACAAATATTTCAGTTTAGAGTGCAACCACCTATTTAGATAATACGTGGTAGTAGGTCGATCGTGCCCAGATGTGGACAGGCTCCCTATTAGATATGGGTTGAGGAGTGGCTGATCTGACTGAGGGAGTATAGTGGTTTACCCTGGTTGGCCAGCCAGAGTAGATCCCGTCTACGGGCTGCACAACCCTGTCATGAGGGGTTAAATCATGACACGCAGTTATTCACAAGGAAGTTTTCAGTTACTATTACGTATATATAGATTTACAAAGACCGAGAATATACTTATGTACATTAGAAGTATTTTGAGTAGAAACCTAAAATATAGATATGTTAAGCAACATGGAAATGGTAGTGGTTTCTATTACTTGTACTATATTTACAGATCCATTTATACATGATTATATAAAAATAGATTTTCATAGTATTGTAACTTATTTTCCACACACTAGCAATAGCATATTTCATCTTACTGAGCGTTGGCTCACCCCAATTACTTTAACATTTTTTAGGTGATCCGGGTAGGCGAGCAGATCAGGCTCGCAGATAGAGGGCCCTCAGTATTGCCCTGATATAAGAGTGAGTATTTTTGGGAGTATTTTTGTATAGCCCTAACTAGTTGAGGATATTTCTGGGGAATAGTTATATATGTGTATTTTGGGAAACAATTTAGCACTCTGGTATTGTATATAATTACATATGGTTATGTTTATTTGATTTCTGCTTCTCGCTGCTTAGGTTCATGATTGGATTTAATCCAGTGTGGTATCAGAGCATTTTAAATGTTGTAGTATAAAAAAAAACCCAGTCAAATATCAGGTCGTTACACAGGCGATTGACCCTGATGAGCCCAATCGACTAAACTTCGTAACAGCTATTTTTTTAACAGCGAATAAAAGTTTCCAAATTAGATTTCTTGAACCCCAAATAAAGTAAAAACTTAGGAAACACTCCAAGCAACTTGGGGAATACGAAATATTACTTTTTCTATCTATAAATACATGATTAAGCCCAAGAATCGAACACAACTACTTACAATCAGCAATCAAAGTCTATAATTCTCGTAATCTTCAAAAGCTTTCTTGCTCACACATTCTTGCCAAAGTTTTACTACGTTTCTACTGATACAACCACACGGTTCTTGTGTTCTTACTGATATTTTTCATTACAAAGAAGAATCCGGTGATTAATTTCTTGAGCTTCAAATTCATTCTTTATTGATATTTAATTTGAAGTATATTAGCTGTGCTCGAACCTGTACTAATCAACTCTATTTTGAAAGTGTTTTTGTACACAAGAATTGTTCTTGTTCTTGTTGTTTTTAACGGTTCATGTTGTTGAATCGTTGTATCAAGCTTGGGATATCGCTTGGAGAGGAGGGCTTTATCATATTTGAAGGAGTATAAATGGTTTGCTCCACCCGGTTAAAGGAGTGGTTTAGTGCAATCCTTGGGTGGTTTACCTAAGGTGAGGATGTAGATGGGTATAGCTGAACCTCGTAAAAATCTTGGTGTCACTTTCTTCCCTATTCTCTTTAATTTTCTTCTTATATAAACTGCATGGTTGTGTACTTAATTTGTTGAAAATTAATTTACCTTTGGGAATTGCAGAAACCATAAAGGAGTACGTTGATTGATTAATATTATTGCGGAAACTGCAAGGGAGTACGTTGATTGATTAATACCAAAGCTCATTAATAAATTGGTGGGTTGCATACTTAAATTCAAGATACTTATTTGATATCAACATTTGAATTTTGGAAGCTTGGTTAGATTTTCTATTTTTCATATTGTGAATTCAAGTTCACCTCATTGATTGGATTGATATTGAAAAGATGGGTTTTGAATATTGAAGTTTTGATTATCATCATCATTCAACAATAAATACTAAATCTAGGATTGAGTGTTGGTTATTACAAATCAATTGTACTTGTGAAGTTGTTGTGTTATAGAGTGTAATTACAAATTAACTCAAATCGAAAAAGGGGTTAATACTTATCTAAGAGAATTTGTAAAAGCAAGAACTTATAAAGAAAATTTTTTAAAACCCAATTCACACCCCCTCCTTTTGGGAGTACACCTTACTTTTCAATCTCCCTTATAGACTCGACTCTAGGGCCAACAAAATTATCACCAAATCAACGTTAGTGAATTCAACTGGATTTGGCAACATAGTGATTTACCTTGCACGTTTTGGTAATTGATGGCATATAGTGTCCCACTGAGCGTGCTAAAAAGATGTTTGATAAAAAATTAAACATCTTGTAAGAAATGGTGCTGATTTAGATGGGTGGATGGTGGATTAGTTATGAATGAACTCGTTATGTCAACTCTTATCAAACGTGTAAGGATAATGATAAAATCCTAGAAATCATAGAAATCATAGAAGAAGGGAGAAAAGGTGGAGGTGAAAGACTTAAACTAGAAGAGGTAAGGAGAGATAGAGAAGGACAAGACTAAGAGGAGAAGAAAATGAGAGAAAAATAGATAAAGATATATGAAGAATAAAATGCATTGGTTGTACGTAGAGTTAGGCTATTGCATGATATTTGTTGAGTTGAGTTTGAGATCTTTTACAAGATAGTTTTATCTCTATTTATACTCCTTTAGGGTCAAACCTACATAAATGTAAGGTTACAAAACATAAATTTAAACCATAAATCTTAATCATAAATTCGGTCCATTTCTAAACCTTAAAAGGCTTATCATAAATTAGGATGTCTAAGTTCAAACTTTAAATATCCAATTATTATAGTCAACATTCATGCTTGCCCAATGCTTATTTGCATTATCACTTGATAACTAGGCAATCCCAAATGACTAGGTGAAATTTGTAGCTTTGTAATTAGGCAATCTCCATCGCCTAGGTGGCCACTTATTATCTCCTTACCTCACCTGGTGACTAGACAATCAATGTCACCTAATGGCTACAGGACCTTTAACATCTAGGTGGCTACTTGATATTCCTAATTTGTCTTGGTGGCGTGTAACTCGTTGTGCCCAAACAATTTTTCTATGTGACTCTTTAGATGATTTCCCTAACTAGGCAAATGTCATTATTCTCCAAAGTATTTAAAAAAGATGGTGCAAACAAACACACACACACACACACACACACACACATATCTATATATATATATATATATATAGTATAATATTTACAAAGCAATAGGCAAATAAAAATGTGATACTTAAGAAACAGATGAAATAGTTTTGTTTTTTAATTTCATGCGATCTTAGGTTGAGAGACGACAAACATTATCCTTGAGGTGGAGTTTCAATCTATCAAAATTCTATAGTTATTATTAACTGCTAACCAAGAAGTAAAACAAAATCTTAGAATACGAAATATGGACTAAATAGCCTTGTCCTATATAACCAAAGATCCGTAGCTTCTGATTGTTTCCCACACTCAAAAGAAGGGAGATAAGCTTTAAACAATATTCTCAAAACATTATTTTGTTAGGCATGTTGAGAACATTATATGATTTTTAGTTTTGAACAAAAACCTTATTTTGTTAGACATGTTGAGAACGTTATATGATTTGGAGATAGTTTTGAACAAAAACCTCTAAGATTCAACAAGAATTATGGGGCCAAATCTAGGGACCTCTAGAACTAATTGTTGCAACCACAAAAAAATTAGGAGGGAAGCTAAGAAAGTGAGAAGTTCTATTCTTGTGTCAATGCAATAGAGGGTTTTTTCGGATGCCAAGTAATGAAATACATAAAACAATAAATAAAGAGTGTTCCATCACTACTAACTGCGTGTTTGATATATAGGGATGGAATAAAATCAAGAGGAATGAAATTTCATTTATCATGATATTTCATGATGCTTTTTATTGAAATTTTTATTCTATTCATTTTCTCCTTTATTTCATTTCACAAATCAAATATGACATAAAATGTTTGATGGAAGAGACTATTTCAGGGTTAACTTCTAGAATCTTTTTCCAAATATAGGAACAATGATAACGAAATTTTACTTCCTAAAAACTTTCAACTCTTAATTTATAAGAAATGAACCCATGAGGGCTAAAGAAAATTCTTTGAAGTATAAAGATAGAGTACCACTCTAAAAATTCAAGCAACTATTAATTTGATTGCTTACACTTGATTTCTTGCAAGTTCAAAATATATGAGTGAATATATGCTTAGCTTTCATGAAATGTCATTAAGCATCCCAATAAAATCATAGACATCACAAAACAAAAAATGCAGTACTCTAAAGTCACATTCATATACCTTACGAAATTCAATTCATTTAAAAGTTTTTTTTTTTTAAAAAAATTAGTCTGGGGTGCATGTGTGCACAAGGCAATCAAGAAATCTTCTTATCTTTTTTTAAATTGGGGTTTGATGAGAAATCACCATAATGTTCTAATGAGTTGGGACTTTCTACTTGTGTTTATGTAACATTATAGTTCAGTACAAGCCCACACTAATTAATTAACTTCCATTAGTGAAATTACCTATGCCAAATTATGGCCATCATTAACCATTTCTGAATACTTCATAATATTTGACGTTTATATAGTACTTCAAATGCTATGAACAGAGGTCCATGACTTCGCATGCCAATTTGATTGACAAAATACTCAATGTGATCTTATATGCACCTCACGAAAAAATTGGCAAGATTAATTAATTAACTAATTAATCATTACCTCACTCTATTCATAAGAGTATGTTTTCGTCCTTCTACTAATACATTGTGCAATGAGTTAGGAGTTCGAAATCTATTAAAAGGTTAAATTCAGATTCAAAAGACTCACTGGTTCAAAGACTCACTAGTTAGTGTCATCCCCTCTGTTTGACTGAGAAATTATTATATAACCAAGTGTATCCAGTAGATTTAATATATATGATCATTTTGTCATATGTATGTATTAAGAAACTTTTTTAACATATAGCAAAAATTATGCTAGATACAGCGTATGGTAGAACTAATATTTTTTCTTGTTTCACCCTCACAATTTTAATTTGATCTTTTTTTCCCAACTTACGGATAATTTTGAATGCAGTTTGTCATACTAATTTTGCCACTGCAAAAACACTTTCTAATTTTTTGTTTCTTTTGTAGTGCATCTCCCTCTCTCTCTCTCTCTCTCTCTCTCTCTCTCTCTCTCTCTCCTCTAGATTGTATCGACCGACCCAACGGATACCATGCACAATATGCTAGCAGTGTGGGCGAGTGGAATTGGGAACATGGACACAGCATCTTAATATGCATGTTGGCATCCATTGTGGAAGCTGATATGCATATTTCTTCCCTTATTGGAGCACAAAACAATATAAATAAAAGTAGTTGCATATTCTAAATCCTCCATTTCCTACACCACTAAGCGCCCAATTCACTGTCATGTACGTTCAGCATACAGAAGCAAATAAGAATATTACTTCGCCACTACCTCCACTCATACATGCGTTTATATATACATATATTCTTCATTGAATCTCTTCTTGCTGCAGTCTACACCTGCCTGCGGCAGACAGAGATATGGCAGCTGATTCCTCCAAATATCCGAGACATCTAGCTTGCTTGCCTCATCAATCTGCTTCTACCTAGCTGTGCTGATCACTTATCCTGCATGCATGCATAATAAAAAATAATAATAACAGCATCGATGGTCGATCGATCTGTGTGTATAATATATACTGTTCGATAGATATGCTCCTGATGATTGATGACAGAACACGATCCGTCATGTATGTTTTCATATTATACTCTCTGCTTTTCTTTCATTAGAATCTTAATTTCTTTCAATTTGTTTTCTTACGTCGTGTCTCTAAATTCGTATTAACAGAATCAGATACTTGTATTCTCCTGTACGATAAAAAAATTGGTTTGATTAATTTACGTACTAAACTAATAAAAAGAAAAAAAGAACAAAAAAGATGAAGGGAATCGTACAGTTTGTTAACTAGGTCGAGAAATTGCTCTCAGGCAAAGTGACAACCCAACAGTTATATTGTAGTCTATATTATCCCAAAATATATTGTAGTTAATAGTTATAGTAAGTTAGTAGCTAGTATAAAATAGAATGTTGGGAATTTAGCATAAACATAATAAAATTTATCTTGGAGAAGAGGAGATATGAAGATGATGATTAAAGCCCAAAATCTCAAGATAAATCTTCCTATACTCCAATTAACACTAAGTAGAATAATTAATTACCTAATAATATGAAATTATCAGCCACCAAAAAAGGAATACAAATCAACCACATAATCACACAGAACACCAACATTTCATAGAAAATCATTTGGCGTGAAGGGAAAAATCACGAAACCAAAATTTGCTTCCAATTTTCTATTATGTCAAATAGTAGGCTACAATAGGCATTCTTTAGTTAAAACTAGAGGCATACATCAACTAAATTCATCAAGAGTAAGAAATTCTTGGTGTACAAACCAACATGAATTTTCGCCAACTAAAAGGTGGAATCAAACTTCAAGAAAATGAAGAGGTTTCACCAAAAATAGAAGCTAGTGTCCAAGCCACGAAATGACCTCCAAATGATGATTGACCTGATTAGATTTAAGAAAGTCAAATCATTAACATGAGGTCAAAATTTCGGCTTGATAAGATGATAAATCACCATTTGATCGTAACAATCAATTTGATTGCATAGACACTTCTAACCCCAATTTTCATCCAATTTTCTTCTCAATGTTTCTCTCATCTATCTCCCTTCTTGGTTCTCTCCATAAAGTGCAAAAATTGTAGTAACTCTCTGTCATAATATTTGGCATAGTATGTGGCTCATATTGAGTGTAACACGTGTACAGAGAAAGCATGCTGAGGAAAAATAAGGAAGTTGATCTGCAAAATAAAACCATCGATTGTTTGCATAGTAGTGAGTCGATGATTATGTTGATGGTTTCAGTCTTAGGAAGAAGCCATCGAGTTTTCTGAAAACCATCGATGGTTTGATGAAATCGTCGACGGTTTTGTTCGGCGCTGTGTTTGAAATTTTGAATTGGTAAGATCAAAAGGTTGGGGATTCAAAGACAAATCTTGTAGGGATTGATACAGGGGTATTTATGGAACTTTCTAATCCCTTTGTATGTGTAGGGTTAGCATATATACAATGTTGTAATCTTAGTTTTGATTGATAATGAATTTCAACCGCCACTTGCTCCCGTGGACATAGGCATTCTGCTAAACCACGTTAATTCTTGTGTCATTATTTTATCGCTTTCCTTATTATCTGTTTGATTGTGTTTTCGTATTGTTCATCGTTAATTGGTGCATTGCACGATCTAATTTTTTTTCGCTGCGCATTATTTTACACCAAAAAATAAAAATAAAATTGCTATTAGAGCTATTGGTTACAATGGCTGGGATTTCTTTTGCAAACTTCGACATTGTCAAGTTTGATGGATCAGGAAATTTTGGACTATGGCAGAGGAGAATTAAGGATTTGTTAGTGCAGTAAGGTATGGTGAAGACATTATATGGAAGGCAGCCAAAAGGTATGGACGACATGAATTGGAAGGAGTTGGATGTGAAGGTTGTAGCGACAATCAGGCTTTGTGTGACTGATGATGTGCTTATATCACGTCATGGATGAGGAATTGTCAGTGGCAATTTGGCTGAAACTAAAAAGTTAGTATATGTCCAAGTCATTGACGAACAAGTAGTATCTTAAGCAGAAACTGTATGGGCTTATGATGTCAAAGGGTTCAAAAATGGATCATCACATTAATGTGTTCAATTAGATCTTCGGTGATCTGAAGTGAGTTAATGTGAAGTTTGAAGACAAAGACAAGGCGTTGATGCTACTGAATTACCTACTGGCATCTCCTACGTATTAGAATTTTGTTACAACTATGATGCGGGGAAAAGAAACTCTTGAATTGGAGAAGATTACAAGTGCTCTTTTAGGTTTTCATCAGAGGAAGAAAGCCAACGATGAGAAATCATAAGGTGAAGGGCTTGTGGTGAAGGGTAACTAGGAACGTGGGAGAAGCAAATTCTAGAGTGAACCAAGTAACAATAAGTCTCGGTCCAATTCCAAGAAGAGGAAGGACGTATAGTGTTTTAAGTGCAGGAAAAAGGGGCACACAAAACTAGATTGTCCAAAGAGGAAGAAGGGGAAAGTAGAAAATAAAGAGGATTCATCAAAATATGCTATAGTAGTGGAAGAAGGAGACTCAAAGAGTGGTGGTAGTGATATGCTTTCAATTTCACCCGGTTTAGATCGTCTCACTAATTCTTGGATCTTAGATTCGGCGTGCTCTTATCACATAACACCAAACAAAGATTGGTTCACCACCTATAGTTTGGTAAATTATGGTTTTTTCTAATGGGAAATGATGCTTCATGCAAAATTATTAGAATAAAGAATATTAAAATTAAAATGTTTGATGGTGTTGCAAGAATGTTGTGTGATGTTAAAATTGGTTTCGGTTTGGGCTTCCAGGTTATAAAAAGTTAGGCCAGGGTTGTTTTTTTTTTTTTTTTTAAAAAGGGTCATGGTTTTGGTTCTCAATTTGGGCTTCCACGTTATAAAAAGTTGGGTTGGGGTTTTCAACAAAAACAGTGGACCTCTATTTGTTTTTTTTTTTTTTTCCTCTTTAAATGTGGGTTCTAGGTAGGCTTTAGTATTGGGCTTGGGGTTGATTCATCATTAGGCTGTGAGTTTGGTTTCAGTGTTTGGGCTATGGGGGCGGGGGGTTGGCCTTAGTGTTTGGGTTTAGGTTTTTTGTTTGTGGTGTTTGGGCTACAATTTTAGGCTTCAGTACTTGGGCTATGGGGGGTTGGCCTTCGTGTTTGGGCTTGCAGGCTTAGACGGGTCGATGGACCCAAGTCCAAGAGGACCTGGGTCCTAGGTACCCAATAATTCAAATTAACCTGCTGGTTAGGGTAGACGAGTTGATTCAAAACAAATTTGGGTCGGGTCATGGGGTATCCCAAGGGATCAAATCCTGTACATAGTATATCTTTGCATGATTTCAAAATAGAAGGAACTCAATAGGTTTTTAAAAAATTACTTATGATCTTCAACCAATCTTTGAGTCCTTTTCTCTTTGGTCTAGGCACGTCCTTCTGGGTGGATGTCAGGGCTTTTGAATGCTGCTTCTTGTCTACTTATGTATTGGTTTTGCTTTTTGAACAAATCCCCTTCCTTGTTATGTGAGAGTCTGCCTCTGTATGAGCTTCTTTCAAAATTCACACACAATTTTTGTGAGAATTCCCCTGCAATTCTCACTAACTTTCAACTCTCTCTCTCTCTCTCTCTCTCTCTCTCTCTCTCCCTCTCTCTCTCTATCGATTTTTCTCTTTCCCCAAGCGTTGGTGTTTGTCCTCTGCGAGGCCCCCATATTTATAGGATTGGGGTCCTCGATCAATTTAGGTAATACACCCGTCTTCCATTCCAACATTTTCCTTATGTAAATTTCCCTTATGCATGCCCCCCATCCTATAGCAATAAATCCCTCTCCTAATATGATTTGGCCGATTATCCCCTTATTTGTGAGTTTGCTGCTGAAGATTGTGAGGGATACAACCCAATCTTGAAATCTCTCCAATTAAGTGTATGATTGCTTCAAATTTATTTTTCTTTTATATGCTTGATCTGCTTTCTATTTTTGGGGTGCGGGTATCTTTCGAAGATGCTGGGATATTCTCACATGCAAGAGTATTATTCGGCCTCTTTGAATTTTTCTAGTTTAATGTAGGGTTTTCCTAGAATTTAATTCCATATATTTGGATTTCCCTATATGTATATTGTATTTGCATTCCCCTGTACATGTATTATAGTATATTGATGCAATAAATATATGGAATTGACTTTTTTCAGTAATTGCCTTTGGGGTCTTGCAAAAGGAATAGGAGAACTCAATTAAAGGAAAACAAAATGACTCAATTAAAGGACTGCAAAATAAAAGGACTTAATCAAAGGACTATCAATTAAAGGGCTGTAAAAAAAAATGACTCAATTAAAGGACTATAAAATTAAAGAATTGTAAAATAAAATGGCTCAATTAAAGGGCTCTAAAATAAAAGGGCTCAATTAAAGGAATGTAAGATAAAAAGAATCAATTAAAGGACTATAATATAAAAGGACTTAATTAAGGGACTACTCAAGGACCTAGTTGAATGTTATTAATAGGGTCTAGCTAAAAATGACATTGAAATTAGAGGGGCTAAATAACATGTTATCCTAAAGGTCCTAACGTTCTTGAGATGAAAACAAAAATGACCGAAAATACCAAATTAACCCCCTTTGAAATAAAATTGCAATGACACCCATATGTTTTTCCAAAGACAAGGTAACAAATAGAGGGATCCTACTAAAAAGAGACCTAGAAAAATTGGGGTGTCTACATACCTTATGACTAAATCAAAGCACTTCTAACACATGGATTAAGCATATGTCACATCCTCTAATGGATAACCTACCCTTCCTTTAGGCAGGACCTATAAATCTCATTTTTACTATGCATACATAAAATCTGAATGAATGGATGAATGTTATGACCAACCCAATGAATGGAGTTGATAATTTAGGAATGCTCCCACGAGGAGGGGTGAATTGGGTTTTAAAATTTATTTATAACTTTATTTTTTAAATTCCTTAGTTTAAGTATTAACTCAGCAAATTTATTTTCAGCAATCACATAAACACAATAATATTGATTAGCAACCTCACAATTATAGCTAACAATCCTTTTATCAATACAAGTTCAATCCTTTATGTATAAATGATATTAAAGATCAGCTTGATTAAAATCTTAGAACGTTTTATATTCAAAGTCAGAATTTATTCTTCAACAATGAATAGTGATAATATCAAAGATATTTTCAAAAATATTAATTTTATAAAGCTCTGCCACTTCCTTCAATAGAATAATAAATATAGAAAAATTAACTTCAACTTGTGATATTCAAAATCAATATTCAATTTTGAATTTGTTAAACCTGTGATACCCCATGGATGAAAGGCTTAAAAGACTAGATGTTACTACCCATATCAACAAGGTGCACCTTTCTTTTCGGGAGTTTTCCCATAAGAACTCTACTGTTAAGCGTGCTTGACTTGGAGCAATATTGGAATGGGTGACCTCCTGAGAAGTTTTCTTAGGAAGTGTGTGAGTGAGGACAAAACACACTGAAAAGGACACATGTTGATCTGTGAGGCCAGTCATTAGTCCGATAAGGCCCGTCCCCCTGTTGTTTGGTCCAGGTAGGGGAAGAGAGATGTAGTGCTCCTTGGCAGACCCAGGTTGGGGCATTACAAAACCAACGAACAACCAACAAGATAGTGTGCTAATTTCAAAAATGAACCACAATTAGTATTTCAGCAACTTCCAATATGCAGAAAGTGTTTAATAAACATACACACAGGTTATATACTTACAAAAAAATAAAGAGATTAGGGAAGAAGAGCTGAAGATAAGATTTTTTACAAGGTTCGACAAGCAGCCTACCTCCTTGCCCCAAGCAACCGCTGTGAGGATTTTCCTTTCCAACTGTTTTACCAGGCAAAGTTACAACCTCTTTCCGTATGAGATGGAGATCCCTATCTAACAAGAATACCCCTTCTTGTTAGGCAACGATCCAATATCCTTGAATCGTCAAAAAAACAAGAAACAAGAAATTTTCTTTGTTCCTACAAGAATACCCTCTGTTAGAGCCTATTTGTACAACTTAAAATCAATATACTTAAGCATTAATCAGTATAAAAGAGTGAAACTCAGATGAATATCACCACCATGGTTCTGATTTGATTTGAAAATATTAGTAGAAAACAATCATAAACTGTGAGTTGTATCAGCACAAAAACACAGCAAGACTTTAGAGAAAATTTTAGCAAGAAAGCTTTGAACTTGTAATTTGTATATGCTTAATTATTTTTTTTATTGTTTTATGTAATTTATGAAAACAACAAGTTTTTATAGAATTAAAAAGTATAAGAACGTATTCTCCAAGTTACTTGTAGTGTTTCCCAAGTTTTCTGAAGGTTTAGGAGTCATGAAATCAATTTTGGAAACTTTCCCTCGTTTTAAAAGTTAAAATACGAACATCAGTCGACTGTGACCAGAGGGTTAGTCGCCTGAGCCTTTTAAGTTCAGCGTATTTTGAAGCACAGTGTTGAGTCGGTCGTCTGAGTCTAAGTGGTCAATCGCCTGTCTCAGTTCTGTTTGCTCAAATTTATCAGCATAAAAATGTCAGTCGCCTGATGCAATTCCATCAGTCGCTTGTCCTTGCAGCTTATATGTTTCTCGAAACTTTGATTTCAAAAACTTTGTCCTTTGATATTGGAAAAACTTATTGAGACTTTTAAAAGTATTTTCCATGGTTTTCAAAAATAGGTCTCTAAGTCAATCATTGTTCCTAAAAGCTTCAAACATCTATATTGAAAACGTATGAAGTACTTACATAAGACTTCTTATAAACTATAACTTTCTAAAAATTAAGTCTTTATGCATTTGCTTCCATTCTTTTTCTATCTTGAGCTTCTTTCTTCAATAATATTTAGCTTCATCAAATCTTCAAGCTTTAAGTATAAGCTTTTAATAAAACTCTTTAAGCACTTGATCTTGATCTTTATCAAAACATTTGAGCCCTAAAACTTCACTTAATCAAACATGTTAAGTACCCTTAATTTGTTATCATCAAAATAAGATTCTAAACCTTGTTAGGCCAACAGGAGTTCATGAATGTATGAGTGAATGGACTAAAACTCCTCATGATAAACACATGTAAACATAAATGCATGAAAGCATAGATGGGTAGATGTTACTATGTGAATTAGTTGTGAAAATGGGAAGAATGATTTTAAGGGACCAACCTATATAGCAATGGACCATATTGATTGATTAACTCTAGCATCTTATATAGGGATAGATCAATGATGAAATGATGCTCACTGGTTAAGCTAGTATGAGTATATGACACATCATGCTTTTGAAACTCCTCAGTTGAGTGCAAAGACATGAGCAATGACACATGCTTACAAGTTGAGTATAAACTTAGCAATGCTCTTAGAGGAATAAATGAATATGTAAACTCACAGATAGAGCATAGATGGATGAATGGATTGGTTGATACATATAGGATAATCATGTATGGGTGAATGAGCACATGCATATCCATTGAGAAACATGATACTCAGTAATTGAGCATTGTGAGATAAATGAGTAGCTATGCTTATAAGTTAAGCACAGAGAAGAATTGATGAATAGAAGCATTGGTGAATGGACGAATTGATGTTTTCAAGTGGAACAAAGATAATTGAGCAAGGAATAAGTGCTCACAAAGGGAATTCACATACAATTGGAGTATGGATGGATATATGCTCATATATTCTTTGATAAGTCATGAGAGATACTTCAAATTGAGCATATGGGAATGAAGGAGAATATGGAAAAATAAAAGGGAATTTTCCTCTTAAAGGTTGACCATAGATTGGTGAATGCTTGTAGATTAACCACACTGCATAGACACATGGGTGCTTAAGATTAAGCATGGATGGACAGGTTCTTAAAACAAACATGGATGGTCGAATGCTCATAAATTAAGCAAAAATGTGATGCTCGTAAATAGAGCATGAATAACATAAGCTTCAAAAATTTGAGCTTGGTTTGGTGAATGCTCACATTGATCATGGAAGGGGATGCTCTCAGATTGAGCATGGCCAAAGACTTTCATGCTCACTAATTAAGCATATCCAAAAGGATATACCAAGGTGATCATAAGTGGATACTTGCTAAGCATAAGGGGTCTCAAGCTCACCAAATTGAGCATCGAAAAGTATGTTCTTCTCAATGGACAAAATAAATGGATGATGTAGATTGGACATGTGGGAGATAATGAGTTCGTAAAAGGGTGTTCTTGGTGAAGCCTAGGTGGATGCTCAAAGTTCAAATGGTGCATTGATTACTCTAGGATTGATTAAGCGATATGGGTGCCAAGGAACCAAGGATGCTTACATATTGACCATTGTAGATTAATGCTTTAGATAGTTGGAGTGGTGCTCCAAATTGAGCATGGATGTAATGGTGCCCCTAAATTAAGGCAAAAGGGAAAACACTCATAGATTAAGTAAGGATATAATGCTCTCATGTAGAGCATAAATAGAAAATTATTGGCAAATTGATCATTATTTGGCAAGGCTTTCATATGGAAGGGAATGCCCTTCTATTAACCATGGTCAAATATTCGCTCATAGGTCAAGTATAAAGGATGGAATACCCTACCTCAAGGACACATAGAGGAAAAAAAGTGTGCCCCAAAACTGAGAACGATTAGTTAATGCCCCAAATTAAATATGGAAGGATGCCCCTCATTATAAAGATGAAAGATTGAGCATATATTAAGTATGTATCCAATTAAGGATTAAGGTTAGATGTATCTAAATGGGACATTGATAAATGGGTGCTCAAAATGGAGCATGCACGCATAGATAAGTACCATAGAATTGAGCATGATAGTCAGTGCTCACATCTTGAATACAAGGATGTCAATAGATGAAGGATGGATCAAATCTAAATAGATGGGTGCTCTCGAATTGAGAATGTGTGCATGAAGATAAATGCTTGAGAAAGCGTGACTAGGGAAGAATAAAATTGGATATGTTGAGCATAGGTGATCACTTGCTCATTCCTTGAGCATGGGTGGATGATGCCCTTAAATTGAGTGTAGAGTGATGAGTGAATTTTCATATCTTGAGGATGAGTTTATGAATATCCCTCAATTGGGCTCAGGTTGATGACATTGATGCTCAAATATAAATTAAAGGTTGGATTGGAAATGGTGCATAATTCTCCATGTTATTATAACTGACTCCCATAAAAATAAATTCCATGCAAAGGGGATGAAACATGCTACACTTTAGGAGTAAAAATTGTGCACATTCACAAGTTTAAGCATACACAAGACAAATCATCAAGAATCATAAGTTGACATCTATATGAAGGAGGAAGAGGCCTCTGTCGCACAAGGAGTACTGGATTTCTTAGGCATACTTCTAAGACTCTATTCTAGGGTAGATGACTTAGGGTTTGTATGTGTGGTTTGGCTCTACACTTAAGGATACAAGATCCCCAAATTATTTCTACAATCGCCGACAAATAAGCTAGTAGAGTCTCCATCCTTCAACTTGGAGGTCTGAAAGGATACAATTTTGAGCAGGATGTTTCATGGGCCTATGTGGAGACTAATTTCTACGAGAGAAAACACTATTTCGTCCCTATCTAACCCTAAAAGGACAAGCTCACATTAGAACTTATGAGTATGTGCATGCTACTTTATCCCATAAACCATACCATATACTTTCATTCATGAAAAGCAACCAATCAAAAAAATACATATACGATTCAAAGACCATGTTTGAGTTTATGTTTGAAAAATTCGAAACTTATTTTATTGGCTCGACTCTATAAAATCCCAGTGGAGTCTCCAAGTTGTCATCATGTTCAGATTGAGATATGGCGCCTTGATGAAGATGGCTATCCAACTAATGCTTATAATGTCCATTATCTTACACTATATAAGTTCAAAGATTCTTCACTAATATTTTTTTATAGAGATGTGGTTAAGTTCACTAAATTACTTCTGATTAATTTGTCTATAGTTATTCCTAGGGTCCTAGGAACCAATTGTTGTAATGACCAACGTATCTTAATATATAATAAAACATAATAAATAAAATAGTCAACTCGAACCTGTGGATAGCGGGGACACCTATTATACACAGCGGAACCTAAGCAGCAGTAAGTGTAAACCATCAATCTCATTACCACAAAATACATAATACCAGAGTTAACTATAATCACAAAACACTGTATTTACATACAATCTCCAAAAAAATACCAAAAATATACTCATATATAGGGACCTACAAAACATGAATTTCCTACCCCTAAATCAAAACTTACCCTCCTAACGGGGTAGTACCACTCTATCTCAACGACAGTCTCGATCTGTCGTTCTTTTTGGGTTCCCTAAAAATCGTTTAATGTTCGGGGGTGAGACACTTCTCAGTAAGGGAAAATAAAATAATATAGCAGTGTGACAACATGAATTCTTAATGATAATATAGATATACAGTACAATCTTCATACCAGAAAACTTTCATCACTTAATAACTACAAAAATGTATACTTTCATATTTCTAATAAATCATACTAATCATAACTGTCTGGTATAGCTAATAATACTGAAAACATACCCAGAACGAATAGCTAGCTGGTATCATATATTACCTCCTATGATGGGTTGTGCAGCTCGAAGGCGGGATTCGACAATGGTTGGCTAACCACTGCCGAGTAAAAAATGTCTGTAAGTACGATGGGCCCGCCACACCCTGGTTCGAAATGCCAGGTGGACGTCTACAACTCTACATTGTAAGTCACATCGACTATCCATCTCCCACCCCCTTGTGGGGTGGTAGCACCAATCTGAACATAAATATCTAATCTATATAACTACCTAAAACTGAACTAAACTAACATCCGGGTTCTGATAACATATAATACATAATAATATAGCGTTTAACATAAATGGATTGATAGCATTTTCTATAATTTCATAAATACGGCCTCGCACCGAACATTTCATAAATATGACCTCGCGCTGAACATTTCATAAAAATGGCCTTGTGTAGTACATCTCATACATATCATTTTGAATAATAAATCAATTATCATGTATTTTCAACATCATTATGTACTGTATTATTTCATATTCCTGAAAACATGTTTTACTCGTAAAATTACCATATCATAATACTTTTTATGAAAAATAATATTCATGCCACACATAACTAAGTAAATTCGTACATTTCATTCTAAAATTACATTTCTTGTATAACAGCAGTATTTTCCCAAATATGCATTTTCTCAATAATATTCAAATATAATACATGCTTCCCTGAAAATTAATTTACTGATAAATAATAATAATACTCGTGGAAAATAACTGCTTTAGTTTATTCCCCTACCTAGTACTTAAAGGAAAACCCCCTAAAAGCCTACTCATTCTGCACCCGTAAGGTTCCCCGAGCAACACCCTGAAACCAACAACTCACATAACTAAACTTCAGTATTTTCACGTGAGTATCATTTCCTATAACTGCGAAAAATATCAAATTTGGCATGAAAAGCCTTACCTCAACCCAGGGAGGAATTTCAATTCGCTTCCACCAACAATCCGCTCCGGCAGATTTGGAGAGAACTTCCCCAGAAGCGTCGTGGTGGCCTCAGATCGTTGATTCAGCGAATGACGGAGCCAAAATCAAAGAGAGAGGAGAGAGAAATCATAGGGAGAGAGAGAGGGAGTGATTTCTGATTTTCTTTTGTGTTAAAATCGAGTTTAACACTATTTATACTAGGGGCTTCGTCGACAAGGTCAATAGGAAATTTGTCAACGAACTCTCCCCTTCGTCGATGAAATTTAGAGTCGCCCAAAAAAATCCTTTCAATATCTTCTCGTCGACGAAATATACCCTCGTTGACGAGACCCTATGTTATCCTCGTCGACAAATCCTCTGTATTCGCCGACGGGTCTTTGATTAAATTCCTCGGTTATTAGTCTCAAAGTGCAATGTCGTCGATGAACGCAAAGCGTTCGTTGATGAAGTTTGCTACCCTTTTGTTTCTGTCTTCATTTTCCTTTCTTCTCTTTATTATTTAAAATACCATTATTCCTTGTGTCTTTACATTCTCCCCTCCTTATAAAATTTTGTCCTCAAAATTTACTATTCATAAAATTCATTATCCCTTAAAGGCAAAATTGTCTACTTATTTTATTACTTACCCTCACTTATGGCGGAAGAATACCATGGTTACATTCTAAGTCCTGGGAGATTACATAAATCCAAAGAAAGTTCCCCCAAAACTAAAATACCACTTACTAACTAAAGCATTACATGTACCTACAAAAGAAACATTACATATTTACTCACATTTCTTAATCACATATGAACTTCTTGGAATAATTGCGGGTATTTCTGTTTGATCTATTCCTTGAGCTCCCAAGAAGCCTCTTCTATTGTGTGATTCCTCCATAGAATCTTTACGAGAGGAATCTTCTTATTACGTAGTTCCTGTTCTCTTCTGTCCAGAATTTACACAGGTACATCCTCATAAATTAGTGAATCACTGAGCTTTAACTCACCATAACTGATAATATGAGAAGGATCTGAGACGTATTTCCTCAAAATAGATATGTGGAATACATCGTGTATCCTGGATAGTGTAGGTGGCAAAGCTAGCCTATATGCTACCGGCCTTTTTCTAAAATCTCAAATGGACCAATGAACCTAGGGCTAAGTTTACCTTTCCTTCCAAGCCTCATAATCCCTTTTAATGGAGCTATCTTCAGAAATACATGATCCCTAATGTCAAATTCTAACTTTCTGCAGCGATTATCGGCATAACTCTTCTGTCGGCTCTGAGCTACGCTAATTCTATCCCTGATGAGTCGAACGTTATCGTACACTTGTTGTACAAGCTCTGGTCCCATAAATTGCCACTCACCCATCTTGTCCCACTATAAAGGAGATTGACATCTCCTACCATATAAAGCCTCAAACGGTATCATGCCAATACTAGTCTGGTAACTATTATTATACGTGAACTCCACCAGCGGCATGAACTGAGTCCAGCCTCCCCCAAAATCTAATACACATGCTCAAAACATATCTTCTAGTATCTGTATCATCCTCTCAGTCTGCCCATCTGAATGAGGATGGAATGCTATGCTAAATGATAACTGAGACCCTAGAGCTTCCTACAAGCTTCTCCAGAACTGTGACGTGAAATGCGGGTCTCGATATGACACTATGAACAGGAACTCCATGAGAACGAACTATCTCTTGGACGTAAATCTCTGCCAAATGGCTAAGGGAATAGTTGATCTTGATAGAGAGGAAATGGGCGGTCATAGTCAACTGATCTTCAATCACCCAAATCGCATTATGGCCATGCGATGTTGATGGCAGCCCTGAAACAAAATCCATGAATATATGATCCCACTTCCACTCTAGAATAAATAGTGGCTGCAACTGACCCACTGGCCTCTGGTGCTCAGCTTTTACCTACTAGCACGTCAAGCACTGGGATACATATTCTGCAATCTCTCTCTTCATACCACTCCACCAATAAAACTCTCGCAGATCCCTGTACATTTTCATACTATCAGGATGAACTGTATACAAGAATCTGTGAGCCTCATGCAAAATAGTCTTCCTGATCCCAGCATCAGTAGGAGCACACAGTCTAGAACGGAACCGTAAAGCCCCATCATCTGAAATGCAGAATTCCACTCCTTGGCCATTCTACACTCTATCTATCATCTCTGCTAATTCTGGGTCTTCCTTCTGAGTGGCTTTAATCCTTTTTTGTATAGTAGGCTATACTACTAGGCTGGTAATACATACTGAAGGATTACCCTCGATAAATTCAATGTCAAGTCTCTCTACATCGATCACGATCAGATGCTGGATCTCCATAGCCACCAACGCTGATTCCCCAGACTTCCTACTCAGTGCATTAGCTACCACGTTTGTTTTTCCTGGGTGGTAACTGATAGTACAATCAAAATCTTTAATCAACTCTAATCAACTTCCCTGTCTCATATTCAAATCCTTCTAAGTAAAGGTAATGCCTCCAAATTTTCAATGCGTGTACCACTGCAGCCAATTCAAGATCATAGGTAGGGTAGTTCTACTCATACTCTTTCAAATGTCTAGACGCATATGCCATCACCTTACCATGCTGCATAAATACACAGTCAAGTCCCTTCAAGGACACATCACTATAGATAGTATAACCCTCACCCTCAAACGGGATTATTAGTACTGGCGTTGTGATTAGCCTCTGCTTCAATTCTTAAAAACTTTGCTTATTGTTGTCGTCCCATTCAAATCTGGCATTCTTCCTAGTTAGTCGTGCAAAGGCCTTGATAAAGCTGAGAACTCCTCGAAAAAATGAAGGTAATATCCAGCTGACCCCAAGAAACTCCTGATCTCTTGGACGTTCCTCAGTCTAGCCCAATTCACTACTGCCTCAATCTTACTAGGATCCATAGAAATTCCATCTCCTGTGATAACATGCCCCAAAAACACTTTCTCGAGCTAGAATTCATATTTGCTAAATTAGCATACAACTTCTTCTCCCTGAGCATCTACAAAACCTACCTTAAATGTATCTCGTGCTTCTTATAGCTTCTTGAATAGACCAGTACATCATCAATAAAAACAACAACAAACTGATCTAAATATGGATGAAAAATCCTATTAATCAAATCCATAAATATCGCAAGAGCATTCGTCAGACCAAATGGCATAACAAGGAATTCGTAATGCCTATACCTAGTCCTAAAAGCAATCTTTGATACATCTTATGCCCTCACTTTTACCTGATGGTAACCTGATTTGAGGTCGATCTTAAAATACACCCGTGTACCCTAGAGCTGGTCAAACAAGTCATCGATACGGGGTAGAGGATACTTGTTCTTGATGGTCACTTTATTAATCTCCCTGTAGTTTATGCACATCCTCATAGACCCGTCCTTCTTCTTCACGAATAATACTGGAGCTCCCCACGGAGATATATTAGGTCGTATGAAACCCTTATCAAGTAAATCCTATAAGTGATCTTTTAATTCTTCTAACTCTGCTGGTGCCATTCGATACAGTGCTTTAGAGATCTGTGCTGTACCTGGAAGTAGATTAATGGGAAAATCTACTTCACGATCAGGTGGCAAACCCGACAATTCATTTGGAAACACATCTATAAATTCTTTCACTACTGCCGTGTTAACAAGTTTCAACTCATTCTCCGACATTTCTTTTACGAAAGCTACAAATCCCTGAAAACCACTCAGGAGCAGTCTCTTTGCTTGAATAGCTGAGACCACATGAGGTAGAGACTGTACTCGTGACCCTGTAAATCTGAATTTTGGTCTTCCTAGTGGTCTAAATATTACTTCTCTCGCATGGCAGTCTATACTGGAAAAATTAATTGCTAGCCAATCCATGCCGAAAATGATATCAAACCTATACATGTCCAGCACTACCAAATCAGCAGATAGAATCCTCCACTGAACATCAACTTGACAACTACGGACCCGATTGGTGTAGCTACTACATCTTACTACTGACCCGATTGGTGTAGCTACTAATAATTCAACATCTAGTGATTGTGTTTCGGCCCCACACAATTTAACACACCCCGAAGATATGAATGAGTGTGTGGCACCTGAATCAAATAGTGCAATAACTTTAAATAGAAACATATTAACCGTACCTGTCACCACATCGCTAGCTGCCTCAGCATCACCCGGCGTTAGAGCAAAGACCCTAACTTGAGCCATATTTCTCTGTTGGCCTCCACATGGCGCTTGGTAGTCTCCTTGAGCATGTCTAGGAGCAAGAGCAGCACCAATATGAGCCTGAAAATCCTTCATCATATGCCCTGACTCCCCACACCAGTAGCAAACACCTTGCCCGACACGACACTCCTCCAGTTGTCTCTTCCCACAAGACGGGCAAGCTGGAGATGGCTGCACACCCTGAAAACCAAAATTCTCGGTCTCCTACCTCTGATCTTTGTAGTAGCCACCTCTTTTCCACGAACCATGGCCGACTCCCTGCTGGGAACCAGAAGGTGAGGATCTCTTCTTTTGCCTCTGCTCCTCGGCCTCTAACTGCTCTCCAATCTCTGCTATAGTGGCTCTATCCACTAGCTCAGCAAAATCCTACAACTTCAGAATCGACACCTGCTTATAAATTTCTCTCCTCAGACCTCTCTCAAATTGTCGTAGCTTCTTTACTTTATCTGGTATAATGTACAAGGCGAAGTAAGATAATTCGATGAACCTCACTGCGTACTGCTGTATGGTCTACTATCCCTGCTTCAGATTTAGGAACTCCTCTATCTTAGCTTCCCAAGATGAGGCTGGAAAATGCCTATCAAAGAATGTCTCCTTAAACTGCTCCCATGTCATCTCCACAGGTACTGTCCTCTATTGCTCTAAAAGTTTTACGGCTGTCCACCACCTCTTGACCTCTCCAGTTAATCTGTAGGTAGCAAATAGCACCCTCTGCTCCTATGAACACGGTAGAACTGTAAATATTTTCTCTATCTCCTGCACCCAGTTTTTAGTGACTGCAAGATTTGTTCCCCTGAAAAAGTTGGAGGATTCATCTTTAGGAATTTCTCTATCGAGCTACCGTGACCCGCCAACAAACCACCTTGTTCCCTTGAACTCCTCGCAATTTCTGCCATAACTTGTTGTGCTACGCTGAGCAAGATTGCATCTGAATCACCGCCCGCAGTTCCTGAGGGTCCAGCACCCTCATTCGTACTAGCGTGGGCACTACTACCACCAGGGTCTATCCTGAAAAAAAAAATAACTTAACTCAGAATCCCTTCACCATACATATCACCCAACTCATATAATATATTCTCCTAATTAATTCATCATTCCTGATCTTAATTCAAGATTTAATCCTGCAACTTAGATACCCAAACCAACGATAGTTTACCATGACTTTCCTAAAATCGTCACCCTAGGAAAATCACACAAACCACTATGGAAGTCCCGAATCTAGACTACAAAATCAGACCTCAAATCTCCTTATCCTATACTCTGGTATTATTACGGCTACACTCTAGAGTCTACAGAACCTAGTATCCTAATGTAGTGACTCGAAGAATAATATTATTTTAATAATAAAGAGGGAGGAAAATGGAAACAGGAACAGAAGGAGGCAGTAGACTTTGTCGATGAACGCGGAGCGTTCGTCGATGACATCGCATTTTGGAGATAATAATAATAATAATAATAATTTTAAGGAAATTTTCAAGATTCGTCGATGATAACAAGGCTTCGTTGACGAGGGCATAAGGAAATTCGTCGACGAATATAGGGTTTCATCGACGAGAAACTATCGAGCGAAGAATGGGCTGCTCTGAATTTTGTTGACGAATACAAGGTTTCATTGACGAATATCAACGAGGTGACGTGTCTCGTCAACGAATCTAGCCCTACAAATAGCTAAAAATCATATTTTTATCTATTTTTCATGCCACTCTCTCTCTCCTCTCTTTCTCTCTCTCTCTCTCTACGTCTCTCTTTCACTTCTCTCTTCATTTTCGGGCCTATTCCTTATCGGATCAAAGATCTAAAGCCACCATGACACTCTTGGCAAAGTTCTCTTCAAGTTTGCTAGGACGGATCGTCGGTGAAATCGAGTTGGATTTCATCCCAAATTCAGGGTAGGGCCTTTTAGTCAGTTTTTGGTTTTCTAGCAGTCATAGGAAATGATGTAGGTGCAAAAATATTGATATTTTGTTCTGGTGAATGTTGTTTTCAGCGTGTTATGTAGGAGGTCCTGCAGGTGTTAGACTAGTGTACCATAGGGGCTTTTCAGTAAACAGGTAAGGGAAATATACTATGTTAGGAAATTTTGAAATATTACACAGTTTATTAAATTATGAAAATTATGTATTAAAGTATGGTGTGGCTTGAGAATATGAATATAGTATGGAGATATGAATTATGAATTTCAATACCATGATTTTTATGAATTTCAGTATTCATAATTTTATGAATTTTAGTACTACGATTATACAGATTTCAGTACCATGATTATACAGATATCTCAGTACCATGATTATACGAATTTCAGTATTATTATTATACAGCTTTAGTGTTATGATTATACAGATCTCAGTATTACGATATATGAATTACAATACAATTTATGCAATATCATGGTTATTACGGTTATTTCAGAATCATGGTAAACCAGATAGTTGTATAAAGAGATATACTATATAGTACCAGACCCTATTGGACCATACGGAAGAGCACGGTACCGTTGTTACAGATATTATGTTATGTTATGAATGCAACCACCTATTTAGATAATACGTAGTAGTAGTTCGATCACCTAGGCCCTTGACGTGGACAGGCTCCCCATCATATATGGGTCGAGGTGGGCAGATCAGACCGATGGAGTATAGTGATATTTTCCTGGTTGGCCAGCCAGGGTAAATCCCGCCTAATGGCCGCACAACCCTGTCATGAGGGGTTAAATCATGACACACAGTTATCCACAAGGAAAATTCTCAATTACTATTACATATATACAGGTTTATGGAAATAGGGGACATACCTATGTACACTAGAATTATTTTGAATAGTGATATACAATACTGTTATGTTAAGCAACCTGGAAAGGGTGGGGTATTTTATTACTTGTACTGTACTTTCATTTTCAGTCATACATGATTATATGAAAACAAATTTTCATAATATTGTAGCTCATTTTCCACACACTAGTAATAACATATTTTGTCTTACTGAACGTTGGCTCATCCTAGGTGATCCAGGTAGGCAAGTAGACCAGGCTCACAGATAGAGGGGCTTCTGTAGTGCCCTGTCAGTAAAGTGAGTATTGTGGAAGACCAGTATAGTTAAGGGTATTTTTGGGAAATATGTAGAACTCTGGTATTGTATTGTATGGTATTGGTATTATGTGTATATTTACATATGGTTATGTCTATGTGATTTCTACTTCTCGCTGATAGGTTAATGATTGGGTTTACCCCAGTATGGTATCAGAGCTTATAGATTGTTATAGTACATAAAAAAAAAACATGGAAATTAAGAAGGTTGTTACAGTTTGGTATCAGAGCCTAGGTAGGTTCTGTAGACTTTAGAGTGTAGCAGAAGCAATACCAGAGTATAGGAAAAGATTTGAGGTTTGTTTTGTGCCCAAGTCAGCAGGACTAGGTCCCAGCTTCCAGGCCATATCAGAGAGGACATCAGCCAGTTAGGGGAGGATATCAGGCGCCTTGGGGCAGCCAGAAGAGAAATGTGGCCCCAACACGGGTATATGCTTTGACCCCAGGAGATGCAGAGGTTGCTACAGATGTGGTGACAAGTACATTTATTGTTTCATCATACCCAGTTATTGTTCTTTTTTACTCGGGTGCTACTCATTCTTTCATTTTTGCATCTTATGTTAAATTATTTGAGAGTGAGACCTAGTCATTAGATATAGCACTATCGGTAGCTACCCCATTAGGATCAGTGATTAGATGTCAGAGGGTACTTAGAGGCTATCCGATAGAAGTTCAGGGGAAAGTACTACCAGCAGATCTGATTGTGTTTGATATGTGTGGGTTTGATATAATACTGGGTATGGACTGGTTGGCTGCCAATCATGCCAGCATTGATTGTTTCCAGAGAGAAGTAATTTTTAGACCTCCTGGAGAGAAGGAATTCAGATTTGTTGGTTCACAGGTACGTGCTCCAACACAGCTGGTGACAGCTGTGCAGGCGAGTAGATTACTCCTGGAGGGGGGCTCAGGGGTTTATAGGATTTGTTAAAGAAGCATCTAAAAATTAATCGAAGATTGATAGCACTCCAATAGTATGATAATTTCTAGATGTTTTTCTAGAGGAGTTACCAGGGTTGCCTCCTATGCACGAGGTAGATTTTCCTATAGATTTACCTCTTGGGGCTGCACCGATCTCTAAGGTCCCGTATTGTATGACTCCAGCAAAATTGGGAGAATTAAAGGAGCAGTTGTAGGATTTATTGAACAAGGGATTCATATGACCCAGTGTATCACCATGTGGAGCTCCAATGTTGTTCGTAAAGAAGAAAGACGGGTCCATGAGGATGTGCATTGATTACAGGGAGATAAACAAGGTTACTATCAAGAATAAATATCCTCTACCCCATATAAACGATTTGTTTGATCAACTCCAGGGTACATGGGTGTACTCCAAGATTGACCTTAGGTCCGGGTATCATCAAGTGAGAGTAAGAATGGAGGACGTCGTGAAGACAACCTTTAGGACCAGGTACGGGCACTATGAATTTCTCGTTATGCCGTTTGGTCTAACGAATGCCCCGACTGTGTTCATGGACTTGATGAACAGAGTTTTTCACCAGTATCTAGATCAGTTTGTAGTAGTTTTTATCGATGATATACTGGTATACTCGAGGAGTTTTGAGGAGCACGAGGTGCATTTGAGACACGTGTTGCAGACTCTCAGGAAGGAGCAGCTTTATGCTAAGTTTAGCATATGTGAGTTCTGGCTTGAGAAGGTGGCATTCTTAGGCCACGTGATCTCAGGGGATGGCATTTCAGTGGATCCCAACAAGATTGACGTGGTGGTAAATTGGGCTAGGCCGAGCAATGTGCAGGAAGTCAGGAGTTTCTTAGTACTGGCAGGTTATTATAGTCATTTTGTTGAAGAGTTTTCAGCCTTGTCAGGTCCTTTCACGCGGTTGACTAGGAAAAATGTCAGATTTGAGTGGGATGAAGAGTGCGAGCAGAGCTTCAAGGAATTAAATCAGCGGATCGTCACTGCACCAGTTCTGATGATTCCATCGGGAGGCGATGGTTATGTTATCTACAGTGACGCGTCCTTGAAAGGGCTCTGTTATGTGTTGATGTAGCAGGGTACGGTGGTGGCATATGCGTCTTGATAGCTGAAAGATATGAAAAGAACTACCCTACTCATGATCTAGAATTGGCTGCAGTGGTACATGCACTGAAGATCTGGAGGCATTACCTTTATAGTGAGAGGTGCGAGATATTCTCTAATCATAAAAGCCTAAAGTATATCTTTACACAGAAAGAATTGAATATGCGGCAGAGGAGGTGGTTGGAACTTATTAAAGATTACGACTGCACCATCAGTTACCACCCAGGTAAAGCAAATGTGGTAGTTGATGCATTGAGTCATAAGTCAAGAGACATAGCACAGTTAGCAGCAGTAATTAGCATCCAATTCGGATGGACTTAGAGAGACTCGATGTGGAATTAGTGGAGGTTGATCCTCAGGCGCTTATTGCCAGTTTAGTTATACAGCCCACATTGTATGAGAAGATTAAAGCTGCTCAGAGAGATGATCCAAAATTACTAGAGGTGATAGCCAGAGTTTAGGATGGTCAAGGGGAGGAGTTCAGTATTTCTGACTATGGGGCCCTGAGATTCTGCACCAGATTGTGTGTACCTGCTGATGATAGCATCAGTAGGACGACTTTAGAGGAGGCACATAGGTCTCTATACACTGTTCATCCTGGCAGTACGAAAATGTATAGGGATCTGCGAGATTCTTTCTGGTGGAGTGAAGAGGGAGATAGCAGAGTTTGTGCGGCAGTGTTTGATGTTCCAGCAGGTTAAAGCTGAGCACCAGAGGCCGGTTGGTCATTTGCAGCCACTTTTCATTCTCGAGTGGAAGTGGGACCACGTATCTATAGATTTTGTTACTAGGTTGCCACCGGCATTGCATGGACAGAATGTCATCTGGGTGATAGTTGATAAATTGACGAAGACAGCACATTTTCTGCCTATCCAAATTAGCTACCCTATGAATAGGTTAGCAGAGATTTAGATACAGGAGATTGTTCGATCCCATGGAGTGCCGGTATCCATAGTCTCGGATTGTGATCCATGTTTTACATCATGGTTCTGGAGGAGTTTACAGGAGGCACTAGGGACTCAGCTAGCATTCGGCACAGCTTTTCACCCTCAAACCGATGGTCAGACTGAGAGAACCATCAAGGTATTATAAGATATGTTTCGTGCTTGTGTGCTAGACTTTGGAAGTAGCTGAATTCAATTTTTGCCGCTAGTTGAATTTTCTTATAATAACAGTTATCAGGCTAGCATTGGCATGACACCTTACGAGGCATTATATGGTAGGAGATGTAGATCTCCTCTTTTTTGGGATAAACTAGGCGAAAGGCGAGTTTTGGGTCCAGAGATAATTCAGCAAGCATGTGATAAAGTCCAACTTATTCGAGATAGGATCAGTGCAGTACAAAGTCAGCAGAAAAGTTATGCAGATACTCGCCACTGGGAACTAGAATTCGGAGTAAGTGATTATGTTTTTCTGGGGGACCTTGAGATTTGGGAAGAAGGGTAAGTTGAGCCCTAGGTTTATTGGCTCTTTTGAGATACTTGAGAAGATTGGGTCAGTAGCCTATCGGCTAGCTTTACCACGATCTTTATTTTGATATTTAATGTTTCTATATTAAGGAAATACGTCCCAGATCCTTCCCATATCATTAGCCATGTAGAATTGGAAGTCAGTGAGGCTCTAGCATATGAAAAAGCTCCAGTACAGATCCTAGATAGGAAAGAACAAGAATTACGAAGCAAAAGAATACCACTAGTGAAAGTTCTATGGAGAAACCACGCTATTGAGGAAGCCTCATGGGAAGCTTGAAGATGAAATTAGACCCAAATATCCCCATTTATTTGATGACTTATAGTATTGATGTATATGCTTTGATGGTAATTTTATTTTGTTGAGTCCACTGTAATTGTAATGTAGAGTATAGGGTAGGTAGTATTTTTTTTTGGGAGAAATTTTCTTTTATGGTTGTAATCTCCCAAAACTACCCATGTAACCACGGTATTCTTTCGCCATAAGTGAGGGCAGATAATAAAATAAGTAGACCTTTTTTCTTTACGGGATGATGGAGAGTATCGATAGAGATACAGATAGTAAATTTCGAGGGCAAAATTTTATAAGGAGGGGAGAATGTAATGACTCGAAGAATAATAGCATTTTAATAAAAATAAGAGGGAAAAAAATAGATGCAGAAATAGAATGAGGCCGTACACTTCATCGGCGACATTGCATTTTGGAGAATAAAATAATTTTTAGGAAACTGCCAAGCTTCATAGACAAAGGTCTAAAGAATTTCGTCGACGAATACAGGGCTTCGTCGACGAGAAAATACCGAGAGACGGTTTTGGCTACTCTGAATTTTATTGACGAACACAGGGTCTCGTCGACAAATTTCATGAAGGACTCGTCGACAAGGTGACGTGTCTCGTCAACGAATCCCGCCCTATAAATAGATAAAAACTGAATTTTTTACTCATTTCTCGTGCGGCTCTCTCTCTCTCCTCTCTCTCACCTACAAACCCTCTCCCTTATCTCTTTGTTTTCGGCCCCGCCAGATGCCAGATTGACGATCCGAAGCCACCATGACGTTCCTGGCGGAGTTCTCTTCAAGTTTGCTGGGACGGATCGTCGGTGGGATCGAGTTGGATTTCATCCCAAATTCAGGGTAAGACCTTTTAGTCCCTTTTTGACTTTATGATAGTTATAGAAAATGATGTAGGTGGAGAAATACTGACATTATGTTCTGGCATATATTGTTTTCAGGGTGTTTCGTAGGAGGCCCTACAGGTGTTAGGCTAGTATTCCCTAGGGGCTTTCCAATAGTCAGGCAAGGGAAATATGCTATGCTAGGTATTTTTAAAATTTTATAGAGTTTATTTAATTAGGAAAATTATGAATTAAAGTATTGTGTGGCTTGTGAATATGAATATAGTACGAAAACATGTTTTACGATATTTCAGTATTTTGATTTTACGATATTTCAGTACCATGATTTTATGAACCTAATTACCATGATTATACGAATATCAGTATTATAATCATGCAGCTTCAAATATTATGATTATGCAGCTGCAGTGTTATAATAATACAATTCTCAGAATTACAGTACAGTTTATGCAACATCATGGTTATTACGACTATTTTAGAATTATGGTAAATCAGATAGTTGTATATAGAAATATATTATATAGTATCAGACCATGTTAGACTTGCAGCTACAGAGCACGGTACCGTTGCTACAGATACTATGTTACTTTATGAGTGCAACCACCTATTTAGATAATACGTGGTAAGGTCGTTCACCTAGGCCCTTGAAGGGCTTATGCTCCCCATCCAGATATGGGTTGAGGTGGGCAGATCGACCTATGGAGTATAGTGATTTTTTCCTGGTTGGCTAGCCAGGGTAAATCCAGCCTGCGGGCCGCACAACCTTGTCATGAGGGGGTAAGTCATGACACACAGATAGCCACAAGGAACATTTTCAGTCATTATTACGTATCTATAATTTTGCAGAAACAAGGAATATACAACTTATACTAGAAGTATTTTGAATAATAAACTCCAATACTATCATGTTAAGCAATATGGAAAGGGGTGGTGAATTTTATTACTTATACCATACTTACATATTCAGTTATACATGTTTACATGAAAATAGATTCCATGAAAATAGTAGTTCATGTGCCACACACTATCAATAGCATATTTCTTCTTACTGAGCGTTGGCTCATTCCAGTGTTGAATTATTTTTCAGGTGATCCAGGTAGGTGAGCAGATCAGGCTTGCAGGTAGAGGGGCTTTTGTGGTACCCTGTCAGAGAGTGAGTACATTTTTGGGAATGATTTTGTATACCCTAGCTAGTTGAGGGTGCTTTGGGAATAGAGATATGTGTGTATTTTTAGGGAAACATGTAGCACTCTAGTATTGTGTGGTATGGTGTTGTATATATTTACATATGAATATGTTTATTCAGTTTCTACTTCTTGCTGTTTAGGTTAATGAATGGGTTTATCCCCAGTATGGTATTAGAGTATGTAGAGTAAAAAAAAAAAATTAGTTTATTAAGCAGGTCGTTACATCTAATTCATATGGACTTGGAAAGACTTGGTGTGGAGCTAGTGAAGGATGATCCACAGGCGCTTATTGCCAGTTTGGTTGTACAACCTACATTGTATGAAAAAATTAAATCTGCTCAGAGAGATGACCCAGAGTTAATGGAAGTTATAGCCAGAATACAGGATGGTCAGGGGGAAGAATTCAGTATTTATGATGATAGGGCTTTGAGATTTCGCACCAAATTGTGTGTGCCTATAGAGCACAGCATCAGGAGGATGATTTTAGAGGAGGCACATAGATCTCTATACACTGTTCATTTTGGCAGTATGAAAATGTATAGGGATCTACGACATTATTTCTGGTGGAGTGGCATGAAGAGGGAGATAGCAAAATTTGTGTGGCAATGTTTGACATGCTAGTAGGTTAAAGCTAAGCACTAGAGGTCGGCTGGTCAGTTGCAACCATTATTCATTTCCGAGTGGAAGTGGGACCATGTATCCATGGATTTTGTTACTGGGCTGCCGCCAGCGTTGCATGGTTAAAATGCCATTTGGGTGATAGTTGATAGGTTGACAAAGACAGCGCATTTTCTTCCTATTAAAGTCAGCTACCCTATGAATCAGTTAGCAGAGATATATATACAGGAGATTATCCGATCCCATGGAGTGCCGGTATCTATAGTCTCGGACCGTGATAGACGTTTTACATCACGGTTCTTGGGGAGTTTACAGGAGGCACTAGGGACTCAGCTAGCATTCAGCACAGCTTTCCACCCTCAAACCAATGGTCAGACTGAGAGAACAATCTAGGTATTAGAAGATATGCTTCGTGCTTGTGTGTTAGACTTTGGAGGTAGCTGGATTCAGTTTTTGCTGCTAATTGAATTTGCTTATAATAACAGTTATCAGACTAGCATCGGCATGGCACCTTACGAGGAATTATATGGTAGGAGATGCCGATCTCCTCTTTTCTCGGATGAAGTAGGCGAAAAGCGAGTTTTAGGTCTAGAGATAATTCAGCAAGCGTGTGATAAAGTCTGACTTATTCGAGATAGGATCAATGCAGCACAGAGCCGGCAAGAAAGCTACGCGAATACTCACCGCCAAGAACTAGAATTTGAAGTGGGTCATCATGTATTTCTGATAATAACTCCACTGAAGTGGATATTGAGATTTGGGAAGAAGGGTAAGTTGAGCCCTAGGTTTCATTGGCCTATTTGAGATACTTGAGAAGATTGGGTCAGTAGCCTATCAGCTAGCTTTACCGCCATCTTTATTTCGATTTCATGACGTATTTCATGTTTCTATGTTAAGGAAATATGTCCCAAATCCTTCCCATGTCATCAACCATGCAGAACTAGAAGTCGGTGAGGCTTTAGTATATGAAGAAGCTCCAGTACAGATTTTAGATAGAAAAGAACAAGAATTATGTAGCGAAAGGATACCACTAGTGAAAGTTCTATGGAGAAACCACGTGATTGAAGAAGCCTCATGGGAGCTTGAAGATGAAATTAGACGGAAATATCCCCATTTATTTGATGAATTATAGTATTGATGTATATGCTAAGATAGTAATTTTATTTTGTTGAGTTCAGTGTAATTGTAATGTAGGGTATAGGTTAGGTAGTTTTTTAGTTTTGGGGGAAATTTTCTTTTATGGTTGTAATCTCACAGAACTACGCATGTAACCACAGTATTTCTCCACCATAAGTGAGGGTAGGTAATAAAATAAGTAGACCCTTTTCTTATAAGGGATGATGAATTATATGAACAGTAAATTTCGAGGACGAAATTTTATGAGGAGAGAATGTAGTGACCCGAAGAATAATATTATTTTAATAATAAAGTCGGAGGAAAATGGAAACAGGAATAGAAGGAGGCAGTAGACTTTCCACGTTCGTTAACGACATCACATTTTGGAGATAATAATAATAATAATAATAATAATTTTAACGAAATTGCCAAGATTCATCGATGAATATAGGGCTTCGTCTACGAGCGCATAAGGAAATTCATCAACGAATACAGGGTTTCGTCGATGAGAAACTTCCGAGCGAAGAATGGGCTGCTCTAAATTTCATCGACGAATACAAGGTTTCGTCAATGAGTATAATGAAGGACTCGTCGATGAATCTGGCCCTATAAATAGCTAAAAATCATATTTTTATCCATTTTTCACACCGCTCTCTCTCTCCTCTCTCTCTCTCTCTCTCTCTCTCTCTCTCTACGTCCCTCTCTCACTTCTCTCTTCATTTCTGGGCCTATTCCTCGCAGGATCGAAGATCTGAAGCCACCATGACGCTCCTGGAGAAGTTCTCTTCAAGTTTGTTAGGACGGATTGTTGGTGGAATCGAGTTGAATTTCATCCCAAATTCAGGGTAAGACCTTTTATTCAGTTTTTGGCTTTTTGGCAGTCATAGGAAATGATGTAGGCACAAAAATATTGAGATTTTGTTCTAGAAAATGTTGTTTACAGGGTGTTATGTAGGAGGTCCTGCGGGTGTTAGACTAGTGTACCATAGGGGCTTTTCAGTAAACAAGTAAGAGAAATATGCTATGCTAGGAAATTTTGAAATATTATACGGTTTATTAAATTATGAAAATTATGTATTAAAGTATAGTGTGGCTTGAGAATATGAATATAGTATGGAGATATGAATTATGAATTTCAGTGCCATGATTTTTATGAATTTCAGTATTCATGATTTTACGAATTTTAGTACTATGATTATACAAATTTTAGTACCATGATTATACAGATATATCAGTACCATGATTATACGAATTTCAGTATTATGATTATGCAGCTTTAGTGTTATAATTATACAGATCTCAGTATTACGATATATGAATTATAGTACAGTTTATGCAATATCATGGTTATTACGGTTATTTCAAAATCATGGTAAACCAGATAGTTGTATATAGAGATATCCTATATAGTACCAGACCCTGTTGGACCATACGGCAGAGCATGGTACCGTTGCTACAGATATTATGTTATGTTATGTTATGAGTGCAACCACCTATTTAGTTAATACGTGGTAGTAGGTCGATCACCTAGACCCTTGATGTGGACAAGCTCCCCATCAAATATGGGTTGAGGTGGGCAGATCAGACCGATGGAGTATAATAATTTATTCCTGGTTGGCCAGCCAGGGTAAATCTCACCTACGGGCCACACAACATTGTCATGAGGGGTTAAATCCTGACACACGATTATCTATAGGGAAAATTCTCAGTTACTATTACATATTTACAGGTTTATAGAAACAGGGGACATACTTATGTACACTAGAATTATTTTGAATAGTAATCTACAATACTGTTATGTTAAGCAACCTGGAAAGGGTGGGGTATTTTATTGCTTGTACTGTACTTTCATTTTCAGTCATACATGAATATATGAAAATAGACTTTCATAATATTGCAGCTCATTTGCCACACACTAGTAATAACATATTTCTTCTTACTGAGCGTTGGCTCATCCCACTGTTGAATCATTTTTCAGGTGATCCAGGTAGGCGAGCAGACCAGACTCACAGATAGAGGGGCTTCTGTAGTGCCCTGTCAGTGAAGTGAGTATTGTGGAGGATTTTTGTATATTCCAGCATAGTTTAGGGTATTTTTGGGAAACATGTAGAACTCTGGTATTGTATTGTATGGTATTAGTATTATGTGTATATTTACATATGGTTATGTCTATGTGATTTTTGCTTCTTGCTATTAGGTTAATGATTGGGTTTACCCTAGTATGGTATCAGAGCATGTATATTATTATAGTATATAAAAAAAAAAAAACTTGGAAATTAAGCAGGTCGTTACACCTAGGCTCTGATACCAAACTGTAACGACCTGCTTATCTTAATATATAATAAAACATAATAAATAAAATTATCATTGCGAACCCGTGGGTAGCTGGGACACTTGTCATTCACAGCGGAACCTCAGTAGCAGTAAATGTAAACCATCAACCTTATTACCACACAATACATAATACCAGAGTTAACTATAATCCCAAAACACTGTATTTACATACAATCTCAAAAAAAAAAAAAAAAAAAAAAACCAAAAATATACTCATATCTAGGGACCTACAAAACATGAATTTCCTGCCCCTAGATCAAAACTTACCCTCCTAACGGGGTAATACCACTTTATCTCAACAACGGCCTCGATCCGCCAGTATTTCTGGGTTCCCTAAAAATCATTTAATGTTCGAGGATGAGACATTTCTTAGTAAGGGGAAATAAACAAAATACAACTGTGTGACAACATGAATACTTCATGATAATATAGATATACAGTACAATCTTCATACTAGAAAACATTCATCATTTAATAACTGAAAAAACATATACTTTTATATTTTTAATAAATCATACTAATCATAACTGTCTGGTAAAGCTAATAATACTGAAAACATACCCAAGATGAATAGCTAGCTGATGTCATGTATTAGCCCCTGTGATGGGTTGTGCAACCCGAAGTGCGGGACTCGACAATGGCTGGTCGACCACTACTGAGTCAAAAATATCTGTAAGTACGATGGGCCCGCCACACCCTGGTCCGGACTTCCAGATGGACGTCTACAACTCTATACTAAAATCTACATCGACTATCCATCTCTCATCTCCTCGTGGGGTGGTTAGCACAAATTTGAACATAGATATCTAATCTATATAGCTACAGTACCGTGCTCCTAAAATTGAACTAAACTAACATCCGAGTTCTGATAACATATAATACATGATAATATAGCATTTAACATAAATAGATTGATAGCATTTTCTATAATTTCATAAATACGGCCTCACGCCAAACATTTCATAAATACGGCCCCGCGCTGAACATTTCATAAAAACGGCCTTGCGCCGAACAACTTGTACATATAATCCTGAAAAATAAATCAATTTTCATGTATTTTCAACATCATTATGTACTGTATTATTTAATATTCCTGAAAAAATGCTTTACTCATAAAATTACCATATCATAATACTTTTCATGAAAAATAATATTCATGCCACACATAGTTGAGTAAATTCATACATTTCATTCTAAAATTACATTTCTTGTATAACAGTAGTATTTTCCCAAATATGTATTTTATTAATAATATTCAAATATAATACATGCTTCCCTGAAAATTAATTTACTAATAAATAATAATAATAATAATAATAATAATAATAATAATAATAATAATAATAATAATACGCGTTGAAAATAACTGCTTTTGTTTATTCTCTTACTCAGTACTAAAAAGAAAATCCTTTAAAAACCTACTCGTTTTGCACCCGCAGGGTTCCCCGAGCAACACCCTGAAACCAATAACTCACAGAACTAAATTTCAGTATTTTCACGTAAGTATCATTTCCTATAACTGCGAAAATATCAAATTTGGCATAAAAAGCCTTACCTCAACCCAGGGATGAATTTCAACTCGCTTCCACCAACGATCCGCTCTGGAAAATTTGGAAAGAACTTTCCCGAAAGCATCGTGGTGGCCTCAGATTGTTGATCTGGTGAATGATGGAGCCGAAATCGAAGACAGATGAGAGAGAAACCATAGGGAGAGAGAAAGAGAGAGAGAGAGAGAGAGAGAGAGAGAGAGAGAGAGAGAGAGAGAGGGAGTGATTTCTGATTTTCTTCTACTTTAAAACTGAGTTTCACACTATTTATATTAGGGGCTTCTTCTATGAGCCACGTCACCTCATCGAAGAGGTCAATAGGCAATTCATCGACGAACTCTCCCCTTCCTCGATGAAATTCAAAGTCGCCCAAAAAGTCCTCTCAGTATCTTCTCGTCGACGAAACATACCCTCGTTGACGAGACCATATCTTATCCTCGTTGACAAATCCCCTATGTTCGTCAATGAAGTCTGTTGCCTCCTTTTGTTTCTGTTTCCATTTTCCTTTCTTTTCTTTATTATTTAAAATACCATTATTCCTCAAGTCTTTACAATTGTTGTATAGAGTGGCAGTATACCAATGCACAATGGAAAAACACAAATTGAATCTAGAACAAGGAATGCAAGCAACCAATATTGAATATATGGAAACAACCAATCACAAAGAGAATAAAATAATGCAACAAGAACACATGACATAAGAAATTACGTGGTTTGGAAAAAGCCTACATTCATGGGAGTAAGCGGCTAATTTTCATTATCAATTGTCAAAAACTCACATCAAGGGTTACAAATACAGTTTATATATCAACCCCATGTGCACAAATAACTTAAAATACATCTAAAACACTTCTGTAGCAAATTACGGAGGAAATCATCTAAATTCCTTAATCTACTAATCTTCCAATTCAAAAATCTGTGATCTACACTGAACGAAATCGTCGATAGTTTCAGCAAACCATTGACGGTTTAATACCGAGAGTTGTTCCCCTACAGACTTAAACCATTGATGGTCATCTTCAAAGACCAAATCGTCACTCATAGCATCGACTAAACAGTCAATGATTTCTTCCTACAGTATAGTTTCCTTGTTCTTTACTTCACCATGCTTTGCCGACGTATTCATTCCCCTCAATATGAGCCATATATCCAACAATCTCCACTTTGGCTAATATTCACAACTTATGAGAAATAAGAAAGCATAACCCACTGCTCCACTTGGGACCATAGATTGGGACATCTCCCATCTAGCACTTGGAGACATAGATCAAGTCCAAGCAATGCTTAAACATGGTTTCCCTGAAATTATCAACGGTTATCTTCTGAGACTGAACCATCACTCATACCGTTGACTAAACAATTGTCAATTTCTTATTACAACCTAGCTTCCTTGTTCTTTACTTCACCATGCTTTTCCACTGTATGCATTCCACTCAATATGAGTCACATATCCAACAATATCTACCTTGGCAAATATTCACAACTTAGGAGAAATATGAAAGCATTACACTTGAGATAGTAGATTGGGACCACCCCCCGTCTAGCACTTGGAGACGTTGATCAAGTTCAAGCAATGCTTGAACTTATCCGTTGTGACAGACTTTGTCAACATATTAGTCACATTCTCAGACGTGTGAACCTTCTCAAATAGAAATTCAATTGAAGCAATCAGTTCCCTGATCCTATGAAACCGCACATTAATGTGCTTTTTCCTCACATGATACACCTGATTCTTCGCCAAATAGATGTCATTCTAACTATCACACTGCAATCGAGCTTCAATTTATTGGATACCTAGCTCCTTGACCAATCTTATAAGCCACAACATTTCCTTGGCAGCCTCAGCCACTACTATGTACTCCGATTTAGTAGTAGATAAAGTAATGAGCGACTGCATCATAGACCTCTAACAAATAAGTCCTCCCACAAGGGTGAATACGTACCCTGTGGTAGACTTCTTGTCATCCAAGTCTCCTGCATAGTTAGCATCCACATACCCTACCATTGATATATCACTCTGTTTTCTGATGAACATAATGCCATATCTGGTTGTACCCCTCAAGCACCTAAGAATCCACTTGACTGCATCACAATGTTGTTGACCTAGATTCAAGAAGAACTTGCTCACCACACTGACAGCTTGTGCCAGGTCTAGCCTTGTACATACCATGGCATACATCAAATATCCCACTACACTGTCATAGGGGGTTTTCAACATGTCATGAGCCTCATCGTCCATCTTTGGGCACTAGATGGTAGACAGCCTAAAATGACTCACTAACAGTGTACTCACCAATTTAGCATTAGCCATGTTAAACATCTCCAACACCTTCTTCATATAGCCTCCTTGAGATAACCACAATCTCCCTGTAGCTCTATCCCTGTGAATCTCCATCCCCGAATATTCTTTTGGCCACACTCAAGTTTTTCATGTCAAACTCTTTACTTAACAGACTATTCAACTGATTCACCTCAGTTATATCCTTTGCAGCAACCAACATGTTGTCGACATAAAGCAACATATATATATATATATATATGTATATAAACAATCCTCAAGACTCCTCACATAAATGCAACAATCGTACTCACACCTCCTGTACCCAATATGGATCATATAAGCATTTAACTATTTGTACCACTACTTCAAAGACTGCTTCAGTGTAACGCCCCAACCTGGGTTTGCCAGGGAGTACTGTGTCTCTCCTCCTCCACCTGGACCAGACAACAGGGGGCGGGCCTTATCGAACTAATAACTGGCCCCACAGACTAACACATGTTATTTTTAGTGTGTTTTGTCCTCACTCACACACTTCCTGAGAAAACATCCCAGAAGGTCACCCATCCCAAGATTACTCCAAGCCAAGCACGCTTAACCGTGGAGTTCTTATGAGAAGACTCCCGAAAAGAATGGTGCACTTTATTGATATGGGTAGTAACATCAATCCATTTTAAGCCTTTCTTTCACAAGGTATCACATTCTCCCCCACTTACAAAATGTAATGTCCTCGTTGCAAACTTACATTTCCAAACCAAGGCAATGTGAATCTCATCACACTTCCAGTTGGGTAATTATTCTAAAACCATTTTGTAAAGCCCCAACCTGGGTTTTCCAGGGAGCACTGTGTCTCTCCTCCTCCACCTATACTAGAAAATAGGTGGACGAGCCTTATTAGACTAATGACTGGCCCTATAGACCAACACATATCATTTTCAGTGTGTTTTGTCCTCACTCACATTCTTTCTGAGAAAACTTCCTAGAAGGTCACACATCCCAATATTACTCCAAGCCAAGCACGCTTATCCATGGAGTTCTTATAGGAAGACTCCTAAAATGAAAGGTGCCCCTTATTGATATGGGTAGTAACATCAATCCATTTTAAGCCTTTCTTCCACAGGGTATCACATTTGGCCCATAAAGTGACTTCTTCAATTTACAAACCAAGTGCTTCTGTCCAGGTTATAAAAACCATTATGGTCGTGTCATGTAAATTAGCTCCTCCAAATCACCATGGAGGAACATTGTCTTTACATTTATCTGCTCCGGATACATATCGTATTGCGCCACCATTCCCAACACTACCCTAATGGAAGTGTACCTAACCACAGGGGAGAAGATCTCATCATAATCTTCTCCTTTCCTCTATGAGTATCCCTTTTCTACTAGCCAGGCCTTGAACTTTTCCCTTTCTTTCTCTAAAATTGCTTCTTTATTCATGTATACCCACTTGCATCCTATCGTCCTCTTCTCAGCTAGAAGCTCCACCAAGTCCCACGTCTAGTTCTTGTGCAATGATTTCATATCCTCCACAATAGTTCCCATCCAATTACCTTTCTCCTAGCTATGCATTGCCTCTTGAAAAGTAGTAGGATCCCTGCTACTAGTGATAAGTGCATAGAACACCAGATCATCAAAATTGTATTTGGGCAATGGCCTGACGATGCGTCTGGGGTCTGTTTACAACTATATTGTGATGTTGCTACTCTCCCAAGCTAGATCTCCCTACACTACATGCTGATCTCTCAAGCAAGACCTCCTTATATTCATGCCCTGAGTCTCCAACTCCACTTTCACAACATGCTTGTTTCTGCTACAGTTTTCTGGCACATGTTTCTCTTATTCTTCATGAGTATGCCACAACATGGCTTTCTCATCGAAAACCAGTTTGTACCGATCACCACCTTGTTTGCCACTAGATCCCACAACTTGAACCCTTTCACACCTTTCTGATATCCCAAAAAGACACATCGTCTAGACTTCACCTCAAACTTTGATCTCTCCTCACTAGGAATGTGTGCATAAACTAGACACCCAAATACTCTCAAGTCAGAGTAATCTACCTTGTCACCTGTCCACACCTCCTCAGCAGCTTTCCCATCTTGTGATGCCCTTGGTGATCTTTTAACCAAGAAACAAGTCATCTCACCACCTTGGCCCAAAAATTCTTAACGAGCCCAACATTCAACCTAAGACACTGAGCTACTTTACCTAGGGTTCGGTTCATCCACTTCGCCATACCAATTTGTTGTGGTGTCCGACATACTGTAAAATGTCTCCTTATGCCATGCTGATTACAAAACTCTCTAAAGCTCAAATTTGTGTACTCAGTTCTATTGTCTGTCCTGAGGCCCTTACTCTTTCTCCCAGTCTGGTTTTCCACCTCAGTTTTCCACAATTTAAACTTATCAAATGTCTCTGACTTGTGTCGCATGAAGTACACCCAGACCTTTTGTGAGTAATCAATAATGAAACTTATATAGTACATATGTCCACCTATTGATGTTACCCTCACCGGTCCCCAAACATCTAAATAAATGTAATCTATGATTCCCTCCGTCTTGTGCGTGGCTGCCACGAACTGGAGCATATTTTGTTTCTTAAACACAAAGTACTTATAGATATCCAGCTTGCATGATTTGACCCCCTTTAGCATATATCTCTTGTGAAGATCCTTCATTCCACACTCACCCATATGCCATAACTGCATATGCCACAAAACCATATCATCCGACTTAGACTTTGTAGTTGCAACTTAACCTACAACTATAGTACCCAACAGTGTGTATATATTCCCTAGTACTCTCTACACCTTCATAAAAAATAGAACCCCCTTTCTCACCTTCATTATCCTGCTTTTAGACTTGTAACTAAACCTGCTACAGTCTAAAGTGCCTAATAAGATCAAATTCTTTCTCAATTTTGGTATGTGCCTCACCTCACATAATGTAGTGACCCAAATAATTATATTATTTTAAAATGGAAGAAGGAGGGAAAAGGGAATTAAAAGAAATAATTAACCAGGTCCTCATCTACGAACACAAGGAATTCGTCGACGAGAGAACAAAAGGGTATCGTTGACGAGGGAGTGTTTCGTCAATGAGAAAGTACCAAGAGGGTATTTTGGAAATTCTGAATTTTATCAACGAGAGGAGAGTTCATCGACGAATTGTCTTCGTGACCTTGTCGACGAGGTGACGTGGCTTATTGACGAAGGCCAGTGTATAAATAGGCCAAACTTCGTTTTTTAGGCTGAAATCCGACACACAAACCCTCTCTCTCACTTCCCTTCATCCCTCCACCCTTCTCTCTTAATTTCTAGGTCCGTTTGTCGCCGGATCGATGATCCAAAGCCACCACGACACTCCTGGGGAAGTTCTCTGCATATCTGTTGGAGTGGATCATCTGTGGGATGAGCTTGGAATTCATTCCGAATTCAGGGTAAGGCTTCCATACAGTTGTAGAAAACGTAGTACACGTAGAAATACTGAATTTTTGTTCTAAAAAATGTTGTTTCTAGGGTGTTGAACGAGGAACCTAGCGGGTGTTGGATTGACTGTTTTAGGGGCTTTTTCAAGAGTCAGGTAAAGGGATAAACTAAGATAGTTATTTTATGAAAATATATGTATGATATTATAACATTTGATTTCAAGAAAATAAATATATTTATATATACACTAGGTTGGGAAATACTGTTGTAAATGACGATATGTCCTAAATATATGTGAAACCCATTCTGCGTGGCATGAGTAGAATTTATGATAAAATACTATTTTCTGGGAAATGTTAAATGATATAGAATTTTACTATGGTTATGATTTGCTGGCGTACGGGCTGAGCTATGGATATGATTTGCCGGCGTACGGGCCAAGTATTGGATATGATTTTTCGGCGTACAGGCTGAGCTATGAATATGATTTGATGGCGTATAGGTCGTGATTGATAAAATATGAAATGTCAGCGTACGGGCCGATGATTTTCATGCTATATATGAAATGTGATATGATGATATTGTATTGACAATTATTATTATGGAATGATAATGTATCACAATTTGGAATATGTTATATGTTATTAGAACTTGGTTGGCTTGGTTTAGGCTAGCACTTGCTCGGTACCGTAACTATGTGTTCATGATCATCATGATATTATGTTATCACTGTCGTACGGGGCAGCGTGAGGACGGATAGTCGATGTGGTTTATAAGAAGTGTGGGCACCCCTGGTGTACGGACCAGGTCTGGCAGACCCATCGTACTTATAGACTGTACTTTTGACTTGATAGTGGTCGGCTAACCATTGTCAAGTCATGCCTTTGAGCCGCACAACCCAGTCATGTGGGGGTAATACATGACAACATCCAGTTAACCATCCAGGGTTGTTTTATTATTATTATTATATGAGATGAATTATGCTTATGAAAATCTAATATGTTCTACCATGTCATGAGTATATATATTTTCCCAGTTATGGTACATATAGTTATGCTAATATGTTTATGTATGATTTTATGTATAACACGGAAATACTCATGCTGTCACACACTAGTATTAGTTTATTTCCCTTACTGAGAGGTGTCTCACCCTGAATTATATGAACTTTTCAGGAGCCCCAGATAGGAGAGCGGATAAAGCTTCGCTGAAGTAGTTACAGCTGGTTTGCCATTTTTGAAGGGTAAGTGTTTTGGTAGGGTCAGATGTATTTTGTATTAAATGACCCTAGGACTCTTTTTGGGTTGTAAATATAATTACAATGAATGTAGTAACTCTGGTATTGTGATGTATGGTGTTGTGTATATGATATTATGAGGTGTTTATGATTCATATTTCCTGCTTCTTAGGCTTTCGTACTGTATTTCTTATGTTTCCCTGGTACCCACGGGTTCAAGTTGATTGTGATCTACTGGGTTTGATATGTTGGTTTTATGATATTACATTAAGAAGGAAAATATATATATATATATATATATATATATATATATACATATATATATATATATATAATTAAGCAGGTCGTCACACATAATGTCCCCACCATACTATCATACATCTTGATTTTGATGTTCCCCATTCAGAAAAATTTGCATTCATCATCATTTCTCATCAGAACAAAACCATAATTCACCAATATGTAAGTGGTGAACTAGTATTTATAGGGCACCATATGATAAGAGCGCACCTAGTCTAAGAACTAAGAATCCGTGAGATCACCTGAACCTGATGAAACCAAGAGCATATCACTATCACTACTCCCAAATTCTCCTTCTACCACCATGTTTGCTCTGTTTGATGAACCTTCTTTATTTTCGATAATCCCCTTCTTCCTCTCCAGAAAATCAGGTTTTATGTGCCTTTTTTACTGCATTTAAAACATCGCATGTCCTTCCTCTTCCTGGAATTGTACCGAGCTCTATTGTTATTCAATCCACCCCAAAACTTGCTCCTCCCACGATCCTAGTTCCCCTTCACCACGAGCCTTTTACCTTGTGAACTCTCATTGCTAGCTATCTTCCTCTAATTGAAACTCAACAATGTGCTAGTGATATCTTCCAACTCTAGGGTTTCTTTCCACTATGTCAGAGTCATAAGTAGATTCTTGTACATAAACTAGGTAAGTAGGGAATTTAACACCATCAACGCTTTGTCTTCATCCAAACTTCACATCAACCTACTTCATATCACTGATGGTCCGATTGAATACATTGATATGTTGATCAGATCTAAACCCTCTGCCATCTTAAGCCCGTAAAGTTTCTATTTAAGATATAACTTTTTCGTCAAAGACTTGGAGATATACCGGCTCTCCTGTTTCAACCAAACTGCTGCTGGAAATCCCTCATCCATGACATGATACATCACTTCATCAGCTAGACAAAGTTTGATAATAGCAACAACCTTCGCTTCCAACTCCTTCCAACTCGTGTCATCCATGTCTTCCGACTTCTTTCCATATAGTGTCTTCGCCATACCTTGCTACACCAACACATATTTAACCCTCCCCTGCCAAAGTCTGAAATTTCTCATTCCATTGAACTCACCAATAACAAACTTTGCAAAAGAAATCCCAATCATTACAACCTAGTTCTGATACCAATTTGTTGTGCAGAATGATAGTATACTAATGCGCAACGAAAAAACACAAATTGAATCTGAAACAAGCAATGCAAGAAACCAACAATGAATATATGGAAATAATCAAACACAAAGAGAATAAAATAATGCAATAAGAATACACGACATAAGAAATTACGTCGTTCGGAAATATGCCTACGTCCACAAGAGCAAGCAACTGATTTTTACTATTAATTGTCAAAAACTCACATCAAGGATTACAAATATTGTTTTTATATCAACCTTGTGCACACGGAAGACTTAGAATACATCTAAAACACTTATGTCGCAAATTCTAGAGGAAAATCCTCCAAATCCCGCAATCTACTAATCACCCATTTTAAAAATCTATGATTTGTGCCGAACAAAACCAAACCATCGCTTATATCGTCGACCAAACAATCGACAGTTTCTTCTCGCAGCCAAGCTTCCTTGTTCCTTGCTTCACCATGCTTTTCCGGCATATGCATTCCACTATATATGAGCCACATATCCAACACCAATAATTTCTAGTCTATGTTTAAAAGTTGTGTTCAAGAGTTTAGTTATATAAGAGGAAGGTGTTAAGCTCTCCCTACGTACTCATCCTTTTCAATGGTACCACAATAAGTTCAAGATGTTCAAACATTAATTAAGATGGGTCTTTGAATATTTTTTTCAATACTTTATCTTTGTTTTAAATATTGCTCCACTTCACAACCGTTAGGCAACCCATCAATGTTGTTAGGCTTCCTAACCTCAAGAATTGCATGAAAAAGAACAAAATGTTCTTCGAGAATCTGTCATTGGATTCATTAATTATATTTTTATAATATTGACCAAAATGGTTTTATCATATGAATCAGAAAACACCTCACATCATATTCAATCTCAAATTAATACCAAATACACACAATCACATTCGTATGACATTGTACAACTCGATAATTACAATAGGTATTTAGTGAATTTCTTTACCATGCCCTTAAATATTGTTCCACCTTACAATCATTGGGTAACCAGTCAGTGCTATAAGGCTTCACTCACCTCAAGAACCACATGAAGAATAACAATGCGTTCTTCCAAGATCCATCATTGGATTCATTAATTAAGTTTTAGGGTTATTAAAACATTCAATGCATAATCATATAAGATAGCAAGCCATAGTCATTTCACAATGAAGCAAATCATGCCATAATATAACACCCACATATATGTTATCAACATTAAGTACAATTATTTGACAACGAAGAAAATCATGTGATAATATAACACCCGCATTAACATCATGCACACATTTTCAATCAATACACACTTCGAAATGGGCACTCATGTTATCATTCATATTGGTTTTGACCGAAATAAATCACTCGTAACACATGTATTGAAGAGAGTGTACAAACACAGAGTCGGGAGACCCCGATATTTAGGATTTTTTTTTTTCAAACTTTAAGACTCAAAATTACTCAAAACCCTTAGAAAACCCTGAAAAATAGAGTGGGAATACCCTTGGAAATTTTTGGTATTTTTATAGGATTTCAATTTGTATAATTTTTTATTATTTTATAAAGGCTAAAATTAAGAAAAATTAATATAAATATTTGATAAGTCTAAAAATTTAAAATAAAAATCTTTGAAGGTTGAAACTGGGCTCCCTAAAATTTCCAATAGACACTTGAAGAAAACCTACATGGAAGTATTTTTTTTTTTAACACTAGAAATAGCCAAAATAAAATAAAAAATAAAAAATAAATAAAATAAATTTAGAAAAATTAAAATAAATTTGAATGTTTACGACCTCAAGAATATTTTCTAATAAATAAAATCAATAAAATCCCCCTAAAAAACACAATTGTTTTGAGCATGAGCCGTCGTTGTCGACAACCATGTCAATGGTCAGATTTTTTATTTTCCCAAGCCTTTTTCCTATGTTTTCTTATCTATTTCAACCCTAAGGACCTTATTTAACATATTCCTAATATTTTTAAGCCTTTATTTATATAAAAGTTCTATCATTTTAAATTTTCATACCTCCTTTTCCCAACCGACAAAGCTCCAACATGCTTCTCCTCTTGCATTTTTCTACAATTTTGAACTATTTTGGGTCTTTTCCAAACTTCAAGCACAAATATAACCTAAAAATCTAAGTTCTGGAATTGGTATGATCCCAAGAGGGGGTGAATTGGGTTTTAAAATATTTTGACTAATTTAAACATTTACACTAATTCACCACAGTTCATATCTCATTTAGTATTATAGCGTGTATGAAAAATAATAAAGTTATATGTTTGAACATGCACGTGTAGCATATCTCATTTAACTCAAATGTGTGCATGCAAATAATTATAACAGTAAATAAACAAGTATACACATATGGAGTTAAAGTGCAGAAAGTAAATGAGATAGAGAGAGAGAGAGAGAGAGAGAGAGAGAGAAAGAGAGAGAGAGAGAGAGAGAGAGAGAGAGACACACACACACACACACACACACATGATATTTGTTATCGAGGTTCAGCCAAACCAGCCTACGTCCCCGCCTTGGGCATACCCCCCAAGGATTCCACTAAACTTGCTCACTTAAATGGGTGCAGCAGAAGCTATTACAACCCCTCCTTACAGAGCGAGCCTTCCCAGTTCAATTTTCGGGTTGAACCGAACCGGTCTCACTTACGGGGTTGAAACTCCCCAATTCAATTCACGAGTTGAACCCAACTAGTACAATAAAAATCATTTTTGTACATAATAGTGCTTCTGAAAATACAAGCAAAGATGTACACGTTTAAGTTCAAATATATGCACTGCCTTATTATATGATTTATGCTCAGTAGAGAAATAGTGCTATCAAATAAATTTGCACAAATAAAATATATATGAAAAAATGAGTATTATGTTCTCCTATAAATATTTTTACAAATAAATATTATTTGGAGATTCTAAGAATTTAAGCTCAAGAAAAATATTTTTGCAATAAATAACTTTCTCCCAAAAATATTTATTAAGGAAATAACCAGGAGAAACCAAAGCCATACTCTCAAAAAAAATTTTAAAAATAAATAATAAGTGAGACCAAGCATGTAAAAATAAATGCCCAAAAATAAATATACTCTCTTCAAGAGTAATTTTGAAATGAAAGAGTGGAAGAAAGTTAGAGAGTTTTTCTTGAAATATTTTGCCCCAAAGAAGAGTTTTAACAATAAAAATTGGTTTGGGAAAACTTTGATTAACAAAGGTTTAGAAAGAATTTTAGAGTTTATCAAAGTTTCTAATTTAAGGTTATGAGGGGGTGTTTAAAGATTTTCCAAAAATTATGACTGTTGGGGATACACTCGGTATTTTGAAGAAGTTTAACTAAAAAAGTAATGACATTTTAATCCTTAAAAAATTTCCAATCCGAGAGGTTCGGTCAACCGTTTTCATGGTTCGGTCGACCCAATTAATAGGTTCAGTCGACCGTATCAATTTTGAACTATGAGTTCGGTCGACTGTCTTAGGGCAATTCTAAACCCTTCATTGGTTTGGTCAGTCGTGGCTTAGTTTCGGTTGACCGCTCAAATGGTTCGGTCGACTGTGGCCAAAATGAACTATAAGTTCGGTCAGTTAAACAATTGGGTGTCAGACACGTGTTAATTCAGTCGACCGTGGAAGATATGTTCAAAAACTGAACGGTCGACCAAGCGAAGTCAATAGGTTGACTTTTGACCTATTCAAGCACTAAGTACACACATAAGAAACTTGTGTTTGTTAACATCAAAACAGAGATCAGACTCAAAAAGCTAACACTAAACTTTATCTTTGATTTTTATGCCAAACATAAATAACCTTATCTTAAATCACAAATACCTTCAAACATGTTTCAATGGCCAAACATACGCAATCAAACCCTAAAGTTATACAAATACTGTAGTATTTTGTAGAAAAAAAGAAAGAAAAAACACAGATCGAGCTCACGCATCAAGAAACATAAAAATGTTATTTTTGGCATACAAGATATATGTATATATGTTAGCCTTGGTGTATTCCCAAGAGGGGGGTGAATTGGGTATTTAAAAATTAATCCCCTGTGTTCAACTAATCTAGCAAGCAGTATTTCACAAACCTAGGGTCTATCTATGTATTCACAATCCTAATCAAAAATTTAAAGGATAAACATAAATATGTAGGTGCAAAATGTAAATTGCAAAAATAAAATCAACACCAGATATGTTATTAGGGTTCGACCAATTGTGCTTACATCCCCACCTCTAGCTCGCAAGCCCGAGGATTCCACTAATGCTCACTTAACGGGTGGAACGACACCGTTTACAACCAGATCAATTAATGGGACTAACCTCAACCAACATGCCTTACCAGGATAGCGCACCTAGCTTTCCTAACCCGGTCTAAGCCAGTCCGGGACTATTCCACATGGCTAGTCTCCCTCTTCAGGCCCGCGCCTGGAATACAACCAATGTATATAAAATTTGTACATGGAAATACGCTTCTTACACTAAGCAGATTATGTACCACTATGCACAGTATAATCAATGCACCTCAAGTATGTATGAACTATAAGTTCGATACTCTACGTGTGCAAACAACACTCAAAAAGATGTTTAATCTCAAATATGCGCAAAGTGTTCTAACAAGCTAATATTTGAAATCAAAGTATATCAAATTCAATATCATATTAGTGTTTCAAAGATGCTAGCAATATTATTCAAACGAACTCAAAAATATTTTTTCAAATTGTATCAAGCCCAAGAGTTGTTTGAAAATATTTTGGCTTGTAGAAAAATATTTTGCACAACAAAATTAAAGCTATAAGAATCTTGCAATGAGAATGCAAAGATCCTTAAGCTTGTTAGTTTACCTCAACACAAGATTTATGATGTTCAAATCTATGGGATAAACCTAGCTAAACTCCCTAAAATAATATCAAACAATCAATCAAACAAGTGGGAGTATTAGCACTATCTAATAAACACAAGAACAATCAATAAACTCTCACAATATCAAGATGTATCAAGGGAATGAATATTTGAGAGTATTTTGGGCAAAATGAGATTTTGAGATAGAGAGGATTTTTGCTAATGATTTTGGCTAATCTCATATTAATCTTCACAAATGATTCCATATTTATAGACAAGGTTAAAAATTTAACTGTTTGGGACCTATTGGGTATTCTTAGAAAAGTCTAAAAACACTTAAGAGTCATTTATCTATTTTTACCCTTATTAACCTCGGGTAAAAAAAATTTAACCCGAGAAGGTTCGAGTGGCTGAATCGAGGTTCAGTCACTCGAACAAACTCATTTTAAAAATTGTTTTAAAAAAATCCAGCAGCCCAAAAATTAGCTCAGTAACCCAAACCAAATTCAATAGCATTTGTTCGTAGGTTCAGGTGCCCAGTTCCAAGTTCGGTTAACCGAACCAACCAATTCGGTCACCCGAGCCCATTTTGAATGTGATTGTTCGGGCGCCCAGGTAGTTGAAAAGGAACCTGACACGGGTTTGGGTGCCTGAGGGAGATACGCTCAATACAGGTTCGGTCGCCCAAGATCTTGGTCAATTGTTGACTTTTCAATAGTTCGGTCGCCCGAGGAGTTTTGAACTTCTGAGGTTCAGTTGCCCGACCTCTCTCAACTTTTGTAATGAAGTCCAATTTTTAATACAATTATTTCTCCTAATAATATATGTGATATGGGGACTATTTTGTGCATTTGTGTAGGGACCTAAGGTCTTTTCAAGTACGCCAAAAAACCTGGCATCGGTCGACCGAAGGGTGCCCTAAGGTCATTTGATCCCTCTGGTCAATTTACGGCATGTGTGAGCTTATAAGTTCCTACATGCATGCAATGCAGAATATTACAAACATTTTTCTCCTAATTACTATTACAGACCCGAATGGAATAATAATGTAATACAATAAAAATTATCTTCAAGGTCTTCATGCTTTACTTCATGCTTTACTTCATTTGCAATCAGTGTATCTGCTAATATAAACCTGCACATGAACTAGATAGCCATTAAATACATGAGTATTTGTCATTATAAAAATCGGGATATGACCCACAGGGTCAACAATATATATATATATATATATATATATATATATTGATACATAAGTCATCATGCATTCTTCATCATGCAAAGAAGAGTTGAAAAATGAAAATTTACCTCGATCTTCTTATAGTTATTGTTTCTACAATTTTGCATGATCTTCTTTCCCTAGCCTGAATCTTCAAGCTCTTGTTTTTGAACCTTCCTGCTCTAGGGTTTTAGGTTTTCCATGTCTTGCTTCCTTCTTCTTTGCTACAATCCTACTTGCCCTCTTTCTCCCTCATTTTCATTCTCTCTCTCTCTCTCTCTCTCTCTCTCTCTCTCTCTCTCTCTCTCTCTCTCTCTCTCTTTTTCGCTCTCTCTTTAGGAGTGCGCATACACTCCCTTGGCCTCCTCTTGTATTTGTCTTACTTTGAAGCCTAAGCCCCTCTTCCCTTATTTACTTCTTCCAAAAATATGCCTCATCTCAAAATGAGCTTAATTTTGCATCCAAATGGGGTGTTTGGGCCCTCTTTTTACCTTATTCTTGCCCATTTTCAAATTAAGATGAGGATAAGTCTCTTTTCTTGATCAAATGAATGCCCAATTAAAAATTAAGGTCCCAAATTACTCTGAGTGTAAGATTTGCCCATTATAATGCAAGGAGAAATAAGCTCTTAGGATCCTATTAACTCCTACATTGCTCCTTTAACCCTTAATTAGTTCAAATCATAACTAAATTAACCTCGAAAAAAATTAGGGTGTCAACATTACTCATGCACCATAGATATATGGTCTTAAGGATAGGTCTCCTTTGATCTAGTTAGTGGGAGTGGAAATCTAGATTCATACTGGTTCATCCTAAAAGCTTTATATTCACTAGTCAACATATCAATCTTATTGTCTCTAACATCTACGGTGCCTTGGTAGGTTACTTCTAGTTTATCCCAAATTTCCTTTGCTGTTTTACATACCATAATTCTATTGAATTCATTAATATCAAGTGCACAATGTAGGGTGTTTATTGCACTAGAGTTAACTTGCAACATTTTATGATCTATTTTGGTCATCTCTTTTTCTTCCTTAAGTACCTCTTTTTCATCCACTAGTTTGGTAGGAATTAAGTCACCATGTGTGACAACCTTCCTAGCCTCCCAATCCATGGTTTGAATATAAATTCTCATCCTTTGTTTCCAAAATGTATAGTTTATACCACAAAAGATGGGTGGCCTAGTAGAGGATTGACTCTTTCTAAAGGGAGCTACTCCTAGGTATGCCATATAGATCTTTATATAACTACTTGTTAGGATTTGTTATAACCCCACTCTAATACCAATTGAAAACTAAGGTGTAGTCCCAAAGGGGGGTGAATTGGATTATTAAAATTTATTTTAAATTCCTTTTATGAATTCTCAACCTTTAGTTTAGTTATCAAATACACAACAAGTACTTAATTAATTATTCAAACCATAAACCAATACTAAACACAACACAAACAAAATTGGTTTATAAGTTTAGTGGGAAATTAATTAAGTTATAAACCTTTACAAATAAGTGTAAGTAAGGTAACTTGTATACTTTGTGGATTTTCAGATTTTCTTCCAACGATTCAATTCATCCAAAATGATCAAAACAAGATACACAAGTTAGATTGAAATGCTTTCAAGATTCAGCACTTTAATAACTCAAAGTAATCAGTCACAAAATATTCAATTATGAAATCCAGCTCTTATACAAGTTTCAACTTTGTTTGTTTGCCGCCATTTTGATTCAATCCTTATATTAATGAATTTGCTTTCTCAATATGATGCACAATTTAGAATTCAACACTCTTTCCAAAAGCTTGAACTTTAAATAATTTCAGTTAAAGAGTCTTTGGGTATTAAACAATCAATGTACTCCCTTACTGTTTCCGCAAATTATTGATCAATCAACATACTCCCTTTCGGTTTTCACAATCCCAAAAATAAATTAAACTTAAATTTATTTAATTTCCAAACTATGTAGTATTTATGATCATGAAATTTAAAACATCCACGCAGTTTATAAGTATGCTGAAAAATCAAGAGAGTAAGGGAAAGAGACGGAGACCAAGGTTTTTACGAGGTTCGGCTTCTCCCCAGCCTACATCCTCGCCTTAGGCAAACCACCTAAGGATTCCACTATACCTGTTCCTTTCCGAGTGAAACAAAACTTTTACAAGCAATACCCCCGCTCACACACTCCTTTACTAGGCTAGAGCAATGCCTCTCCAAGCGATACCCCTTGCTTCGGCACTCCTTCAATAGGCTAGAGTAAGCACCTCTCCAAGAAATAACTCACACTTGGTCAATGATCCAACAACCTAGAATAGTCCAAGAATACTGCAAGAATACAAGATGATCACTGCGTACAAGAACACTCTCTCAAAGAGCAGATTAGTACAAATTTAGCACTATATACTTCAATATTTAAATATCAATATGAAATACAATTGAAGCTCAAATATATATTTCACCAATATCCTTCCTAGATGAAGATCAGCAGTAGAAATCAGATTTGAGATTATCAGCTCTTAAGTTTCTTAGAAAAAGAGTATTGCAAGATAAAGAGCAAGAGAGAGCTTTGTTTGCAAGAAAGTTTTCAACAGATTTTCAATTTTTTTTTCTTCTTTGTTGTATTTGATTTGCAAAACCATGTATTTATAGGCTTAGAAAAGTGTTTTCGTGATGCCCAAGTTTACTTGGAGTATTTCCTAAGTTTTCATTAATTTTGGGGCACAAGAAACCTTTAATCGAAATTTAAAACATTTAAAATTTCTAACCGTTACCAATGTTTAGATGACTGAACTTTTGGGTTCAGTCTTCTGATGTTCCTTAGTGCTTTGAAAAATTTGAACTAGATATAGAGTCAGACGACTGAACTGAGGTTCAAACTTCTGAAGTCCCATCTCAGACGACTGAACTGAAGGTTTAGTCTTGTGAGGGTGGTCTACCTGTTCTGTGTTTTAAGAGATAAATCTTTAGACAACTGAACTAAATCTTTAGTCTTTTGAGGAAATTCTTCAGATGTCTAAAGTAAAACTTCAAGCTTCTGAAGTACACCTTCAGTCTTCTGAGGGTACACCTCAGACGACTTGGCAGATTAAAATCCAGTTTTCTACTTTAGTTTTCAAAAGTTTCTTTGCTCTCTTGCTTTGAGTATTTATAAAACATTTTTCGGGGTTTTGAAATAAGATCTCTAAGTCCATAATTAACCTTAGAAGAGCTTCAAAAATATTTCACAAGATATTTGAAATATGACGTACTTACATAAAGACTTCTTATGACGTTAGACATTCTAAGCACTAAATTCTTCGTGCTTGTCTTTCTTTAGGCTCTCTTGCTTTTTCTTTCTTTGGCTCCATCTTATATTCATGTTTTAATATACTTTAAGCTTTTTAGCAAGTCTTCTTTATCATCCATGCTCTCATGATCTTCAAGCTTTATTAAATCATATTTTTTTTGAAGTATAAGCTTTGAATGATCCTTGTAAGCACATGACCTTGTAATCACATACTTTAATCCTGAAATATCATCACTTAACCAAATATGTTAAGTTCCTCTTGTTTGTTATCATCAAAACAATATTTTAAGTCTTGTAAGGCTAACAAAATGCATTGTTTAAAATTCATTTGAGCATAAAATACTTTTTATTGCTGATCGTCATGATAATGTTTATACTATTAGCTTCGACAACTTAGCTTCACAAGATGTAAAATGTGTTTCTACAATTGATGAGGCTAGTTGGCTTTGGCATAGGAGACTACGACATGCTAGCATTGACTTGCTTTCAAAACTGGTAAAAGGAGAATTGGTTAAAGGCTTACCTAAGACAAAATTTGTAAAAGATAAAATTTGTGATGCATGTCAACTTGGTAAACAAACCAAGTCTTGTTTTACAAAGAAGAAACCTATCTCTACTAGTAGACCACTACAAATGCTTCACTTAGATTTATTTGGCCTAAATCAAGTCCAGAATCTTGGAGGTAAATCCTATATATTTTTTATTGTTGATGAAATTATGAATAGCTTCCCAAGAGGGGGGGGGGGTGAATTGGATTCTAAAAATTTCTTTTAATTCCTTTTAAGTTACCTTAAACTTCTTTTATTTCATTTAACCAATTCTTGACTTGTTTGTTTAATTCTTTAATCAATCAAGAACTTAGTTCTTTTATCCAATCAATAACACAATTAAACAACCAATCAATTAAACAGAATCAAACATTCAATCTTCAACCACACTTTGAAAGTAGAAACAATCAAAAAATTAATCACAATTTCCAAACCAATACACCCAATTTAATTGTCAAATATAAATTCACTTCAGCACAATAAGATTGATGTAAAATTCAAGATTTAGCACTTTTGGAATACAAACACTATCCAATCAATCTCAAGTTTTACACCATTCAATCACAATATATCTTTTGTTGTCAGCCCTGGATATGAAATTGTAAGCCCTGTAGTTGAATTATAATTTATACTTTGCTGATATAGACTTGCTTCTTCAATATGTTTTTCAACAACACATTCACACTCTTCTCAATATTCAAAACTCAACTAAACTCTCAGTTAATTTATCCTTAGGTTGTTAACCAAGTAACGTTCTCCCGTATGGTTTCCGCAAGATATGGTATAACCAACGTACTCCCTTTCGGTTTCCGCAACCCAAATCAAAATTAAACTTTAAGTTTACTTGAATTTTATATTACGTAGTATATATGATTAACAAATAAATCATCCATGCAATTTAAATATGCTGAAAATAAAGAGTAAGGGAAAGAGAGAGTGAGACAGAGATTTTTACGAGGTTCGACTTATACCCAACCTATGTCCTCGCCTTTGGCAAACCACCAAAGGATTCATTAGTTCAGTTCCATTGACGAGTGGAACAATACCGATTACAACACTCCTTGGTAAAGGCTAGAGCCCGCCTTCTCCAAACAATATCCCCTCGTTCGGTCACTCCTTACATAGGCTAGAGCCCGCCTCTCTAAGCAATATTTCCTTACTTAGCCAACGATCCAAACAACCCTTGGAATCGTCAATCTACAAGAAATACAACCACAATATGTGTACAAAAATTTTTCTCCTCAAAGAGCTGATTAGTACAACAATTACAGCACAACTAATATACTTCAAAGTAAATCACAATATGGAAATTAACTTGAAGCTCAAGGAAGTGTATCACCAATTTTATTATTTCAATGGATGAAATATTTCAAAATTGTAGCACAAATTTTGTGGAATAAGGTCAGAAAAACTCAGTTGAATTCGTGCATAATATGTGAGCTTGAGAGCAAGAGAGAGCCTTGAGAATTTGAGAGCAATTTGAGAGAGATGCTGAATTTTTGCTGAATTTTAATTCTTGGTGTATGATTCAATAATCTTTGAGACTTATTTATAGACTTTAAAAGGTAAGTAACTTGGTCTCCAAGTGTTTTGAAATATCCCCCAAGTTTCCATAAATTTTGAGCCACAAACAACCCCATTTAAAAATTTGACCATTATGAGAAAAATCAAAATAGCCGCGCGGTAGTCGCCTGCCCCAATCCACTAGTCGCCTGCCATGTTATTTTTAAAGGAATAGTAGGGGCAGTAGCTTGGTAGTCACCTACCAGAACTAAGCCAGTCGCCCGGCATAGCCACCCAGGCGCCTAGCATGTTAAGGCAGTCACCTGGCATGCATACATGCTGTTGTTAGCTTCAAGCACCCTTCTGTTTTTCAGTAGTAACGTTTTTAGTATAACTCCAAATTTGATGATCTTGGTTTCAAATGAAAGATAAGAAAAAATCCTACAACGTTTATGTTGAACACTTTTTAAAATAAAGAGTTTTTAATAGATAAAAATACACCTCAATGTAGATGTAGAAAAATTAACAGCATTTTGAAAATCCTATTTTTTGTGCTTTTCATTCCAAAAATGATTTTAGCCTTTTTGAAATAGTTTTTGACCTTATAAAAATATTTTCCAAGTATGTTCAAAGGTATCTAGGTACAAGACATTAACCTAAGAGCTTCATGTATCCATATTGAAATTATTTGAAGTACTTACATGAAATTTCCTAGACTCTTTCAAATTTTCAATCCTTGAATTCCTTGAGGTCTTTATGCTTGCTTCATCTTTCTTTGGGCTTTCCATGTTGATCACATGGGCTTTCATTCTTGAAACTTTTTCTTTAATATCAATACTCTCATGAACTTCAAACTTTATCTTTAAATCCATTTTTGAATCCATACTTCAAGCTTCGTATAATCATCATTATTTGAATTACAAGCTTTCATGAATTCTTTAATCTTGCATTCATCATTGAGTCCTAAAAATACTTCACTTAAACAAAGCATGTTAAGTTCTACTTGTTTGTTAGCATCAAAATAAGATGTTAAGCCTTATAAGGCCAATAGTTGACGATTACTCTAGGTTCACATGGGTTATATTTCTAGCATCTAAGGTTAAAGCATATGAGATACTTGCCAAATTGTGTAGGAAAATCCAAAATGAAAAGTGTTATACCATCACACATTTCTGTAGTGATAGAGGAAGAGAGTCTAAAAATAAGGATATGAATAATTTTTGTGATTTGCATGGTATATCTCAGAACTTTTCAGCACATAGGACTCATTAACAAAATGAAGTAGTTGAGAGAAAGAATAGATCCCTACAGGAAATGGGTAGGATAATGTTAAATGAACACAAAGTTCCCAAATACTTCTGGGCCGAAGCGGTAAGTACTGCTTGCAATGTCATGAATAGAGTATTTGTTGACCCTATGGGTCATGCCCGGTTTTGATTATGACAAATACTCATTATATATCTAATGGGTGTTTGAGAATATGTGTAGGAACCAAAACTGTCAAAATCATAATACACATGCACATGGAGAAAATGAAGAACTGAAGACAAATCTTTTATTAAGTGTTGTAATATATATATTCCTTTTGCACATTTGGTCTGTAATAGTAAATTAGGTTATTTGGTTTGTAATAAGAACACAAAATACATGCATGGTTTAATCTATAAGCTCAAACCAAATAGTGACCTAGAAATGACCTTAGGGCTTTCCTTTCGATCGACTGACACCGGATTTTTTCGGTGTCTTAATTTTGGGACACAAATGACCCTAGGACACTCACTCATGCATACATATGTTTGAATATTTGACTTAGGTAATTGCATGCTTGAAAAGGGACAAAAATGTACAAGTCTTGTACTTTCGGTCGACCGACCCACATAGGTCATTTTCTCCTGGTCGACCAAAACCGGTCCGGATCAACATGTTGACCACACTCCGGTCGACCGAGCCCTTACAGTTCATTTGACCCTGGTCGACCGAACCACCTGGGAGTCAACATTTTGACCTCCCGGTCGACCGAGAACTTTTGTTCTCCAACTACCTGGTCGATCAGAGGGTCCTCCGGAGAATTCCTAGCGATCTGGTCGACCGAACTAGGCAGTTCAAATTGGTTTGGTCGACCGAACCTTAGAAATTTAGAAAATCGCCCACTTCCGATCAATCGAGCTCTTAGTTCAAAAACCCCCTAGTTGACCGAACCATATGAGACTTGGTCGACCGAAACTGATCTGGTCGACCGGACCTCTTGGGTTGCCATAATTTTTACCACAGATAAATAATTTTTAAACATGATTAAAATGGTTTAAGTGTCATTAAACTTTTCCAACAATCTCTAATAGGTCCCCAACGGTCAAATAATGGTCAAATATTTTGGTATGTCTATATATACTGTTTCATTTGAGAGAATTAAGTGTGATTAGAAAAAACCAAAAATCAAATTTCTCTCTCAAGCTAAATACTTCCTATTGAGTATACTACTTCCAAATCCACTCAAACTTACCTACTTCATCTCAGTATCATTTGTAAGTGTATTTGAGTGTTATTGGTTTGAGGTTTTACTCTCTCATTCTTTGATAGTTTAAAATCGTTTTTCTCGAAAGCATTACCTAAGTATTCTTATGGGGCTTTTCTCATAAGCCTATCCTAAGAAGACTTTGTTGAACTTCTAAGTGTTGCATTCTCATTGCAATATCTTAGGAAGTTTGTATTTGTTATTGGCTTGCAAAAATATTTTCAAACGTACTCAAATATCCTGTGGTATTCATATTGATACATTTGTGAAAAGATATTTGTGTGTGTTATATTAATCTTTGTGGCAATATCCATTCAAGTCTACATCATTTGCTGAAATACAAAGATTATATATATCTTGCAAACCAAGCAGATACACTATTCACGTGATTGACATATTCTACTATTTGGGATATTTGAATATTGCATGATATCTTTGTTTGAGCTTCTTGATTGAGAACATCTAGAAACACAAAGATTGCTTGTTGACACTCTCACGTACATATAACACTGATAGAAAATATATTTGAGAGTTGAATCATATTATGGTGTATATTATTGTGCGCATTTGTGGTACAAATTTGCTTTATGTGAAAGCACCCATACATTATACCTTTTCTTTGTATATCTAAGAGATTCCAAGCGTGGCCTGAGGGGGCGGTAATCCAGTCCGGTAAGGATTGATGTAAAGGTTGAGGTCAGCCCTGTGCTAATTGACTTGGTTAAGGTTGAGGTCGGCCCTGCGACAATTTGACCTGGTTTGTATAGGTGTCGCTCCACCCGTTCAAGTGAGCAAGTTAGTGTGATAATCCTTGTGCTGGTTAGCCAAGGCGGGGACGTAGGCAGTTTGCCGAACCTCGATAACATATCTGTGTGTCACCCTTTATTTACTGCTTTCTGGTGCTTGTGCGATTAATTAAACTGCTTCATTTTATTTCTGATATATTTATATTGTTCGCATTAGATTGACCATAGGGTTGTGAACATACTGCTGTTAGGAAGAATACCTAGGGGTTAAATTTTAAAAATACCAATTCACCCCCCTCTTGGGATCACGGTAAAGCTAACAGTATTAATTAGGCACACTCTTAACAAAACCCCATATGAATTGTGGAATGGTCATTGGCCAAATATTTCCTACTTTCATGTCTTTGTATGTAAATGTTTTGTTCTAAGAGATAAAGATAACCTAGGGAAATTTGATGTGGAATCTAGTGAAGGAATATTTCTAGGATATGCTCTAGATAGTAAAGCCTATAAAGTGTTTAACAGAAGAACCCTAATTGTTGTTGAATCTATCCATGGGGTGTTTGATGAGTCCAATCCCTTTTCCAAAAAGAATGATGAAGATGATCTAACAATAAGAAAGGGGTTAGATAACTTGACCATTGAAAATAATGCTGAAAAGAGCACTAATGTTAAAGAAACATCTATTGAGAATAATCAAATAGAAAGTGAGGTTCAAGAATATCCTAAGGAGTGGAAATTTGTGAAAAATCATCCTAAGGACCAAATTATAAGTGAACTTTCACATGGGGTAGCCACCCATTCATCACTGAGAAATACGTGTAGTCACATTGCTATCTTGTCTCACAAAGAGCCTAAGAATGTACTTGAGGCAATTGAGGATAAATCTTGGGCGATGTCTATGCAAGAAGAGCTAAATCAGTTTTAAAGAAAGAAAGTCTAGACCATGGTTCCCATACCTGATGATTATACTAACATTGGAACATGTTGACTTTATGGGTCATACCCTATTTTGATTATAACAAATACTCCAGTATTTAATGTCTATCGAGTTTGTGTGCAGGCTCATAATAGCTTGATCATTTGATGGCACATGAAAACTTGAAGAATGAAGACCCGAAATGTTTATTAATTGTTGTAATGTTATTGGGTCTGTAATAGTAATTAGGATATGGTCTATAATAATCTCTGTATGTTATGCACGTAGGATTTGTAAGCTCAGAAATGCCATAGACTGACCATACACACCGAATGACCTTTGGGCATACTTGAAAAGACCCTAAGTCCCAACACTTGCACGTAAGAAAGTCCCCATAATCACTTGCTCAATCAGGGGATCAAATTGAAATTCAATTGAACATAATACAAAAATATGTAAGAGGTCGAGCGACTGAACCCCAGGAGTTCAAAACTCCTCGGGCTCCCAAACTGCTGGAAAGTCAGCAGTTTGACCAGGTTTCAAGCGACTGAACATATAATGAATGTATCGCCCTTAGGAAATCGAACCCATGCCAGAGAGCTTTTCACCAACCCGGTCACCTGAACCTTCGCATTCAAAAAGGCCTCGGGTGACCGAACATTCTGGTTCGGTTAACTAAACTCAGCTTCGGGCACCCAAACCACGGACATAAAGTTTATGTCTTTTGTTCAGCCAATTGAACCTTTCTTTGGGCACCTGAACCTTTAAAAATTGATTTTCTGACTGAGTCTATTCGAGCACCCGAACCTCAGACCGGGCACCTGAATATCGTGGGTTAAATTATTTTTGTTGGGGATAAATTTAATTAAACAGGGTTAATTTTTGCTAAACTTCTTTAACAAATTTAAGAATGCACTATGTGTCCCCCAACGGTTATAATTTACCCTTTCTCTATATATAGGGGTTCATTTGTCAAGATTAAGTGTGGATTAGCAAATAGGATTAAGCCAAAAACTCTCTCACATTTTCCAAACCCTTTTTGCTCATACTACCTCCATACACTCTACAACTTTGATTTTATTGATTAACCAAGTGTAGTGAGAGTGCTTTTAGAGTGTTTATACATTATTCCATATTACTTATAACTCTCATTTGTATTATTTATTGATTGATTTTTATATTGAGAGTTAAGCATAAGTTTTCCCACTGATTTTCTTTGATAAATCTAGTGTTGGGAAAAACTTATTAGCTTAATGATCTTTGCATTGTCATTACAAGATTCCTATAATTATATTTTTGTGTGTAAAGGATTTTACAAGCTATAATTTTTCAAACAACTCTTGTGCCTATTTTATTGAGGAAAATATTTTTTGAGTTGGTTTGATTATTGTTTACAGCATCTTTGAAACCCTAATCTAGTTTTACGATTTGATATATCTAGTTTCAAAGAAATAGCTTGATTAGAACACTCTCGAGCATATTAGCGATCATATCTTGTTGAGTGTGGCTTGCACAAAAATACACATCGCTGAGCTTACATTTCCTATATTGTTGATGTGTATGTGATTGATTAAGTATACTGCACATATTGGGGTACATATCTGCTTTACATGAAAGCACAATCACTGTACCATTTGATTGAGTGAATATTGTTGTATTTCCAGGCGTGGCCTGAGGGGGCAGTAATCCAGCTCGGTAAGGATTGTGTAGGTTGAGGTCAGCCCTATGTTAATTGACCAAGTTGTAAAGGTTGAGGTCAGCCCTGTGCTAATTGACCTGGTTTGTTTAGGTGCCGCTTCACTTGTTTAAGTGAGCAATTATAGTAGTAATCCTTGTGCTTGTTAGTCAAGGTGGGGACGTAGGCACAATTGGCCGAACCTCAATAACATATCGTGTGTCTGTTTATATTTATGCACCTTATATTTACCGTACGTGTATGTTATGGTGTGAATGATGCGTATGATTTAATTTCCACATCATATTTATCTGTGCATTTGAAAATTGCATAAAAAGACCCTAGGCTGTGAATATACTATTGCTAAACTAGTTTATCCTAGGAGAAAAAGTTTTAAATTTCAATTCACCCCCCCCCCACCTCTTGGGAATACACCAAAGCTAGCAGAACTAAATGGGTCTATATAAACAAGAAGGATGAAAATGAGGTTATAATTAAGAATAAAGTCACATTAGTAGCTCAAGGTTACAACCAGTGAGAAGAAATAGACTTTGAGAAAACATATGCTCCCGTGGCTAGAATGGAAGTCATTCGCATGTTATTAGCCTATGCATATTTTAAGGACTTTAAGTTATATCAAATGGATGTTAAAAGTGCAATCTTAAATGGATATATAAATGAGGAAGTGTATGTAGAACAACCTCCAAGTTTTGAAAATCACAATTGTCCAAACCATGTGTTTAAGCAGTCAAAAGCCTTATACGATCTAAAACAAGCTCCTAAAGCTTGGTCTGAAAGGCTGAGTGGTTTTCTCCTTGATCAGGGGTTCACTAGAGGTAAAATTGACATAACCCTCTTCATAAAATCTAAAAATGAAAATATGCTCCTAGTGCAAATATACATAGATGATATCATCTTTGGAGCAACTAATGAAGAGATGCGTAATGAGTTTTCCAAATGCATGCAAGATGGATTTGACATGAGCATGATGGGAGAACTCACATTCTTTCTGTAAGAACCTGAACCATGGTATATGGATTTATTGTGTAAAAGAGAGGGACATTTGGTAAAAGAGGGGATTTCGTCAACGAAGCTACAATTCGTCGACGAAGCCTTTGTTCTTCTCGTTGACGAAATTCAGAGACTCGTCAATGAGGAGAAGCCGAGGAGTCTCGGAAAGACCGGCGATCTCAATATCATTGACGAGGCCATCGATTCGTCGACCAAGTCTATGAAAGATTCATCGACGAGAACTCTATTTCGTCGACGAATTCCCCCAGTTCAAAGGGCTATAAAAGGAAATTTTCATTACTTCTTCACTAAGTAACTTAGAAGATATCTCTCTCTCTCTCTCAAACTCTCCCTACACTCCTTCTCTCTAGATTTCTTCACCGATCGCTGATGGAATCGAAAATCTGAAGTTACCACAATGATTGTGGAAGGATTCTCTACAATTTCTACGAATCGGAATCTTGTTTCGGAGTTTCGGGTTTTCGGCGTAAAATCGAGGTAAGACTCGGTTTTCATTTTTGATCCGATAGTTTTGTAGAGAATGGCTTTGTAAGCATGTACTGTACTATGGTTTGTAGGTTTTGGAGTCTCGGTTCGTAGTTTTGAGGACCGTAGAGTTTGTAGTTGGATTTCGAGTTAAGGTAAGGGGATTCTGTTTATATCAGTTCATTTTCAAAATCAGGATCGGTAAGCTTGTAGGCTATGATCGTATGTATTTTTTGGCTACTTATTTGGGAAAATGTATCGGTAAAAATGCGGGATTTTCAGGTTACGGTTTTCAGGAAAATTGGGGATTTCAGGTATCATCTCTACTTGGGTTGGAAAACTGTTTGGTACGTTGAAACTGCATTATTGAGGTGACCGAAATCCATATTTGCATAAACTGTATACTTGAATTTGTAAACGATATGATTTGCCATAAACCAAATAAGAATGGTATATATGGTTGTATGTAATTGTTCTAAGTATTTGTAAAACAGCTATGTGGCAGCTAATTACCGTAAGCTGAAATGTATACGAACGTGAGTTCCAAAATGATTCCAGGGATTTGTAAATCAGCCATGTATCAGTTAACTACCGTGGGCGAGAGTGGCCAACTTTATATCCGGAGTGTGAAATATCACCAATATGTTCTGGCTGGTCACCGAAGGGTATATTCTACACCGTATGTAGCAATGTAATCACTATTGGGCCTGAGTCGTCACATTGTAGTTACGTATGTAGCAATGTAATTGATGTGAGACTAGGTGACCTTATGTAGTTGCGTATGTAGCAATGTAATCACTATTAGGCCTGAGTCGTCGCATTGTAGTTGCGTATGTAGCAATGTAATCGATGTGAGACTAGGTGACCTTATGTAGTTGCATATGTAGCAATGTAATCACTATTGAGCCTGAGTCGTCACATTGTAGTTGCGTATGTAGCAATGTAATCGATGTGAGACTAGGTGACCTTGTGTAGTTGGGTATGGAGCAATGTAATCACTGTGGGCCTCGGTCATCGCAGCGTAGTTGCGTATGTAGCAATGTAATCGCTTTGAGACTAGGTGACCTTGTGTAGTTGCAAACTAGTGTGACGACACTAACCGTATGTTTTGGGTATCATATGTACTGGAATGGTTTTTGTGAAAATACTGGACTGTATGTATGTGTATGAAACTGTATGGAAATGTTTCGAACTGTATCGTATTTTATAATGTTATGAAGTATGTAAAATAATACTGGTTTGTCACACACTGATATAACCTGTTTTCTCCCTTACTGAGAGGTGTCTCACCCTGAATATATATAAATGTTTTTAGGTCCTTCGGGTAGCCGAAACTAGCATCCTAGCATCTGGAAGCAAGGGGTTCCGTTTAGCTACTGCTAGTACCCGTTAGGTACGAGTTTTGGTACTAGGTTGTCGGGATGGTTTTGTAGACACCTGGGGTATGTTTGTATTATGGGAATGTATATCTTAGCTTGTATAGACTCTGGTATGATACTATTTATGTATAAAAAATGGTATTTCGCTGCCTATTTTGGATGAGAATGGATGGTTGTGTGTATATATGTGGGCATCCGTTCACCCCACGGGGTCGGACCCTCCATTTGTATTGTATCATATATGTTTTAAATTGATACAGAGACAGGTTAGGTTACTAAATTCACACCAAAGACCCACCTGTGGGTTCGGGGAGTGACAGCTTTCTAGGACTTCAGATAAAATAAGCTAAACATGGAACATTTGTTAGCCAATCAAAATATGTAAAAGAGATGCTCAAGAAATTCAATATGGAAGATTGAAAAATTTTAGGAACACCTACGAGCACTTCAACTAAATTAGATAAAGATGAGCAAGGTATATAGGTAGATGTTAAGCTCTATCAAGGTATGATTGGTAGTTTGCTATACCTAACTGCTAGCAGACCAAATATCATGTTCAGTGTGTGTATGTGTGCTAGATTCCAAGCTGCACTAAAAAAGTCACACCTACTAACAGTTAAGAGGATACTTAGATACCTCATCGGAACCATTGATTTAGGCTTATGGTACCCTAAGTATACCTCATTTGAGATTGTCAGCTATTCTTGTAGAATAACAACACCAAGATCTGTTTTGAAGAAACAATTAAAGAGATAACACAAAGTTTTACTACAACAATTGGATTACAACAATCTGTGCAACCATGCACTCACTAGATGAGTTTCAATGGCAAAAAGACAACAAAGAGAAAAATAGAAGAGGACACAACCAATCGAGATGTGTGTGATGCTTCGGTGGGGGAGTCTTATTTATAGCCTTTGGTTTGTGAAAGAAGTACATGGGCGGCTTACCTACCATGGCCATCTTTGACATTAGTAGTCATCTTTGACATTAGTAACCGTCTTTCACATTAGTGGTTGTCTTTGACATACCATACCCATCGTTCACACTAGATAAGCCATACCATCTCTCCGGGGCCGACTGAAAGTTGCCGGACCCCACCGTCTCCGGGGGGGGTGGCGGCATTGCCCCAATACCCTGTACTAGAGGCGCTGCCCCTGGACCCCCGTGTCTCAGAGGGGAACATCTTCTGTCTTCATAGTAGTATTGTGGTCTACTGCTTCAACCTCATTTGAGTCATACGTTAGGTAAGTGTGCCAATTAACTCGTGGGAGGTAGGCATTGCATACATATACACCAACACCCCCCTCAATGTCCATCTATGCCCTTAGATTAATACCAAAAGCATCCCGATGCATCTGGAAGTCGAAACTACCAATGCTTTGGTGAAGATATCTACATGATTATATTTTGTTGGGCAATATTCCATCTCAACAATCTTATCCTCAATGAGTTCTCGAATGTAGTGATACTGAATCTCAATGTGCTTGGTTCTTGTATAGAACATCGGGTTCTCACTGATAGTTATGCAACTTTGATTGTCACAATGAATCAGAGTTGCAACATTTATCATTATCCCAATATCAGTAAGAAGCCTTCTTATCTAGACAGCTTCATATGAGGTAAGACAAACTGACTTGTACTCGGCTTCTGTGGATGATAGCAACACTATTGGCTGTTTCTTGCTTGTCCACAAGATAATTCCATTCCCAAAGAGAAAACAATATCTAGAAACTAACTTTATGGAATCAATATCTCCTGCCCAATCAGAGTCACAATATCCAATTAGGGAGTTCCTTGATGTATAAGAGATGCCAAAATGAGGAGTCCCTTTTATATACTTGAGGACCCTCATTCCAACCTTCTAGTGAATTTCTCGTGGCTTATTTACAAACCTACTCAAAATACCAACTGCAAAACTGATATTCGGCCTTGTGTTGCATAGGTACACCAAATTCCCAATTAGGCTTTTGTACATCTTTGTTTCAACAAGTGGAAAGGGATCTTCAATCTAGAGCTTAATGTTTACTACCATTAGAGTAACCACTGGAGTGCATTCTACCATCCCAAATGCCTTCAATAACTCTTGAGCATATTGTTGCTAAGAAATAAAGATTTCTCCTGGATTTTGCCACACTTCAATGCCTAAGAAGAAGTGGAGTGGCCCCAAGTCTGTCATCTTGAATTCTGAGCATAGACCTTCACGAATGTTGTTGATCTTTATCTCGTGGTCACCTGTAAGCACAATATCATCTAAATATAGTACAATTATAACATACATCTCATTCTATTTCAGTACATATAAATTTATATCAGAGGTACTTTTATAGAATCCATAATTGGTGATGAAAGAATCAATCCTCTGGTACCAAGCTTTGGGGGCTTGTTTCAGTCCATACAAGGCTTTCTTCAACCTTCTCACTTTATTATCTGAATTTGACAATTCAAATCCAGGTGGTTGCATTACATAAACTTCTTCTTTAAGATGACCATTAAGGAATGCATACTTCACGTCCATTTAAAATAGCATCCAGCTTCTGTGTGCAGTAGTAGCCAAAACCAGATGAATTTTTTCCATGTGGGTTGTTGGTACAAAGGTTTTAGTAACATCAAAACCTTCCACCTAAGAAAATCCTTGTGTAACAAGGCGAGCTTTGTACTTCTCTAAAGTACCATCAGCTTTATATTTTACCTTCCATATCCACTTCGTGTCGATTGTCTTCCTATGAGGGGGACAATCCACAATCTCCTAAGTATTATTTATCATGATACTTTCATATTCAGCTTCCATAGCCATTCTCCACTTTGGATCAGCCAAAGCTTCATCTAGGCTACTTGGTTCCTTAACTGTATTGATTATATCGGCCATTATATTTACTAAGTGATCTTCTGATCGTTTTTGTTCCTCTATTCTCTTCAACCTTCGAGGTCTATCAGGTTATGAACTTTGATTCAAAAGTTCTGGATTGCCTTCATCAAAGAGTTGTTGTACCCACCAAGGGTATGGCTTTTGAACAAGTGCTACTGGTATGATAGGATAGTTTCGAATTTCTTCATCATTCACTTCAATCTACTGCTCTGAGTGAGGCATTTGATGGGTTACTTTATTGGTTGATGATAAAGTGGGTTGATCTCTATCTCCCACTAAGTGTGGTCCTTCATCAAATACCACATCTCGGCTTGTGACAATCTTCTTTCCCTCTACATTATACAGACGATATGCCTTCGATTCTGTATTGTATCCCAAGAAGATGCACTTGCGACTCTTGTCATCTAACTTCCTTCGACTGTCATCTCGAGTATGCACAAAACATCTACAGCCAAATGTTTCAAGATGAGAAACAGAGGGTTGCTTACAAGAGTAAGCCTCGTGAGGTGTTTTGTTCCCCAAAAATTTAGTGAAGCATCGGTTGAGGATATACACAGTTGTATTAACTGCCTTTGCTCAAAACAATTTTGGAAGCTCTTGTGCCTTCATCATTGCTCTAGGCATCTCCAACACAGTGCAATTTCGCCATTCCACAATGCCATTTTTTTGTGAAGTTTTTGGTGTCGACAATTGGCGCTTGATGCCAAATGCACTGCAATAATTGTTGAACTCCCCTAATGTGAACTCGCCTCCTTTGTTCAAAATTTCTTTAACTGCAAACCTGTCTCATTTTCGACAAGTTTATGCCACACTTTAAATTTTACAAAAGCCTTAGCCTTATCATGAAGAAAGTACACCCACATTGTCCACTATAATCGTCAACTAACAGCATAAAATAGAAAGATCCTCCTAGTGTAGGAGTAGTCATTTTTCCATAGAGATCTGCATGTACCAGCTCTAGAGGAACCTTTGATTTGTTGTTGCCTTCTTGTGGAAATGACATACGATGTTTCTTGGCCAACATGCAAGCTTCATAAGGCTCTGCAGTATCAACTACTATAGGCAAATCAGCCACCATTTCCTTTCTCTGCATCTCCTTCAAAACTGCATAGGAGATGTGTCCCAACCTTTCATGCCAAAGTCTACTTGTTGTGTCTCTAGCTAATGTGGCAAGTGCCACAAACTCATATAGGTTATTCTTTCGATTACCTTCAGCCACAATGCTGCCATTGATATCGATGATCTCAGCTTTGTTTTCATAAATCGTACTTTATAGTCACTATCAGTGATAGTAGCTACATATAAAATATTCCTCTTAATTTGATGAACATAAAAGAAATCGTAAAGAGTTTTACCTTGGCCATTCGTGGTTTTTAAGAAAATGGATCAAGTGCCCTCTACTGGACACTATGCATTATTTCCAACAATCACATTCATAGGTTCATGTAGAGGCTTAAGGGAACCATACCAGTCTTTTTTGTTGGTCATGTGTTAGGAAGCTCCATTGTTGTTAGAATTGGTGCAACCCCAATAGAGGGGGTGAATTGGGTATTTAAAATTTATTGTCTAAGTAACAGGTTTTATCAACAGTGCAATACAACCTAGGGTGAGTCTACACAATCCACAGATAACATACACGTGCAGTAAAGGTAAATAGCAGAAATGTAAAGAACAAGCACAATATGTTATCGGGGTTCAGCCAACTGTGCCTACGTCCCTACCTTGGCCACACCAAAACAAGGAGTACCACTATAATGCTCACTTAAATAGGTGGAGCAGCACCTAATACAACCAAGTCAATTCAAGGGGCTGACCTCAACCAACACACCTTAATAGGATGGCACACCTAACTTTCCTAACCAGGTCTAAGCCAGTCCGGGACTATTCCATAGGGCTAGTCTCCCTCTTCAGGCCCATGCCTAGAATACAATCGATGTGTATAAAAATGTGTACACAAAAATTCGCTTCTAGACAAGCAGATGTGTGCACCAATATAGCTCAATTAGTATTGCAAGCACGAATGATATGTAAATATACTCAGTGCTCTAATGTGTGCTAAACACTCAATCATGTATAGACTTTCAGTTCAAATTTAGAGTGTATACCCAAGCAATATTTGAAACACACTATGTAAATAATACAATATCATATCAGAGTTTCAAACTATGCTAAGCAAGTTCACGCAAACAAACTCAATAATAAACTCCAATATTCAAAGCACACTAAAGTTGTTTGAAGTACTAGCTTTTGAGAAGGCTTTTGGCACACAAAAACTAGGTTTAGGTAACTTGAAACAATAATGCAAGAACCTCAACCCTCAACGTATTTCCACACTAGGTTTATCAAATGAAACCGGTGGAAGAACTTCAATGCTAAACTCTCTCAGAAAATCGATCAAGCAACAATGTAAATGAGAGTTCTAGAAAATGTGATTAAGCACACTAGCCTTACAAGATACTCACAATGCTTTTGAGAAATCAAGAATGAAGATTTTGTGAGTGTTTGGAAGTAGTATTTGGCTAATATAGGATTTTGAAAGTTGAGAAAATTTTGCCCTAATCGAGTTTGCTAATCCTTGTTAGTTAAGACAAATGAATAAGTATATATGGGCAAGGAGGAATTTTTGACCGTTGGGAATATAGTAGGTATAATTAAATTTGTTTGAAAGATCATTAAGAAAATTAACCATTTTCACTCCATTTAAAAAATTCGATAAAAATATTTTAACCCGCGACGTTTGGGTGCCTGAACAGACAGTCAAAAATTCATCTTTTAGAGGTTCGGGTGCTTGAAGGATGAGTCGGTCGGTTGAGACAAAGTCAATAGCAATTGTTCAATAGTTTGGGTGCCCAACTCACAGTTCGATTAACCAAACTAGGAAGTTCGGTCACCCGAGTCTCCTTTTGAACGCAGACTTTCGGTCGCCTGAGTAGTTGAAAAGTGTCTTGACAGGTTTTCGGGTGCCCGAGGAAGGTACGTTCAAAATAGGTTTGGGTGCCTGAAGACCAAGTCAACATGTTGACTGGTTCAGTCACCCGGGCTGCTTTACACGGCAAAGGTTCGGTCACCCGAACCCTCACACCTTTTCCCATTAAACTTATTCAAGCCTTATTCTGATTCCCCTGATTATGATAAGTGATGTAGGGGACTTGTGTCCTTAGTGTAGGAACCTAAGGTCCAACTATGGTCGTTTTGAGCACACCTACCTATCATGCATGATGCAAATTATTAGAAGCCATACACGCACACAGTTTATAATAAATTACATCCCAGAGTGAAGAAATAAACAAATGAATACAAATTACACCACATAGATCTTCATTCTTTGGCACGAACACCGCACGCCATCATGATATGTCTTTTATCCCTGAAGCACGCACAAAGTGAACCTGCATGCAAATCTCAGTACAACCATTAGTACCAAGAGTATTTGTCATAATCAAAACTGGGTGCGACCTATGATTACGCGCCGAAACTGCGTAATTAGACGCTTAACCCGGGCTTTACCATTTATATTTTTAATTAAATGTCCAAATTTATTCAATATTTTAATAAAGTGTCAAAATCATCATTCTTGAATTTTATTGCACTATTTATGAGAATTTGGTAATTTTTTGTCGCACGAAAATTCCCCGGAATCAAAACCAACACCTGTTCGTATTTTGTACATAACTTTTCCATCCAAGCTCCGATTGATACGATTCAAATTTTTGGAGAAAAAGGAAAGGATTATATACAACTTTTGTGTTTTGAGTTTTGTGAGATACGGGCTCCAGAAGAGCAGAATTTGCAATGAACAGAGAATGAAAAAAATATAGCAATTCGGGTTTCCTATTCGGGTCTAGGGCTTTCCCCCCTATCCTATTTAACCCTTCTCTTTCTCTTTTTGCATAGGCAGCCCTCAGGCACCCATGACTGCACATCCTATCAGTACAATTAGTGGTGGTGATGCATATGAACCACCAAACTGTCCGGATATTCCTCCACCTTAATACCAGCCACCACAGATCTCTCCGAGCTGTACATCGTCAGAATTTCTAGAGGATAGCATAACTTAGATAACGAGCATGCTCCAGCAGTTCATGCAAACTCAAGTCGATCATAATAATGAATTGCAGGACACCATTAATGCGATAAGCACACAGTTGGATATCTTAGAAAACAAGGAAACACTTGCAGAACCTCAGCCTAGTTCTCAAGAGTACCAGCAACTGCAACAACAAATACATGATGTTTCTCTTGAGACAACAGAGGCCACCATCACCTTTAGTAGCAAGAAAGACGACCCCCAATCTGAAATGCTCATCATCGGACAAATAGTTGTCCTAGCACCGGAAGTTACAGCTGAAATAGATGAATTCAAAGAAAAATCAGAGGAAACGAGCCCACAAGCAAAGCAGTTAGTTTATAAGGAGATTGATACTCATACGAAGTACCAACCTATGGTACCTAATACTCCAAGCTCAGAAATCATGAAACCATCACTCCCGCCTGAATCAGATGTTAAGGAGCCTAATGTGGAGGCAGACTCTTGCAGTGGTATGATGATATATACACCCGATAAAGAGGGTGACCAGTCTGGTGAGCATATAATTTTCAAAGAACCAGGTAACACCTTTAATGTTAATGCTTCTGAAGAACTGCAGGTAATTATTCCGATCACTTTCTCTCAACCGTTAGTTCGTAAAGAAGCAAATTTCCTGGAAACGATATTGAATAAAGACCCATTCTTGTCAACACATAAGGGTCAACCTGCACACAAATTATTTGGTATTTTGACACGCATTAATTCATTTGAGGTTGATTTTCGTGCAAGTATGACGACTGATCGATTGTGGCGGCTCAAATTTGGAGAACCGCCATTGCAATTTATATACCTGCGGCCACCAGATGAAATTCCTCCTGAGCCTCCGCCAGACAATTGTGATGTTTTTCTTTCCCTTATTTTCCTTTTATTTTATCTTATTTTATTTTTAGTTAGTTTTCAGGACCATTTTCTCGTAGTTCGATTTTTGTTATTTCGCCACTCAGGTACGCTTTACTTTTCCTATGCACAGTCCTTTTTATTTCCCCTATGCTTTCACATTGAGGACAATGTTCCACTTTAGTTGGAGGGGATGAGCATTCGCATATGACACTGTGCACATACACGTACCGGGTTTTATTATTTCAAAACAAAAACAAAAACAAAAACAAAAAAACAAAAAAAAATCAAAAATACAAAAAAAAATCAAAAAGAAAGAGAGAGAAAGAAAGGAGGAGCACTGAGGAATTACATTGCATTATGCCATGCTTAACACTGACTCATACCTTTCACATACTTGCGTATAACTTAAGAATGACACACTTGAGTCAATCATGCGTAGTTTTCTCTTTATATGATCTTATGACTCCATGAAGAATCAATTGGTAGTACATTCGTGTTAATTTAACTATATAATTTCCTGTATCTACATGCATCTCACGAGGCTGAATAAACACATTCACGTGATTCATTGTACTTAGGGTTTCCTGTGAGCATTGAGAGAACACCCGTGGCGACTATGACACCTTGTGAGATATCCTTGAGCTATTTATCGTCCTTTTGAGCATTAATATTAAATCAGAGTTCACAGAACTCAATTCTATTTTTTTGGATGATTCCTTGTACACTAGTCTTTATTTTTGATTTGCTAGCCTAGAAGTGACACCTAGTGGGGAGATAGAAACCTAGGTCTTGTAGCCTACTCAAAATGTGAAGACTGAGCCACCCCTAGAGATAAACTTAATTCATAGACCCCTATTCGAGCTCAATTCTCATTGATGGTATGAAGATTACAAAAGAAGTGTTATAATGTCCTTATTGATCAAGAAAAGACAGAAAATGAAGAATAAGCAGAAAAAAAGAATAAGCAATACACATGCGCATGAAATGAAATGTCAATGCCGGCCTAAATACGTATCACAAAAAGTCAAGGACGACACATATTTTCCATGTATGAAGATTCTTCAACTGGTTAATGCCTCAGATGTATTCACGACAAGTTTGTGAATGAGTTGATCTAGGGTGGTCTCAGTTGGATATGGCGAGTAGGTGAGAAGATGCTAGGGTGAAGGACCCGACACCTTATAGATAGGCTAGATCCTTTCAAGACTAGTTCACTCCATATACCTAGCGTTTGTTCCTTTTTAATATGTGGGATGTTTGATCGTGACATTCTTCCTCACATATGATGAGTGAATCCATTTTCTTTGAGTGTTCTTGAGGGTATACCAGTTAAGCCGAGTCAAAGCGATCGTTCTGTAGGTGTCCACTGGCATCGTAGGTGTACTAAGTCACACACATTACACACAACTCGAGAGTTTACCTGTTTATACTCGAACTTATATGATTGCATTAACTCTGAATGTGCCACTGATTAACTTCATGTGAGTATAATGCTCTTAAATGACATATAAACGATGAAACTTGCATGGGTGACGTGTTTTGGAGTCGTGTGCATTGAATATGAACGAGCTTGTGTGAAATTCAATTATGTTCTTGTATGTGAAGTAGTATAGTTATGTTACATATGCATTGATTTCATGATCACCGGAGTTTATAGTTGTAGATACCACCCTGAGATTCATTCACGTCATTTGCTAGAGACTAGCAAAACGTTAGTTGGGGGGTGTGATTACGCGCCAAAACTGCATAATTGGACGCTTAACCCGGGCTTTATCGTTTATATTTTTAATTAAATGTCCAAATTTATTCAATATTTTAATAAAGTGTCAAAATCATCATTCTTGAATTTTATTGCACTATTTATGAGAATTTGGTAATTTTTTGTCGCACGAAAATTCCTGGGAATCAAAACCAATACCTGTTCGTATTTTGTACATAACTTTTCCATCCAAGCTCTGATTGAGACAATTCAAATTTCTGGAGAAAGAGGAAAGGATTATATACAACTTTCTTGTTTTGAGTTTTGTGAGATACGGGCTCCAGAAGAGCAGAATTTGCAATGAACAGAGAATGAAAAAAATGAAAAAAATATAGCAATTCGGGTTTCCTATTCGGGTTTAGGGCTTTCCCCCCTATCCTATTTAACCCTTCTCTTTCTCTTTCTGTATAGGCAGCCCCCATGGCTCCCCATTCTCTTCTCCTTCTTCTTCTTTTCCTTCTTCTCCTTCTTCTTCTTATTTTTAGTTTGTTTTTCTTTGTTTTTTTTTTAATTCTTTGCTCCTTGCTGTCTCTCCTTCAACTCTCCCTCTCGGTTCCCTCTCCCCTTATCTCCTTCTTGTCTCCCTCACCTTCTTTCTCTGTCTCTCCCTTAGCCCTCTGCACAGCACCTCGGCAATTCTAGCAGCTCCTCCACGGCCACAGCAGCAACACAGCAGCGTCCCTGTTCCGGCCACAGCAGCAACACAGCAGCGCTTCTCCTCTTGGCCACTCCTCGACAGCCCAAACCCGAAGCCACAGCAGATCTTCCAGCAGAAAATAGCAACACAGCCAGCCACGAACTCAAGCTCCAGCACAGCAGGTCTCTCGGCCCTATTCCCAGCAGTCTCCAGCCGAAGCCGTGAAGACCCTCCTGCTCTGTTTTGTTCTCTCTCTCTCTCCTTTTATTTCTTTCAATATTGAGTTGGATGCTACTGTTTTAATTATTTGCTGAAGTTATTGGGAAAGACAAAATTTTGAATTTTAAATATTCTATTATCATTGTTGTGGTTAATTATTTATTAATGTTTTTTTTTTATTGTTTTCGGTGGTAGATTTAATTGTTGTACGAGTCATTTAGTTGATTTCGTCAAGGTCCGGTTTGGTTATTAAAAAAAAGAAAAAAAATATTGTATTTGTTTTAAAGTTTTCCAAGTTTTAATTTTTCTTTTGAGGTTCAGTTTAGTTTAGGGTCGATTTTGTTACAGTTGTGTTTTTATCGTATTCTATATTCATTTAGATCGTTAATGGTTTAATTTTGATTCGACATCCTAGTTCTTGTTAAAGGTTCAATTTTTATTGCGCGTGTGCGTATTTGATTGAGTTTCCATTGCATACTCTATTTCCTTGTTTGAAGTTACCATTTTTAATTAGTGCGTGTTTCGATGTTTCCTTAGGTAGATTAGAGTTTCCATTCTAGCGTGTTTTAATTCCTTATTTGTAGTTTCCATTTTTAATTAGTGCGTGTCCCAACGTTTCTTTAAGTAAACTAAGATTTCCGTTATTGTTATTTAATATTGTGCGTGCT